>NC_135623.1:64175373-64490790 GCF_053574225.1 Canis aureus | reverse complement strand
TTGGAAAGAGAAAATAGAAGCAATGGTTTGTAAAATTCTTACATTACATATGAAGTGGTGTAATATTAGTTGGAACTAGACTGTGATCATTTAAATTTTATGTTGTAAACCCTAGAACAACCAATAAAAATAAAACCAGAAGGTATAAATACCAATCCGATAATGCAGATTATGTATGAAAATAAAATATTCAATTAATTCAAACGAAGGTAAAGATAAAAAATATCCAAGAAAAAGATGTGACAGAGAGAAAACATATACAAGATAATATGCTTAAAGTCAATAATTTTGGTGGATATATCAAAGAAAAACGATCTATATATTATAAATATAAGGTAAAGATTGCCCAAATAGATAAAAATGCGAGACCCAACTACATGATGACAAGAACTATAGTGTTGATGTGGACAAAGCTAATTTAACAATAAAATAACATAGATAATATAAAATTAATCATGAAAAAATGGAGTGACTATATTAATTTCAGATAAAATAGATTCCAGAACAAGGAGGATTACCAAGAATAAAGCATTAATTTAATAATTATAAGAGTATTAATTTATAGAGAAGACACAAACCTTCAATGCTTATGCAACTAATAATGGAGCTTCAAAATACATGAAGAAAAACTTACACAGCAGGAAGGAAAACTAATGCACACAAAACATTCACCAAGATAGACTTCACTATGGCCATGGTAGCCATCGACTAATTTAAGAGTATTAAAATCACACACATTTTTTCTTTTCTGACTGCAAAAAATAACAGATATTTGGAAAATCCCAAAATATTGGAAATTAAAACAGCATATAGCACAATTTCAATAAAATTATATGAATATATAAATTATGAAGATAATAAAATAAAAACTAATATATCAAAAGTAAATGCTTATATTAGAGAGGAATGAAAATTTCAAGATACTACTCTAAATTTACAGTTTAAGCAGCTAAAAAAATGAAGTGTAAGTGAAAACTACACAAATGCATAAAGTAAAATAGTAAAATGTAAAGAAAATTAATGAAATAATAAATGAACAAAAATAGGAAAATGTAATATCAAAAGTTGATTTTTTGAAAAGATTAATAAAATAGATAAACCTGTTAATCACACAAAACAAAGTAAAAACTATTGATCCATTTGTATGGAATTCTAGAAATAGAGAATAAATCTATAATGACAGAAAGTGGAACAATATCTGTTCTCTTTGGTTTAATAAATAATATCAAAGGAGCAAAGGGGAATTTTCTGGAGTGATGAATGGGTTCCATAACCTATGGTGGTTACGTGACAGTGTACTTCTGTTCAAGTCTCACATAGTACACGTAGAGTGAGCTTTTTGGTGTGTAATTTATGTCTAAATAATGTTGATTTATTTAAATAAAAGAAAAATATGGACATATTCGATATTCATTTATGTATGAGATTGATTGATATTAGAAAGAAAAGATTAACTGGCACTTGGAAATACTTTGTTTATGTTCAAACAGGAGAAATAAAATATCAGAATGAATTATGTCTATGATTATACCCAAAATTAAATTCTATAAATCCATTACTCCTTTACTGTTTGACTTTTATGTTATTATTTTATTGTTACTATTAGTTACATTCATGATAAATATGATTATTATTTCAAAATTCACATAGAAAAACACATCTCCCTTACGTCTACTGGAAATGTTCATTCTACGTAAAGAAAAGATGATGAATTTGTGCTTTTCTGTTTATCTGCTTATCTGCATCTTCAATTTTTATTCCCAAACTTATATTTCCACCTGAAGATTTTTCTCATACATTACCACAAAATTGGTGAGATCGTGTACTTCAAGGGCCAAAAACTGTTCAATTTTTTTTTTTATATCTTTAACACTTTTTAAACTAATTCTTCCTCTACAGTGATTTGGTGAGTATTTTTGTTTTAGCCATAGCATAACTGTCATGCAAATGGCATTTTTTGCCTACTACCAAAGAGCCAAAATCTGAACACTTGTGTCCACCGCATCCTGTTGTCAGTCATCATGCGAAACACCACACAATCAAGCTTTACTCTCAGGGAGAAGAGACATAGTTTCAGTAGTGGCTACCAGTCCCCAGGGCTGCAGATCCCTTCCAGTGACAGCTGATATAGGGAACACCCCTATTATTCTGCAAAATAAAGATCCCGTCCTATCCCTGTAGAGGCCAGATATAACAATCGAGTTTGCCAGGTGCCATATGGCAGCTAAACAGAACAAAAGAATACATACCGAGTCTGAAACAAGGAAGGTGGTCCCAAATAAGGTGATAAGCCCAGCAGACTGAGAATTCTATCTCTGGATAAGGAAATTTCCAGGCCCAAACCCCATTCTTATACACCCCAGTAGGCATTAAAAGACTATATTGCACATTAGCTAAAGATCTGGTGGTAGCAGCACCTGGGGGGCTCAGTGGTTGAGCATCTGCCTTTGGCTCAGGTCATGATCCTGGGGTCCAGGGATCGAGTCCTCATCAGGCTCCCTGCAGGGAGTCTGCTTCTCCCTCTGCCTGTGTCTCTGCCTCTCTCTCTCTCTGTGTCTCTCATGAATAAATAAATAATTTTTTAAAAAAAGGATCAGGTGGAAAAAATGAAAAAATAAAAAGGATCAGGTGGTAATCATATAGTAATTTATAAATGTATCAAATTAATATATTGTACATCTTAAGTTTACACATTATATGTCAATTATATCTCAATAAAATAATTTTTAAAAACAGTTTTTTAAAATTGCCTACACCACTTATATCAGACACAAAAATTAACACAAATTGGATCAAAAATTTGAATATAAGACCTGAAACCAGGCAGCCTGGGTGGCTCAGCAGTTTAGCACCACCTTCAGCCCAGGGCCTGATCTTAGAGACCTGGGATCGAGTCCCACGTCGGGCTCCCTGCATGGAACCTGTTTTTCCCTCTGCCTGTGTCTCTGCCTCTCTCTTTCTCTCTCTCTGTGTCTCTCGTGAATAAATAAATAAAATCTTTAAAAAAAAGAAAAAGACCTGAAACCGTACAACAGAAACACTAGGTGATAAGCTCCTTGACATCTTGGAGATGGTTTTTGGGCCTCACACCAAAAGTAAGGGCAAAAAACACAAAAATAAACAAGTGGGACTATAGCAAACTGAAAACCTTCAAAGCAGCAGAGGAAATCACCTAATAGAATGAAAAGGCAACCCACTGAATGGAAGAAAATATTTGCAAATCGTATACCTGATAAGGAGTTAGTATTCAAATATATACAGAACTCATACATTTCAGTAGCAAAACAAACAAAAACCAAAAAAAAAAAAAAAAAAGAAAAAGAAAAGAAAAAATCCAATTAAAAAATGGGCAAAAGATCTGATAGACATTTTTCCAAAGGAAACATAGAGATGGCCAACAACTACATGAAAGGATGATTAATGTCACTAATCATTAGGGAAATCCAAATCAAACCACAATGAAGTATCATGTCACACTTATTAAAATGGCTATTATAAAAAAGACAAGAAATAAGTTCTGGCAAGGATGTGGGTAAAAGGGAACACTTGTGTACTGTTGATGGAAGTATACATTGGAGCAGCCACTGTAAGAACAGTATGGAAGTTCTTCAAACATTTAAAAATAGAACTACACTATGATCGAACAATTTTATTTCTGATTATTTATCCAAAGAAAACAAAAACAGTAATTTAAAAAAGATATATGCACTCCATATGCATTTCAGTATTATTTACAACAGCCAAGATATAGAAACAATCCAAGTGTCCAGCCACGAATGAATGGGTAATGAAGATGTGTGTGTATGTATATGCATATATTATTCAGCCATAAAAAAGAATGAGATCTTGCCATTTGCAATAATACGGATGCAACTTGAAGCCATTATGCCAAGTGAAACAAATCAGAGAAAGACAAGTACCGTATTTTTCCTCTTACGTGTGGAATCTAAAAGAAACAAACGAACAGAACCAAGCTCGGAAATACAGAAAACAGATTGGTGGTTGTTTTCATAGGGTTCAAATCTGTATTTTTGTATGTAGAGGGAATTAATTTCTGCACTAATCGCTAATAAATATTGTATTAACTTGTCAGGAAAAAAAAGAGAAAGGGTGAGAACAGATTGGTAATTACTAGAAGTAGAGTGTAGAGTGGGATGAAATGAGTGAAGGGAGTCGAAAGGTACAGACTTCGGGTTATGAGATAAGTAAGTCATGGGGATGTAAGTTACAGCGTGGCGACTGTAGCTAATATTGTGTTGTGTGTTTGCAAGTTATTAAGAGGGTTGATCTTAGAAGTTCTGCCCATAAGAAAAATAAAAAATTTGTGACTATGTGTGGTGATGGATGTCAACTAGACTAATTGTGGGGATCATTTCACAATTATGTGCCAATATAGAATCATTTTTTATGTTACACACTTGAAACTAATACGTCATATGTCAGTTGCACCTCAGTAAGAGACAAACCAACAAAAAGTTAAGAGGGTTTCATTCACAAGAAACTGCCTTTCCGAACTGTATGGTCACTAGATGTTTGATTCAGCGCGACTTCAGATACTAAAGCATATTTACTAAATCAAGCAAAACAAGATGTAAAATTTCTTTCAATTTAAAAAAGAAATTCATATTTTAGTATGCATTTATGTTTTTTTCATTATGTAGTATGGACAGAAGTCCTTTGTCAGAACTGCCTTTTTATTTTCTTAACAGACTCTTGCTATTGTTTTTTTTTGTTTGTTTTTGTTTTATTTTGTTTTGTTTTGTCTCTTACTATTGATCTTGACTAGACAACGTTGTACAATGTCCTTTTTTTTTTTTTTTTTTTCATACAGTTAAGTTTCTCTTCGGTTCCTAAATGACCTTTCCTCCTAGAAATATTTGTCCTTCTAAAATTCCTCCAAGTCACCACAATAAATTTATTTAATAAAAACAATTCAGACCTTTCTTTCTTTATTTTAGAGAGAGAGTGAGTGTGGGAGCACTCATGAGCTGGGGGGAGGCGCAGAGGACGAGGAGGAGAAAGAATCTTATGCAGGCTCCACACTCAGTGCTCAGTGCGGAGCCCCATTTGGGGCTCAAACTCAGGACCCAGAGATTATGATCTGAACCGAAATCAAGTGTCAGACACTTTAACCAGCTGAGCCACCCAGGTAAAACAAAGATTTAGACCGTTACAGCCCAAGTACAGTTGCTTCTCCTGGATAGAATTTTACTTAACTGTTATTTAACTGTTCTCCTTTCTGCTCAAATATTTCCACATTAATGTTTTCAGAAATATAAGCAGTCATTTTGTTTCCATTTCTCCTTAGTATTTAGCCCTGTACACTAATCATTTATATGCTTAATAATACATTCAATTAATCTCTAAATTTCTATACCTTGTGTTCGTAGATTTATTCAGAGCCTCAAATTTTCAATTTCAACAACATAATTTTGACTCCATGGTTTCATTCCCTCTAATAAGATCATTTCGAGCCATATAGGATTCAGATTCTTCAAATGATCCAACCTGAAGAAAAAAGGCACAATTATCCTACCAATAATAAAGAGTAATCTTCTTGCACTAAGCCTCATCCCTGAAATCAGTGAAAGTTTAACTCATACTAGAAAGTGCTTTACCAGCCGTTTCTGAATTCAGAGTTTGGGGGTATGAGTTTTAGATAGGATTCGATTTATTATTTAAAATCTTGTGCTCTGCTCCAAACTCCCTTTCTCTTCGATTCCAGAGGTACCAAGTAAGATGAAATTTTGTGAATCTACCTTCATTATTAAATATGATTTATCCAGGGATGTCTGGTGGCTCAGTGGTTGAGTGTCTGCCTTCAGCTCAGGTCATAACCCTGGGGTCCCAGGATCAAGTCCCGCATCGGGCTCCCTGGAGGGAACTTTCTTCTCCCTCTGCCAGTGTCTCTGCCTCTCTCTCTCTGTGTCTCTCATGAATGAATATAATCTTTAAAATAACTAACTAAATAAATAGGGTTTTTCTTGTGTTCAAGTAAAAAACTTAAGGCCATGAACGTTATTTCTTATGCCTTCCTAAGTCCTTTGTGCCCTCTCCTCATGCTTGCTGTCACCTTCTGCGGCTGAAGCTCCTGACTACCAGTTAAGGTCTCTCTTCCTTTATGACACAGTTTTATTCCAATGCAGTGTTACTCTGTGTTTCATCTTTATTTTTATATTGTTTGTTTATGACAGTATTTTAAAACTTTATACACTGACTCCTGGCTATAGTAGTCACATTATGGACAATAAATGTTTGTGGCTTAATTCTGGAGACCTCTTGGTGCAGGGAAGCAGTCATCATTCATCTGTTTTAAAATTAGAAATTTTTCCTGGCATATTATATTTTCCCTTTTACTCCAGCTTTTAGCTTTATTCTTCCTCTGTTCCATTATTTTATATGCCTCATCATTTAGTTATTTCATGACATTTTATATCATACATAGATATGCTTTTCTGATGTACAAAAATAAATTTATCTACTTGGCATTTACATCTATCTCTGGTTACTTAAAAGTTATTTGAAAGCAAAGTGTGATCTAGAGTTCTGTTTTTAAAAATAAGTCCTTCCCAATGATTCATGGCATATTTTCAATACATATTTTAAGTGGAAACAAGTTTAAGTTTATTATAGGAGGGCACATTCAGTTTATTAATTTTAACTGGTGAAACACTGCTTTCTTTCAGTGCCAATATCTCATTTTGGCATTTTACCTAAAAATCTCCCATGATTCTAGGCACTAAAATGATTCTTTGGTAAAAGTCAGGCGCTCTCCATATCAATGCCACATTCAGTATCACATTGGCTGTAAAACTAGGGGCTTAAGCAATCATTAAACATACATAAACCCTGGTTTCCTCATTTGTGAAATGGTAACATCAGGATCCATTCAGAAAGTTCCTGTAAAATGAAATGAAATTCTGTTTGTGAATGACTTGGAATAGGTTGACACATATCATGAGCTTAATAAGTGATAGCTATCATTACTGTCACAGAGATCTCCAAAGAATAATATATAACTATTAAAGAAAAGCCTACAGATTCCAATTGAAGTAAACAAGTCCTATTTTTCATTGTAAAGTGGCAAAGTGCAGGAGAGTAGTTTCCTCTTGGGGGAGCAAATGGGCTATTATCAGGGAGGGATACACAGGAGACCTCCACAATGATAATAATGCTCTGTCTTTTCTACTGGGGTTTTATAAGTGGTTAATTTGTAATTATTTGTTAAAGTGCACACCTAAATGGGATGATCCTTTCTGCAGGAATATTCCACAGTAAAATGATTACATAAAACATGCATGTTTATTATGTATGTGTACATATTGTTATATGTACATTATTCTATCACATTACATATCATTTACATATTATACATGCTGTGTTACATTACATTATATATATATATATAAATATATTTTTCTTAGTGGTTGAAGGTAGCACAATACTATATAAGCTATTTATAGCAATTGTATTGATACCATTAGTTTAAAATACAGTTCACTGAAAATGTTTGAAGTAGGTTTGGAAATCAAGGAATAAAAACTATGTACAAATAAAATCTATTAACTGATTTGCAGAAGTTTCAGGCATTTATACTAAGCACTCTCAATCATTCTCACATTAGGCAGATGACAAATGCATCAGGTAAAGGTTAAGTTTCAGTGGTATAATAAAACATATTGTTGCTAATACAAGATCAAAGAGTAAGTAGGCCATTAAAATAAAGTCAATATGGAATTTTAAAAATGAAAATATCCAGGATACAGAAACCAGATGATGGAGGAGAAAGAAAAAGAGCTATATATTTTTTTCTAATTGTATAGAACATCATCCCAGTGATATTTGCTAGCTGGCAAAACTATTGCTTACCCTTTTAAGCTTTCAGATCTAAAATTCGTAATGTGCAGTTCAAGTGGCTACCTAATTGTTTAGCCTAGTTAGCAAATCATTTATGATTTAGGACTCTATTTGTCAAAATAACTTGTATAATTTTTAACACATATGCTGTATTCTTTCATTTTGTTCTCTTTAGGTAATTATACTCAATTTTAGATGGCATTAGAGTTAAATTATGTTAGTAATTATGGTACAGTGATAAAACCCCAGGCTATTGATCCAAGGATATTTGTACGTTCTTTTATTCAGTGCACTGTTTGAAACATGATTTATTACTGCCTTAGGCCAGTGTTGATAAAATGAAAGATCTGAACTTATGATATCCATTAAGACCCTTTGGGGACCTGAAAAAATGTCTTCAATCTTTGTCCTAAGATCATAGTTAAACACCCTAATGAAGGAAATTGACTTTCTTTGTGTTAATTTAAATATGAGTGTTTTTCAAATAGAAGTGAAGAAGGGAGAATAAAAGAAAATAAGAGAAAAAGGATAATTAAGAGGAAGAGGAAGAAAGAAAAAGGGGAGAGGAGGAAATCAAAAAAAGAGAAAGAGGGGTATAAACCGATGATTCAGAAGTAGAAACAGCAAAAGAAAGAGCAAGAACATGAGAAGGAGGTAGAGAGAGGAAGGAGAAGAGGGAGGGAGGAAATGGACAAGCAAGGAAAGGAGAAATCTACACTACTTGTTTTCTTATAAGAACAACAAGCTCAATTTAAAAGTATATTGGAGGGATTCCTAGGTGGCTCAGTCAGTTGAACAGTCCACTCTTGATTTTGGCTCAGGTCATGATCTTAAGGGCCGTCAGCAGGGGAGTCTGCTTGTCACCCTCTCCCTTTACCTCTCCCTCTGCTTGCTCTCTCACTCTCTAAAATAAATTTTTAAATCTTTAAAAAATAAAATAAAAGTATTTTGGAATTTCTTTAAGGTCAAAGTACTAATTTATTGAACAATGACTTTTCTAGTTAATTAATGCATATAAATAGCCATTTAAAAACAGTTCAAACAATCGATTTTCCAATGTCATGCACATTTCCAAATAAAGTATTTCAAAACATCTATTTCTGATAAATGACTAATGTATTCACATAATAGCCAAATCCACCTCTTGAGTTTATGCTCGTTTTTATTCTTCTGTTGTTATTGGCTGATTACACTCTACAGCTTTCCTTCTCCCTCTGCTCCTCCTCCCTGCTCCTGAGTGCTCTCTTTCTCTCTCTCAAAAAAAAAAAAAATTAAAAATAAGGATTTGTGAATATTTTTACAGAAGTACAAGTTTTGATACATTTTGAGCTGTAAAATATAATCAGGGCTGCATCTCATGACCCTGAAATCATGACCTGAGCCCAAAACAAGAGCCAAACACTTAACTGACTGAGCCACCAAGGTGCCTCCCTAAATTATAATTTTTGTTTCATAAAATCCAACTAGATGCCAATCACTAAAGTTTATTGTACAATGTGTGCTCATGAGGACAGGACCCTAAACATGCAGATGCTTGAACAATGCCTAGGAGGTACTAGTCATTCAATTCATATGTGTTGAATGAATGAACGCAAGGAAAGAAGAAAATGAGGAAGGAGTATGAGCTCGATGTCCTTTCACCAATAGAATATAGTATACTTGGTATGTATTGCTTTGGCAGATATATCATCAATTGTATGATGTTGCTATTATTTTTATCCATATTGATTTTAACAGCTTTAAAGATATGCTTCAAATTCTCAAAAATGAAGGTAGAGAAAATTAGAATTATATGAATGTCATCTAATCCAAACATTTTTCTAATGTGACATGACTTAGAATCTATGATTTCAAAGTCCTTATCATTGTTGATTAATTCAAGCTAATGAATAAGTAGAGATATGTAGATACTGACATGTTCCGTTGGCAAGTCAAAATGTTGGACTTCTGTACAAACTCACAAAATCAGTGAGCTATTAAAACAATCTGAATCATTATATAAACGATCACCACTGACATAACAGTTTTTGCTGCAGGCTGTCTTTGCCCTACTTGTAACCATAAAATTAGTTTTTAGATCATCAGAATTTTTTTTTTTAAGAAAGAAGAGCATGTTTATATATTGCTTTTTTTTCCCACAGGAGACTACTTAAATGAAGATGCCAGTGGGTAATATTTTATTCAGCCTACTGTCCTTGCAAAGCATGAAGCTTAACCCCGGTAGCCTTTTCTACTCATTAGAAAGCTATGAGTTCATTAACCGTCATATTTAATCAATGGAATTCCTAATCCGAGATGTTTATAAATATAGCATCAACACAGAAAACACACACTACCATTACAATGATCAATTTTGAATTTTTTTCATTAACATAGCTTAATACTTCAAGTTCAAAACCTTAAAAATTGTCTAAAATAAATATGAAAATAGTTGTCATCAACTTTTTCTTTCACTCTTTGGCTCATGATATAAAGTCATACAAATTATCCTCGCTTTCCATTCTGCTAGGTGATGGCCAATGATATAAACCATTCAAATGCGGCAGCCCCAGTGGCTCAGCGGTTTAGCACCACCTGCAGCCCAGGGTGTGATCCTGGAGACCCGAGATCGAGTCCCACGTCAGGCTCCATGCATGGAGCCTGCTTCTCCCTCTGCCTGTGTCTCTGCCTCTCTCTCTCTCTCTCTGTGTCTCTCATGAATAAATAAATTAAATCTTTAAAAAGATAAGAAAAAATAAACCACTCAAATGAGTAGCTGAGGATATTTCTTCTTACTTTGCCTTTTGATTTTAGTAGGGGATTGATGGCCTGGATCTTTTCTCTTTTTTAATGCTCACATAGTCTTAGCACTATTTTTTTGTCCACTTAACTGTAAAAAAAAAAAAAAAAAAAAAAAAAAAAAAAACATGCTTTAGTGATATGATGGAACCACAGGCTCTGGAGAGGCTTGATTTGATGGATCACTTTGCCTCTGTCCCGTGCTTCCTGTCACATGTCTAAACTGCTTGCAATATTGAGTTTTTAGGCTTTCTACTCTTTTTACCTTTTTTATTTTTTTATATTTTTTTTTGTTTCTCATCCAGAGCTGTCAAGGAGAGGGGCTACATTTCTTCAATTTTTTTTTTTTTAATCCCAATGTAGTGAACAGAAGCTAAATTTAAAATTTACACCAAACATCTCATCTGAATTTTAATGTGAAATGTAGGAAAACATTCAGAATAATAGTAGTTTATTTGGCTTCTTCATCGTTTTCCCGGGATAAGGAGAACAGACAAATAAAACAAAAAACTAAACTTGTTTTCAAAAGTTCTACCTTCCTAAGATTTTTTTTTCCTCCTTTGTACCTAGTTTTACTATGTTTACTTAACTACTTAGTAACATAACTTTTGGATGTCTTATCCTAAATTGCAGATTTCTTAAAGAGGTATCATTATGGAAAAAATATGGAGAAGGGAATAAAAACACCCTTTACCATTGTTGCCTTGTTCAGTAAGTTATCACAAGCTGTATGATATACGGGGAGTGTACGTGTGCACATCCACTTTTATTTAACGAAGGCGATTATAACATGAGGAAATGCAGCAACATAGTCCCATACACAGCACAGGAGTCTCATGAGGTTCCAATTCCCAGTCCATTAACTCGTTCCCTCTGCTTCAGATTTGTGTCTCTCTTTCTCCATGACTTTTTCTTCTAAACACCTTCATGTGAACCATCAATCACCTTTTGCTATTGCTAAAGTGCATCAAATTAACAAAGGTGTAATTTGTTTGAAAACCATAGACTCACCACCAAAGGTCTGAGTCCTTCAATCTGGAATAAAACCTCATGGGAGTAGAAGTTAGGAAGGAAAATCATTCTGTCAGAAGTCCAGATGAGGGACTCTTAAGGCAATACATAGTCCTGATTTTTTTTTTTTAATTTAGGGGCTCTTAAAAAAATTAGGGGCTCTTTACTGCCTTTATTGAGCTAGGCCTACTGAGGGAGTACCCTTGGGATGAGTGTTGAGAACATTCTTTATTTATTTTTTTCCATGTCTGATTAAGTATGTTCTTTTGTCAGGGGAAATATTAAGTTGTCTAAATATAACTGCAGGTCAAAGCCACAGTGTAGACCATTTCTATCTGCAACCAAATTGTTATTTTGGTGAAATGACGCCTGCCATTATTTCTCAGTTGTTTCAAACTGGAGGAAGAAGGTGTAGGTCTAGGCTTCCCAGAGGAAACTTCTTCCCTTATACTTGTGACTCTGAAGAGGAAAATTAAAGAAAGCAGCTGTGTGACAGGACTGACCAAAGGTGGCATGATTTATGTGGGAAAAGGCAAATCCGGATAGGAAACAAATAGTAGCACAGTACGAAATAAAACACCAAAGGGGCAAGAATTTACCACCACAAACCAGGGAAAATGAGATGAGTTACAGAGATTTTTGATCCCCTTTAAAAGAGCATTATGATCCAATAGAAATATGACAAGGATATGTCATGAACTAGAAATATGATGATATGTGGGGGAGGAGGGTTAGGTGCAGAAAGGGGTACAAGTTCAATTTCTCAACATACAATTCCTATTCAACTTTGTTTTGAACCACGTGCGTGTATTATATGGAACATTTAACATCAAGTTAAATGAAAAAAAAAAGAACTAAAACATATCAATCCATCAAAGTGGTTCCATATTAACACGACATAGTTGGCAATGGATGGTCCCCATTTGTAGGCAAGCTGATTTAATTTTCTTGCACTTACGTATTTCTGTCTCTGTGTCTTTGCTTATGTTTATGCTTATTATTCTTTCCATCTTTCCACCATTTCCTGGAAGACGTGGATCGTTATTCAAAAGTAACCCATAATTAATTCCATAATGGTGATGCTTTTTAAAATCATCACAATACTTATGACTGGTGTTATTTTGCTTTTTTATAATAAAGATTTTCCATTAATAACCTTGCTTTCTTAGAGTGAATTGCAATTAATATTTCGAACTGCTTTTGTATATAACATAACTTTAAATGCAGGGATTGTCTAATATATGCAGATGAGTGAACCAGAGAAATAAAAAGGGCAATCAGTTGGCATTTATTTTGAAACTATAGAGAATCTGAGATTCAAGGAAAGTCAGACGCAACATCTTTTAGTTTTGTTTGTTTTCTGCATTTTTCAAAAGTTTCTCCAGAGTAATGTCTGCATAATTATTTTTCAAAGTTGTATGTTTCCCTCATTCTCATGTTTTCTTACAAAAATATTCCTATCAGAGAGACCATTGCAAATTACCTCGTGCTAATGGGAATCTTAACCACAATTCAAATACCATTTAGAAAGCTCCTCAGGCATTGAAGTATCTTCCCTCCACTTTTTAATATACTTTGATAACATTTCCTTCTTTCTACTTTTTAGGTGTATTCGTTTTTCTCTTTTATATAATCCAAGATCAGTTTCAAACTATCAGTCACTAGTAGAACAGTTAAGAACTGCTGATCTTAACAGGCCCACACAGTAAACAGATGTCATCAGAGCAGTACATTTAGTATTGCTTCAGTGACATTTAGGAATAGTTTTTGGTCAAGTGTAAAGAAACATATTTATTAAGCTCATTGACAACTAGGTATGTCTCACTTAAAGATATATTTTTTTTTTCCTTAACTATTTTCTCTAATTACATCTACCTGCTGAAAATAAAGGGGGAAAATAAAAACCTTTATTATAAGAGCAGCTATGCATTTAACAGATATCAATTAGGAGCACTTTGTGTAGTGGTAGGCTCGGGGTTGTTTTTATTTTATTATTTTTTAAAGATTTTATTTATTCGAGAGAGAGAGGCAGAGACACAGGCAGAGGGAGAAGCAGGCTCCATGCAGGGAGCCCTATGTGGGACTCGATCCCGGGGCTCCAGGATCATGCCCTAAGCTCAAGGCAGATGCTCAACCACTGAGCCACCCAGGTGCCCCATCAGTGTTGTTTTTATTTTGGACTTCATTCGATGATTAACATTTTAGTGAAAAGTCAGATGATATATTTTAATAGTTCTTTGTGAGTCTTATACTGGCTATGAGTAGAATTAAACATATCCAGGATTTGTAATGAAGTCTGATGGGAACAGTGTAGTATTATGTTTCCAATTCACTGTTCCTAAGGCAAGCCCTGGGCTTACATATTTCCACTGGTAGGAAGTGATAGTATCTTGCTGTTTGCTGCAGTTGTGATGTTGTAGCTCACTACAGGGACCCTGTAAACACACACACACACACACACACACACACACAGAAAAACATTCCAATGCTATTTACATTAAAAGAAGGTATTTTCGGATTTTAGAAATTATTCTCTTGACTTTGTCGAAAGGATATATAGTTAGTTTATATCATTCTGGTTCTTTATTTAACCAGTGATTTTATCTATTTTATGAAAACACAGATTCCTTTAAAACTCACTACCATCCAAATGTGTTTTTCCTAAAAACAAATAGCATGCCATAGTTAGAATCTGGTAATTATGTAAGAGTGGATTACGTATGTAACTAATGAGGGTTAGTAAACAAGAAAAAGATCAAAGTAGCGTAAGATTATCTGCATTGTGAGGGATATCCCACTCTGCGCAGACTACCTAAATTTGTACAATACATTTATTGTTTATTACCAATTATATATACCCTTATAACACACAGTAGTCAAAATCTATTTATCCCTTAAAACATAACTAAGTTTCACAACACTTGGTTGTTTCTCATCCAGCTATTTTTTATAATTGAATAACTATTAAGAAATTAGAAATAAGGTGGTAGGAAAGAAATGAAATAAATGAATCAGAAAAGATACAAATAACAAAGAGATGTAGCTCATATAACACATTACCTGGAATACAAATGTAAAAGCCAGTGTGCTGTCATGATGGATATAAGTGCTGTGAGGTCCGAGATACAGGTGACATTGTGTTATTATAGGCCATGGGAGAGGCATTAACCTGTTGTATCCATCATGCTTGTATTCATATTACAAAACATTACACATAAATACCTTACATAAATATCTAGTATACAATGTACTATGGAAGGTCACATGGGAATTTTCTACTATGGGATAAGAAAGACAGGTAAAAATGATTCCAATGTAGCATATGTGTTCTGCTTCAGTTCCTGAATTATGTAGACTTATCTCCCAACAAGAAGGTAGAATTATAAATCATAGTGTCTGCTCTTCCAGAAAGAGAAAGAAAATGCAAATGCTCTCAGGTAGTATGGTAAAAGAGCTAAATATATTTAGATCATATATCTTAATCAAATAGATTGGCATTATCAATCTTGAATTAATTTATGAGAATTTGATCACTTTAACTTCTCAAAGCTTTGCTTTGATTATTTCTAAAATGAAGATGGTGGGACACCTGGGTGGCTCAGCGGTTGAGCGTCTGCCTTCAGCTCAGGTCACGATCCCAGGGTCCTAGGATTGAGTCTTTCATTGGGCTCCCCACGGGACCCTGCTTCTTTCTCTGCCTGTCTCTCTGTCTCTCTTTCTGTGTCTCTCATGTATAAATAATTTTTTTTAAATCTTAAAAATAATGAAGATAGTAATTCTTCACAGCATTGAGGTTGACATAATATATAAGATAAAAGACGGAGGTAATAATCATATTATAAACACTTTAAATATATATAATTATATATAATATATTTAGATTAGAAAAAATATATAAACTAGAAATCTGCACCAAGCACTATTATTAAGAAATTTAAATAAATGGAAATCTGAGAGAAATATTAATATCACTAATTAAATGAATTGGCAAGACATACACATAAATTTAAATTATTTAGTGATGTGAAATTAATATACCAGTTAATTGATTAAGTCCATATTATCTATTTTCAATAATCTGCTCAGCATTTTCTAGAACAATAGTTCTTTAAGTATGTAGGCCTGTTATGGTCTTCACTTGGACTATTTGTTAAAGTGTAGATTCTTGTGCCTTGAGCCATACTTACAGAATCAGCTTCTCTAAGGGTGGAACCCTGAAATTTGCATTTATAGCAAACATGCCAGTTCTTTCTTACATACATTAATCATTGAAAAGCATTTAAATGCTATACTTGGGAACTCTAGCAGAACCACTTAGATATTTTTAAAAAATAAAATGCAAGTATTCTTGGTTACATCTCTATGAATATTAAACAAATTAGGTTCAATGAATGTTGCTTTATTTTTAACTACTCCATATCCATTCTACTTTGTTTTAAAGAGCACAGATATCCTTAAAGGAATGGTTTGTTCTCTTCTGAATTCAGTCTACTGCATATGGAAAAATGTGACTGCAGTTAGAAAAATCATATGTGTCCTTCTTAATTTGAATCTTGAGCCAGAAAGAACAGCGAAGAAACTGAAGATGTGTGGCCCACTTTCCCGTTCTGGTGGTGGCGTTCTGAAACGATGGTTCCTGCTGTGACACTCACTACTGTCGCCTTCCCATTCCCACTTCTCAGCCTCTGGAGTTACACAGGGTGTTTATGATTTCCAAATCTATTTTCCAACTGTTTATCATGTTTGTGGGAACTTAATCCATTTTTTCTTAGACAACACTGATTTCTGTTGCTTACAGCCCCAAACAAGCAAATAATAATAAGAAAATAAACTAATATATACACATATATAATATATAAACTAATATATATATATATTATATATATATACATATATAAAATGCTATAATATATAATGCAATAGCAGATGCCCCTATATGCAGTAGCTTCAGTCAGGAAAATATGAAGTATTTTTAAAGAATAGGGGTGAAGACAGTGAAGCTTTATTCAAATTCAGAAGAAACTCCTGGCCACTGTGGTACCCTATGACAAAACAACTAAGGTCATTGCTGGTGGTCTCCTGGGAGCCAGGAAGGTCAGGTTCTGGGAGAATCACCAAGTATCATATTATTAATAGTATGCAACAGTCAAGAATGGCATGTTGTGACTTTTTATTATGACACTTGAATAAAAGAGTGATAAATGCCAATCTGAAGTCTCACTTCAAGGAATGATCTGAAACTCATGGATATTCTATGCCTATGTTGAAAGAATCTCTTATATGTCTTTACTCACAAGGCTATGGTAGCCAAAAAATTAGCTTGGGGTTGTTGAGTTTTATTATCAATTCAATTCATATCTCTACTATTGTCTAATGTAAAACTTGGGGCATTAATGGAAGAGGAAGACCTCTGTCAAGAGGTTGAAGCTACATGAAAGGGTTTGAAGAATTCAGAGTATCTCTAATCTCGAATATCCCTGGAGGGTCCAGATGATCCTCCCTTATCCAATAAAGCAGCTCTTCCAACTTCCCTGATAACAGTTTCTTTCTTGCTTGAATATAATTTACTCCCTTGCCATCAAACTGGAAAATTTCTCTTGCAGTTGAAAATCAGTTATATTTTGTGACCTCCTACCATCGACACTGGACCAGTATAGAAACTCCTTATTCATGGAGAATTAGTTTCATATAATGGTATTTTATCAAGTTCCTAATGAGATTGATGGTGTAAGAGAGATTTTACAAATAGCCAAAATCCAATTAGTTCTCTTTTTTTCCTGAAATATTTATCTTCTCAGCATTATTTTTTAAAAAAAGATTTTATATATTTATTTGACAGAGGGAGAGAGAGAGAGCAGTAGGCAGAGGGAGAGGGAGAAGCAGGCTCCCCGCTGAGCAAGGAGCCTCATGTGGGGTTTGATCCCAGGACCAAACCCAGGACCTTGGGATCATGTGCTGAGCAGAAAGCAGACACTTAACTGACTGAGCCGCTCAGGTGTCCCTCTTCTCAGCATTCTAAAATTTATTATAAACATGCATGTGGCTCTGCCCAAGGCACCATCCCATAACCTTCCAAAACTCTTGCTTTTGGTGGCTCTGTACTATTTTAACTTGGCTAGGTTGCACTACGAGGCAGGATCACCCTTCCTTAGCCATGTCTGGAAACAGTGGAATACAAAAAAGGCATTTTGTGTAGCCTTTGTCATGTAGAAATAAAGCAGTCATATTGGACAGAGGAACCAGATGCTACTGTAGCTCACACATATGTCTCTTACCTGCTGTATCACTTTGTTGATGTACAAAAGGCCGTTATGGTTCCAATACAGGTTGGTATAGAGTCTTTCTTTTAGATATTCTCTAAATGACCTTTAACCATTGGCATGAATCATTGTGCACTAAATAAAATACAACAATAAAATTGTCCAGGGTACATGAAGACACTGGCTTGGAGCAAAATAATCCCATGATACCGGGAATACCATTATGGCTCACTAGTAAGAGTGGGAGCTTGATTGAGGAGCTCAGGTAATGAATTTTTGTATGTTTGTTTTGTTTATCTTTTTCCTCTTCTTGCACCTTGATGCAGTTATTGATCTTGTACATGATTGCTTTTTTCCCTCCATTTTGTTAAAGAAAAAATAATTGAAGTAGTTTTCCTTTATTCATCCGGGGACATATTTTAACCTTAATATTTTATCTCATGGATAAATCAATACCCCTTCATAGTGTTAGAGTACAACACACGTTGACTTTTAACCTATTAATGCCATTCCTGGAAAATTGGAAATACTAGGTATACTATATGGCTTGGTAAGGTACCTGTGTTGCACATTGTGTTACTTACAAATACACATAACTAGACGCATATCCCATGTAATATAAGGGCCTGCCTGAGGCACCTGGGTGGCTCAGTGGGTTAAGCATCTGCCTTCAGCTCAGATCATGATCTCAGGGCCCTGGGATAGAGCCCCACATCGGGCTCCCTGTTCAGCAGGAGTCTGCTTCTCTCTCTCTGTTCATGCTCTCTCTCTCTCTCTCTCAAATAAATAAATTAAATCTTAAAAAAAGAAAGAGCCCGCTGTATTGTAAAGTTTTGAGGACTTTGTGGCTTAATCGAACTACTCCTCTAAAGCAAAGAGCACATTACTGAGCTTATACTCCCTAATACAAAAAGATGCAATGTGGTCTTTGAATTATGAAGTCAAAAATTGGCTATCCAATTTTCACTCATTTCCCATATCTTCCTAAACCTGTCATTTTTGCATAAGATTTAGATCAATAAAGTGTTTTTCATGGGACACCTGGGGTGGCTCAGCTGTTGAGCATCTGCCTTTGGCTCAGGGTGTGACCCTGGGCCCTGGGATTGAGTCCCACAACAGGCTCCCTGCAGGGAGCTTGCTTCTCCCTCTGCCTGTGTCTCTGCCTCTTTGTGTGTGTCTCTCATGAATAAATAAATAAAATCTTAAAAAAAAAAAAAAAAAGAAAGGGTGTTCCAGGTGGACCAAAGAGAAGAGTTCTATTGCTAAGTATGCATGATTATCCAATGGGCATTATAAGATCTGTAGGATTCTTTGTAGACAATAGCAAGTTAACAACAGGATAGTCATAGCAGAGATCTCAGAGTTTTAAAAGCAAAGATATTTACCCTCAATATTGAAAAAGGCTCCTTTTAAAGAAGAACCTTTGCTATTAGTCTCTGATTGAAATTGAAAAAAAAAATGGCCATGGTTTTTAGGAAATCAGGAGATTTTACCTATCTACAATGAATCTAACATTATCTTATATGACTGACCATCTAAATATGTCCACTAGCATTCTGTTCTCAAGCATAAGAGTCATACATAAGATAAGACCTAAACAGATTTTGAAAATCCAAATAAATTTCAAAAATAGTTTGCTCACCTTCCAACACGTCTCTTTTTTTCCTGTCATTTTTGCTGTCTCTTCTTCAACCAACATCTAAGGCCTCATAGGAGGTTTTTGTGAACATTAATGGAAAGAATCCCCAGTATTTCATAGTATTAGATCCTGGTTTAATGGGGAACCAGAATGACTATGGAGAAGGGAATCTTTACATTAGCAGAACTTCAACTATTCAATTACCTTTCCTATTGTGTCTGAAAGGAGAAATAACTAGAATAGATCTATGTCAACTTATAGCAGGAAGGAAAGCATTGTCCTGAAAGATTGCAAGTCTATTTGTCCATTATAAGGTTCATTAATAACATCCTGTCTGGACAACACCCTTTATACCTGAGGAGGAAAAAAACAAGAATAAAAACAACAATATCCTCATGGATCTCGGTTAGCCACAAGGACTTCATCGATGAATTGAATACGGTGGTAGTGTTGCTGGTTATGTATGAGTTCAAAAACACGTTCTACGTACCAAAGCTGAATTGGTTACAGACTCTGTTAAGAACCTCGTTTTCCAGCAAAAAACACCAACTTTCAGCCACCAGCAGTATGAAACCATAAATAAATAAAACTAGACAAACAACCTGCTGTTTGCCACCAATTTTAAAACAAAACAAAACAAAACGAAACAATGATTGATACTCTGAATTTAGATTTTTTTTTCCCTCACATAGGACACTTCCCTTTTGTAAGGAACCCCATTTCTTGGAAGTCTGAGATAAAATGTGGAAGAGAGCACTATCACTCTACACTCTACATTTTATGTAACATTATGCTCTTTGGACCCAAATCATTTTTGCTTGGGCTACAAAATTTTATAGATTTTTTTGTGTGCTTGTTTATTACAGAGAAACAGCTGTTGTAGCTGCTGATTACAGCCCTCTCTCCTCTTAGGTACCAATAATGTGCCCATGAGGGCTGGATAAAGAAAGATCGGAGTTATAGTCACCAGGCTATATTCATAACTGCTATCCTATTTTGAAAACTGTGGATCATTTCTTGATTAATTTAATTGTTTTGACTATTCCATCCTTTAGTAAAATTTCCTACTCTTGTACTCCCCAATTTTTTATGCAGAGTTTTAAATAATATTAAATCTTGTCCCTCTACTGTAATCTTTAACAAACTTCTTAAATGCGTAAGAATTCCAGGTTAAGGCTCCAGCTAGTAATGCTGCATATAGAAAAGAAATTGATGTGCTCCTTTCACACAAAAGTAACCAGAAAATCCAATGTTTTCCTACTGTATTCTTATAAAAATGTATTTTCAAATCTCAAAAAGTACCTCACATCAATCTATTGAATAAATGTTTATTAAGTGCTTGTTTACAGTAGAAATGTTCTAGACTTTGGGACTATGCTGAAAAATGGACTAATTATATAATTTCCTATAGAACAAAAAAAAGTTTGAAATTTTCAAAGATGAACATGGAGAAGCAAAGGAAGATCTAAGTCTAATGCAGTTACGGATGTTTGGCTCACAGTATCCATCTATTGCAATCTTCTAGTGTGCCCATTTCTTGTGGAAAGCAGAAAGCTAAAACAAAAATTTCTTCAATTCATTTTTAGTTGGTGATCCAAGCATAATTCAGGTTCTACATCAGATACAATCACATGAGACTCAAAATTTGAACTGAGATAAAACCCATGTCCAATATCCCATTTATCCATGTGGAATATAGCAAACATGGCATAAGTCTGGAGCTAAAATCAGTCTTATAGGCTTGCTGATTTAGCAGAAATGGCTTTTTTAAAAAATAAAATACTTTTTTTTTTCAAATCTATGTAGTTACCTTGACTGGTTTTTTTTTATGGTCTTTTAAAAAATATCACTGATGTACAGTTGACATGTTACATTGATTTCTGGTATACAACATGGTGATTCAACAATTTTTACACTTTTCAGTGCTCACCACAGTAAGTGTAGTCACCACCTGTCTCCAAACAATGTTATTACAATATTATTGACTATATTCCCTATGCTCTACTTTTCATCTCTGTAGCTTACTTATTTTATAACTGAAAGTTTGTACCTCAGTGCCCTTCACTCTCTCACCCATCTCCCCATCCCCCTCCCCTCTGAGGTGGCACGATGTGGGACTCTGAAGCCAGAGTGTTAGCTTCCTGATTTTGCACTTCAGGTGATGCTGTCCTGGGACTGGCAAGTATAGCTAATTTAGTATATCGGACTAAAGCAGTCCTATTATTTACAGATAAAATAATAAAAGATGCCTCCTGACTTGACAAGCAACTTCCTGATCATAAGTAGGAGAACCAGTTTCTCTAGCAGCATGATTCTGAAGTAGCTTTGGGATTCTAGAATCTCATCCTGCAGTCTTCTATTCAGCGTCTTACTAGCTTTGTGAGCAATCTGGTATGCTGAAATAAATCCTTTGTATTCAAATTGTCTAGAATATAACTCATCCTCTGCCTCAGAATATTGACCAATTCAAACTCCAAAGAGAATATACAGAACACATCAAATGACTAGTTTCTGAAGGCTATTTTTTTTCCAGTCAATCAAGTAATTGAGGTGAATAATAATTAACCCTGATAATACATCTCCCATTATAATTTTTCTCTTTTTTCACTCCCATTCATTTTCTACTTACTTCTTTCCGTTCCTCATCTGTTGACTTGCCATTTAGAGGAAAGGTAATAATAGATGATACATTCAGCTACATCTATGAAGAGATGCTCTTTCGAAACACAATGACATATTTCTAATTTGCATTGTTCTATTCCTGCCCAGTATGATGCAATGATCTTAATTCAAATCAAACTCATTTTCTATCTTATTTTCAAGTGTACATTTTTTTTCTTTAATTTAAAAAAATCCTTACTGTTACAGTTCCTTCCTATTTGTCTTCATCCCCTTTTCCTTTCGCTTTGAAAATAAATTGCTTTTTAATACGTTACCATTCTTTGTTCTTGCAAAGTTTTTGGTAACTTGTATTTTTATAAGATAAAATATATGGGTTTAAGACTTTTTCCAGAGTTCTTTTCTTAGAAAACACCTTGTCTGCTTATTGCTTTTCAGCACATGATACAAATCAAACTCCAGATGAATGAAATCTACTTTTTTAAGAAACTGAATTCATAAAACTGAATTAGTTTTAATATATTGACTTAGGTGTTTTTATAGATAATAACAAAACTGGGGCATCTGAGTGGCTCAGTGGTTGAGCGTCTGCCTTTGGCTCAGGTCTTGATCCCAGATCCTGGGATCAAGTCCCATATCAGACTCTCCCTCTGCCTATGTCTCTGTCTCTCTGTGTCTCTCATGAATAAATAAAGAAAAGAAAACTTACATGATATAACTTTAGCAGTCACTTATATTTAAATTATGGTTACAATTTGAAAACTGTGTAAAATTTTGTTAAGTGCCAAAAATCTGGCCAGACTCAGAGATCATTACTTAACTTCTGTTTATATCAGTTTTCTCCTTTGTAAAGTGGGCTAATGATACCATATATTCCATATGGTTGCTGAGAATTTAAGTGAATGCACCCACACACATATACACATACACACGTGGCTTGTCACACAGCAGACGTTATACAACTATTAATTATTATGCTGTTTTTGCTGCTTTTTAGGTTACTTTTTTTGAAGTGAAGGGATAATACTGACTAGAATAAGTACAGGGTTGAGTGCCAACACAGTCAATATAGGTAGTCAATGTGATTTTATAATCCCTGGAACTCCCATTCTTGCCACATTCTTCTCTCTTCTTAAATTCACAAGAGCATCATAAGCTAGAGCACGTGGCTTGGATCTCACCACAAGCATTCATTACCAGAGAGGGAGATTTATAGCTCCAGAGGAAGATAAATCCACTCTTGACAAGAATTTCCATAAAACAGACATAAGAGTTGAAAGAGATAACCAAATAAAGTAATTATTGGAAAGATTGTATTTAAATTACCTTTAGGTGGGGATCTCTGGATGGCTCAGTGGTTTAGCCCCTGCCTTCGGCCCAGGGCATGATCCTGGAGTCCCAGAATCAAATCCTACATCAAGCTTCTTTCAGGGAGCTTGCTTCTCCCTCGCCTGTGTCTCTATTTTTTTTCTCTCTCTGTGTCTCTCATGAGTAAATAAATAAAATCTTAAAAAAAATAAAAAATAAATTACCTTTAGGAAGAATTAAAAAGTAACTGAAAAGGAGTAAGGGAGCATACTGGTGATATGACATAGGTATGAATTTTCATAAAATAGAAACAAGTGAAAATAAGCACTACATGGGAGAATTAAGTAGACAAATCATAAGCCAGAGAGCAAAAGATATACATGACAGGCCATATAGTGAGCTGAAGAATTAGATTGATGAACTCATAAAAATACATTAGAAAGTTTAAGAAATAAATGATTTAAATAAAATTATGCTGAGGCATTATGATTATAAGTATCAACATCCCAAATAATAGAGTCCCAAAAGGAAAGAGAAAAAAATGAAACAAAGATAATATTATTGATGACATATTTCACATAATCAAAGAACAATAAAAAGAATATGTATTGAAAGGATTCAGTGTGCCAAACAGTGTGCCAAACAAAAGAAAAATCTGTACCTATAATTTGAAAAATTTGAGATAACTATGGACCAAAAATCATATTGAGGGGGGAAAAATCTTCATAGCAAAAACACTAGCTGTAAAAGTAGAACGAATTATCAAATTATTAAACCTTTGGTCTCCATTTAAATGGTCACTTAGGGACGCCTGGGTAGCTCAGCGGTTGAGCATCTGCCTTTGGCTCCATGTGTGATCCCACGGTCCCAGGATCGAGCCCCGCATCGGGCTCCCTGCATGAAGCCTGCTTCTCCCTCTGCCTGTGTCTCTGCCTCCCTCTCTCTCTCCTGTGTCTCTCATGAATAAATAAATAAAATCTTTAAAAAAAATAAATGGCCACTTAATGAAAAATACAACAGAATATTATTAGTAAGTTCTCTTATGTTTTTCTACCAAAAAGCATGCTTGAAAGGAATTCTGAAGGAAGGATGAAAATTGGAAGAATAATATAGATCATGCTGGAAGAAATATGTAAATTAATCAATCAATAATCAAAGAACCAGACAAATGTAAAGAAAAACATACATCCACAAAACTCCATGTAAAATCATAGAAAATATCGCTATGGTGTTGGAGAATGAGAGAAAATAAAAATAACTTGAGACCACATACAAGTTCTTGTTTTCATTTAGAAATTTATATATTTTAGTAAATTTCATAAATCAATAGGGGTAAAAATAGCTTAAATATAAGCCTTAACTAGAGAATTACAAAATATATAACATTTTATTCAATGGCAGGAAAGCTGACCTACAACGGATGTATGTAAGTACATACACTTCAAAGCTGGCAAGAAAAATAGAGAAAATAAAGCACAGTAAATGGAAATATGAAATAGCATCTTAGAAACAAGTCCTAGAATAATGGTAATTATGTTGAGTATGACTGGTTCAAACACATTAGCTAAAGGACAGAAATTCTAAAATTCACAAAAATAGTCACCAATTTGTTGTTTATAAGAGATACATTTAAAAGTATACAGAAAACATGAAAATAAAAGTCAGAAAAATATATGTGTGGGAATCAGAAACATTTTTTAAAGTTGGTTATACAGAAAAAAAGCAGGACCGTACTCAGTTAATTTTTGCTCCTCCTTCAGTAGAGGGTGTCCCACTTGTCGCCCTGACCCCACCACTTGCTCAGTGGTGAGCCCTGCTTCTACCAACCTTGCATCATCATGTAACCTCATGCATCATCATCTAACCTCACCAAGTGTCCTTCACTCCCCAAGACCGGGGCCTGGGTTTTGGTACAGCTTCCACCAGAGCTGCTGCCAGTGGACATGTCAGTAGCTTTGGCCTCCTGCTTTCATTGACTAGACTGAGAGAGTAAATGGATCCTCCCACCAATTCTCCATTCAGATTAGTCACATTACCATGAAGCATGAAATCTGGCTACGGTGGGAGAAAATAGGAACGTGCATAAATGGCAACAGCTTTATGTGTGTGGCAAAAGCCAATTACCCCACCATGGGTGGATACTGCAATCGGTACACGCTGAAGGCAATGAGGGAGGATAGACAGCCAGGCCTGCTGAGGTCAGGTCTCCCCTCCTGCAGGTCCGAATTAATGCCCCTCTGAGACCTGTGCAGAGAGTCACCAATGCAGTTCCCTGCTGCCTCTCTCATGATTGGTTTCCTGAGTTATTTTTCCTTCCTTGTTTCTGCATACGGTACATGCTGTGGTACTGGAACCAAGAGCCAACCCCTACTCCAGACGGGGGCCTTCACCTTGGCACCTGCACTTCTTGGCGGTGCCTGACAATGGAGCCCCTTCCTGCCTGTCTCAGTTCCAAAATCTTGGACTCAGAATATTCATTTCCTCTCTCATTGGAAGGCGCCACAGGGCAACAACCAGGGTCGTTTGGGCCTGTTTACCACGATGGGCATGTAGTAACAGTTAACACACCATGAAGCAAAATAGAAATAGAAAAGTAGGAGAAATAAAGGAACTGGATAAAATAGTCTTATTTTCTCTTGATGTACAGTTACTAGATACATTAATCTCATCTGTATTTTCTTGTGAAGCTTAGTTTAAATGCCATTTTGTATTGATTTGCTCCTCCTCCTTCTTAGTTTCATTTCTATTTTCCCTATCCAAGAAATGCTCCAAATAAATAAAAACATTAGTATGCCTATTTTGCCCTTTTCTCTAGGAAATCGGGGCTAAAACATTTAACACCACAACAGGCCAGATTCTTATTTTGGAGCTCGCTTTCCCATTTTTCAAAGAGAAATGGGGATCTTTATTTATGGTTGTAATTAGGGTGGGAGTCAACCTTAGTTTGCAGTGATCACACAACACTTACCTGTGGTCCCTTGGAACGAGGTTCATGTGAAAGTTAATACTTGGCGGGGGGGGGGGGGGGGATTGGCTATTGTACCTGAATAGCAGAGTGGCAATGCTAATTGTTCTGTAGAAAACCTGCTTTTTATGGCATTTAGGGCTATGCAAAAAGAAACCATTAGGTCCAGAAGTGTTAATTAGCAATTTAAACCATGCTGTGAAAGTGAGAGTATCCTTATGACGCTTCAGTGAAAATTCTTATATTCTATAGATAATAGTCAGACCCCGCTGAACACCAGCTTGAGGGTCTAATTACAAGGGATGAAGAGTAATCTAAAGTTATGAGATTTACATTATATCTAAGCTAGTTCCCTCATCAGGTGGGTGAGGGTCTTTTAGTCCTAGGATAATAGTCTCTGAATACAGAAATCTGGGAAATTTGAATATTTAAATCCTCTTGATACTCTCTGGCTAACAGTAGCATCCTTTCTCCTTTTCCAGAAAAATAAAATAAAATAAAAAAATTAGAGGCAGATTTGCTTTTCTGCAGACTGCATAGTGACTCCACCTGAAGTAGACACCTCACATGATAAAGCTTGTTCTTCTCAAGATATTCAACATTTTATTATTATTATTATTATTATTATTATTATTATGGTTAATGTCTGTGGAGAGAACACAGTATCACTCTAATTAGGGAATATGGCTTCTGTTCTAGAAGAAAGAGGATCTCAATTCTCTTACCATAAATGGGGGGAAAACAGTTTATTAAATATGTACTAGAAGGAACCTGGGTAACCTGGATGGAAATGTGTCTTTAGGGAGGTAGACCTAAGTAGGACTAACATAAGACAAGACAAAGAAGAAAACACTGAAAAATGGACTTAATACTGGGTAAAAAGTCAGTGTTCTGGCAAGGAGTAGCCAAATATACTGCTGTAATATCATCTTGAACCCTGAATATAGGGCTGCCCTATACTAAATGAGATTGAGATATTGTTTATCTTTAGTGTAGCATAAAGGAAGGCTTTTGCAGACTCAGAGAATAGAGGCTATTAGAATGGATTTACTATGTAAGAATCTCAGTTCAGCTTATTACGTTCTTATTAATTTTTTTGCTGATTATATTCCTCATGATGGGCCAGAGGTCACATCCTTTAATTAAGCAATAAAGACTGGACTGGAGAGGCAGATACCAATGTCTTTTGAGAAGTTTGGTACTGGCTGTCTTAGAGTTAACCATGGAAGACGTTTCCATGAACAGAGCTTCCTAACTTCAACATGGATGATGACACTACAGAATGGCAACTGTCAGATTATAGCACTGTTTTACCTTAATTTGTAAGATGGTTTTAATTCCTAATGTGCAGTAAGGCCGTGGGACTAGACCTGTGCTTGGACTCTCAGGATAATAGTCTGACCTTTAGAGGTTCATAATATTCCTGGACGAACAGGTAGGCAGCCAACTAGAAGGCTGCTTAATCAATATAATCAAAATAAAATTGAAAGTCGATGAGACTGTCAATATGTCAGCTGCCACAATGGAAAATAATGAATCATTATCCTGTTTATACAAGTAAACTAGTTTTCAAAACCAGAACCCAGTGATTGAAGTGGAGGCAAAGTTATCTTAAGGAAAGATATTACAATACCAGTATAAATATTTATAGGAAATATTCCTCTGATCTTGCCATAAAGGAACCTGTGGCAATTTTCTTAGACAACTGTGCACTTGAGAAACGGGGATATCCAGAATTTCAAGAAGGGGAAACAGGGCATCTGTGCTAACATGGGTATCATGTGAACCACAGAAGTTATCAATGGAGATTCCCAACTGTGCAAATGAAATAAATACATGGTGGGGGAACATGTGAGCCAATAAGCAGTGAATCCACATTTACATTCAATGTATTTGCCTAATATGGAGCTTTGGGATTTAGGGATTACAAGGGTAACAAAAGGCAAGGTTTGGGGCTCATGTAAGGTGGGGAGTTAGAGAAGAATAGGGAATGAAAACTCACTACCATCACCAGGTAAGGTCAGGACCTTTGAAGAAACACAGGCTCCTCAGTGAAAACACAGCGAGAGAGAAAAAAAAAAAAAAATCTGCATTTCTAGAAAAGGGAAACACACACATATAAAAACATACCTGCTTTACTTGGGCTCTGGATAGAGTTTTTAATTTTATTTTTTAGTATAAGAATTTGTAAATATAGGCCTGTATTTACAATGATGTGGATGTGGGGTTTGAGATTATTTCTTGGTAAAGCCCATCAAAACCAAACTAGGAACATTAATTTAATTTTTTTTTCTAGTGGAAACTACTTGGAGTACTTTGCAGAGCCAAAAACCAATGTCTATGAAGTAAAAAAAAAAAAAAAAAAAAAAAGACTCAACCAGCCTCATAGGAACTACCAGCCCAGCCAATCATCAATTCATATATAAAAACACATCAGATGAGCCAAGAAAGACAAGAGAAACAACAAAGGGGATTAAAGGCCGCCCTACCTAGGATCGTAGATACAAAAAACAAACAAACAAACAAAAAAACCTTAAAGACAGATGTAAATTAGAAAACCCTATCAATGTAATTTTGTACATTAATCAATGTAAGATTCAGTCAATCTTACATCAATCGATGTAAGATTCGAGGATAAAAAACTAGTTATCCTAATAACTGAAAAAAAAAATAGCCATCGTAATGTCCTCTGCTATTCATAAGCTTTTTTCTCTCTGTGCCTCATCTAGTAGAGAGCAGCTACCAATATCTCACAGCAAATACCATTGTTTAAGGCTGAAATACTAGGATCATTTCTTGAAATCAGAGATCAGAAAAATAAATCCTTGACAATGCTGAAAATCATTTTCAAAAATAGTAGAGTGATTCAGTTGGTAGTAAAGGAAAAGAATTCATCCTGACAATGAAATGTGGAAACAATACTATTTATTCACCATGTAAACATATCGTTCACTGACATAAAGTCCAGCGCACAAAAATTTCTTCCTTATAGCAAACATTTTAAAACACCTTGCGATTTTCTGTAATTGCTAAAACTATATATTTTTTTGTTTCACCTTCAACCTAAATAATTGTTAGTAGTTGTGATCCTGTTGCATACATCTGTGATTTATATAATCAATTTCAGTATGATCTCTCACACATGGATATGCCACTTATATTAGTGCACGATTGCCTATTTTTCCCAGTGGTTGTCTAAAATAATGTGTGGGAGGAATACAAAATATTTATATGTAAGTACAGGAATAATAGTCTATTATCGTAGTCTCTTTGGAGTCTGGTTCAGCTTTTTTTAGGTAATGCATATGACAGTTTTTTAAAGATTTATTTATTTATTATTTCATTTTATTTTTTAAAGATCTTATTTTATGTATTTATTCAAAAGAGACACAGAGAGAGGTAGAGACACAGGCAGAGGGAGAAGCAGGCTCCATGCAGGGAGCCCGATGTGGGACTCGATCCCAGGACCCCGGGGTCACACCCCGAGCTAAAGGCAGATGCCCAACCGCTTCACCACCTGGGCATCCCTATTATGGGATGAGAGAGAGAGAGAGTGCCAGGGTGAGGGTAGGGGCAGAGGGAAAGAGAGAGAAAGAATCTCAACCAGACCCTCCACTTAACACCGAGCTGTAAGAGGTTCTGGATCTCATAACCCTGAGATCATGACCTGAGCCGACATCAAGAATCAGATGCTTAACTGACTGAGCCACTCAGGCCACATATTATATTATTTTAACCATTATTTCTACTGAGAGTTCTAGAAATTAGTTGTTTGAGCCTTAACTAGTATATTTCCATTTTATTTTAACCACTGGGATATAAGATCTATAATATAGCAATACATACACATTTTAGAAACTATTCTCTCTTTTCTCATATAGTTATAGTAATAATTTCCTTTGTCATTAGAAGTAAAACTTAATAGGATCACATGGATTCAATGTTCAATGAAACTATGTTTAAAGAAGAAGGAAAAGAAAAATCCGTAAATCGTTGATTCAGACATGCATTTGATCCAAACACTTTAAGTTGGCGGATTCATATTCAGAAAGATTTTTTTCTTGAGCTAATGTTTACATAGAAGCTAGCCCACAAAATCCATATAACATTTGATGGGAGCTGCCTACTATATATCTTCATTGAGCCCAAAGAAAAATATCTCTAAAAATACTAGTTTAACACAACAGAAATGTTTTCATTGATTCCATTTTTTTAAAGATTTTATTTATTTATTCATGGGAGACAGAGAGACAGAGAGAGAGAGAGAGAGAGAGAGAGAAGCAGAGACATAGGCAAAGGGAGAAGCAGGCTCCATGCAGGGAGCCTGATGTGGGACTCGATCCTGGGACCCCAGGGTCATAACCTGAACCAAAGGCAGATGCCCAACCGCTGAGCCACCCAGGTGCTCCTCATTGATTGCATTTTGAATTTTATTTTGAATATTGCTTTCTAGAGAGAAAGCAGTTTCAGAATACATATTTAGATAGAAATTAATTGAAGGTTGTCATGAAAGTGCTTAGCTCATTCAGGAATTTGAAAAATTGATGATTTTTATTTGATGCCATGCCTAATTTCATTTAATAATTTTCATATAATTGAACTGTACTTCATTGTTTAGGTCATAGAGTATGATTAAGATATTATCTGGGTCACTTGTGAAATAAAATTATAATTAAGACTATGGGGGCACCTGAATGGCTCAGTCAGTTGAGCATCTGTCTCTGGCTCAGGTCATGATCCCAGGGTTCTGGGGTGGAGGCCCCCCAACCCCCCCCTGCATTGGGCTCCCAGCTCAGTGGGGAGCTTGCTTCCTCCTCTCCCTTGGCTGTTCCGCCAGTAATTAGGAAAAAGGAAAAGTTTGGATGGTGAAGTAAAAAAATAAGTAAAAACATTGTAACACTATGAAAAAGAAATAACCTGAAATTAAATTAGCTAATTCAGGGATACAAAAGAAAAGCAGAAACCTTTTGTTCTCAATATTAACAATTCTCCTTTAATTCTGCTTTTTGTAGGACTGACAATAATTTTAAAAATAGAATATTAAAGCAAAAAAGAAGTTATTAGCCTCCCTCCCCTGCTTCAGGCCCCATTCTTCAGGATTAACCATCTTTCAAGCTTTCAGTTTTTAGTTATTTGAGGATTAATTGCATAGCTTTAAATCATGTACATCTTTTCCTCTATTTCTCTTTTTTCTTTTTCTTTTCTTTTTTTTCCCCCCTCTATTTCTTAATTTTAAAATTATTTAGACATGGGACGCCTGGTGGCTCAGTGGTTGGGCGGCTGCCTTCAGCTCAGGTCATGATCCCAGGATCCGGGATCGGGTCCCACATCCGGCTCCTGCAAAAAGCCTGCTTCTCCCTCTGCCTGTATCTCTGCCTCCCTCACCTCCGTTCTCATGAATAAATAAATAAAATCTTTAAAAAAAAATAAAGTAAAATAAAATAAAACAAAATAAAATTATCTAGACAAAATGGATTAACTTACTATTAAAAAAATACAAAGACTACACTAAGCTTCTCTGGCTCCTACATCTGCATAGACTCTCAGTTTGCATTACTTTTATTAGGATTATTACACTGTTAAATTTTACAACATTGATACTCTTTCCATACTTCTGATTAAGCCTTCTGTGCTTTCACCTCCATTTAATACTGAAAACTCATCCCAGCAACATTCATGCAATTATAATAATGCAATTTTGTATTAAGTATTGTGAACAATCCAAAAGAGAATAGCTATGAATCTAGGCCTCAAATACCTGCCGCTTAGTGCTTTCCCTTCGTGCAGTACAGGGATTCGGTGTGGCCGGGTGGGCTGAGTGGATAAGGAACAGCAAGGAAGGCTAGAGCCTGAGGGAGCAGGTGCAGGAGGCCTCATGGGGGCAGGAGGGGCCTGGGGGGGGGCAAGAGCTGCGAGCGGGGCAGACCAGGAGCGGCCGCGGGGCTGAACAGGCCAGTGTTCCCACGGTAGGTCCACGTGCTCATCCATACTCTTAAAAGCTGAAGGAATTGTGCTCCTACTCTCAATAAAACCATGAAAGGCAACTCAAAATTCTAGAAGATGAGCTTTTGGCTCTATTGATATGCAATGTGCTTGGAAACATCGGCTCCCTGTCACCTCCTGGAAGCCTGAGTGCAGGACCCGCCTTTCCTTTTACCAAGAAAAAGAAAGGCCTTAACCTCTTACTCACTGTAACATCCCAAGACATAAGGTTTATAGTCCAGCAATGGTAACAAGGGTCCTGGTGGAATGGGGGACAGTGCAAGGGGGTCAAGCTCAGGGCCGGCTGAGAGCAGGCCTGCCAAGGTGTGCACATCCTGGGGGCTGGCCATCTCCTGGGCCATCATGTCAGCTGTGGAAGGTCTCGGCGGGGTGCCCCAGGGAAAGGGGGTCAAGTCACCTCCACCTGCCTGAGTTTGAGCACCCAACCCTTCCCAGAACGTCTTTTGTTTTGCCCCGCAAGAAGGAGAGGTAGGCTGGGGCTGGTTGGTGGCCCACCTGGCCAGGGGAGTGACCCCCGCTTATTGCCAGGGACAAGCTCAGGCCACGATGTCCATTTGGCAGAATCATAACCGGCAGCACCACTTACCTTATTGTGGGAAAGGTGACCCACAATAAGGTGACCTTATTTGTGAGGTCACCAGGCTAAAGGTCGTCCTGGGTGCTTTCCACACAGCGCAGTGCTCTAGGGAGCATATTCTTGTCCTCCCTTGTGCAGCGACGTCCCTCTGGCTGTGCCACCTGGGCAGGCCCAGTCATCCAAGACCTCACTCCAGAGCCTCTGCGACAGGCAGCCCAGATGCCCCTGGGGCCCACTCGGCTTCCCTGGGCAGGCGTGGGCTTGTCCCCCTCTCCAGCAGGCACTCGGTGGCTGCCCTGGGGGAGCAGGTGGGCATATCCCTACACACCCAGGAAGTGGTCAACAAATACAGGTTCTACTGCGTTCCCCAGAGCAGCCATGCTCCTTCCCCATCTTTCCCTGACTCCCTGCCAGGACCTCAGCTTCAGGCTGGGCCCCTCCCCCCCAACTTATGAATAACCCTGCCTCCAGAGGAGCTCAGGGCATCCCGGTGGGTTTGGGGGAAGCAAGGCTGGTAGGGCTGCTGAGTGCTGCCCAGGGAGCCTGGGGCTGTGGGTGTTGAGTGCCTGCATTGTGCAGCCTGTGGGATGTCCTGAAGCTGAAGAGAAGATGGGCTGCTGTCGAACAAATGGGACTTTTCCTGGGAACTGAAATATTTCCTGGCAGTGCACAGGCCACAACCCGCCCCCCCCCCCCCCGCCCCAACCCTATCCACGCTCACCTCCCCTGCCTTGTAGATATAGACCTTGAAGAGAGATCAAAGAAGTCAGCCAGTGAACTGGACACCTTGGTGTGGGTGTGGTGTTGGCTGTGGTTGGTGTGACCCCCCAGGTGTGAGCGGTGTAACCCTTGGGGTTAGATACCTTCTGGGCTCACTGGGGCAGCAGGGCATTCCCCTCTGCCATGGTCACCACCTTGTCCCATGGGCACTGGCTGGAGACTGCCTGGCCCCAAGAAGCAGCCCCACCTTCTCAACAAGAGGAGGAGACAACCTTGCTGAGATGTGAGAATCCTTGAGGTCTCGCTTCCCTCTTCGTGAAGGATACCGCAAGGTTGCAGCTGAATAGCTCCCGTGTGCAGTCCTGAATCCCAGGAGTTGGGGCACCTTCTTCCACTTCTCTGGTCTCTATCCCCTTTGGTCAAAGCTGCAGTGTTTCCACTTGTATCATCCTATAGTCTCCATATACAGTGAGAGTCCGTGGGTGTTCACTTTAGAACACTCACTTTTTTTTGCCATACAGGTAGGCTGACCTGTTCTCTAAATCTCCCAGTTCTGGTTTCTTTTTGCTTAATAATTTTCTTCAATTCGTCTCTCACATTTTACTAAAAGCAGTGAGGAGAAACCAGGCCACAGACCAACGCTTTGCTTAGAAATCTCTGTTAACTATAGGTTTCGTCACTCCTAAATCCTACCATCCCCCAAACACTGGAATATGGTTCATCCCAGTTCTTGGGCACCATGTGTGAAGGATCGCTTTCTCTCCAGTTTTCTTTTCTTTTCTTTTTTTTTTTTTCCCTCCAGTTTTCAATAACCTGTTCTCATTTCTGTCTGAAAGCTCATCAGAATGGTCTTCAGCATCCATATTTCTACCAAGATTCTCTTCAGGACTACTTACGTACTCTCCAGCAAGATGGAAGTTTTCTCCACAGTTCTCCTTTTCTTTCTGATACTCCACAGAATCACCTTTACCATCCATATTGCTACCAACATTCCCTTCCAGGCAATCAAGGCTTTTTCTCAAACACACCTCAAAATTCCTCCAGTCTCTACCCATCACCCAGTTTCAAAGCCATTTTCATAGTTTTAGGTGTTTGTTACAGCAGAACCCCACTTCTTTGTATCAAAGTCTGCCTTAGTCTGCCTGGATTGCTGTCACAAATACCAGAGATTGGGTGGTTTAAACAACCGACATTTTTTTTTTGTTTGTTTTTTTGTTCTTTTTTTGTTTTTTGTTTTTTGTTTTTTTCACAGATCTGGAGGCTGAGATCAAGGTGCCAGCAGGACTGATTTTTCTTGAGTCTTCTTGTCTTGGCTTATGGATGGCTGCCATCATGTTGTGTCTTCACATGGTCTTCCCTCTGTCCAAAATTATGATTTTGTTATAACTTGGAAAATGTTAATTTACTATCTTCCAGGGTTATTGATGAAAATTATGTTAGTATAATTTTCTACCCTTTCTTTGATTTTATCCCTGGTATCCTAGAAGATTGTCGTTTCATTTTTGGGTCTCTGATATTTTGCCATAATGTAACTGGATGTCCTTGATCATTGGACCTATTCAGCAGTCAGTGGGTCCCATTAATGTAAATATCTGTGTTCTTTCCAGCTCATGGAAAATCTTATTAAAGTGTTTCATCAAATCTAAAGGTGCCGTTGACTTTAAGTCAAACCATATTTTGTGTCCTATTAAGAAAGAGAAAACACTGCCAAATAAATGGATACTTACCAGGGATCGTACGATGCATCCTAACTTCTGAACTCTTACAAATGTGAAAACAAATGTGAGTTCTAGAGTCAATAAAAATCGTCTTCACTTTTGTATCTCTCTTCTCCCTGTTTTTTCAGTTAACATAGACAGCCAGCTTTTCTTTAATCTCATATCTTATGAATTATTATTTAATAATTAAATTAAATAATAATAATTATTTATATTTATTTCTGTGAGTATAAATCTGCATTATAATTGTTAACATATAATGTTGTGCTTTCTCTATACTGACAGTTTATGGAGTGCTTTACTTTTTAACTCATAACAACTCCATTGTGCCCCATGTGCAAAGCAAATTCTCAATGTATTTAAAGCTTACTTAGGAAGAGGAAAACTGAAAAAAATGTTAGAAGAAGCATCTGAAGAACTGAATTCATCTTAGGTGATTTTTTTTTTTTTTAGAAGTACTGAAAAGCAGAAATAAAGAGTGATGAGACATGCAAATATCCAGCAAATATATGAAAAAATGCTCAAAATCACTACTCATCAGGGAAATGCAAATCAAAACCGCAATGAAATATCACCTCATGCGTTTTTGGGATGATTATTATTCAAATCAAAAGAGAATAACAACAATCCCCAAAATCTTTATAAAATTGGAAAATGAACCAATTTTACCAGCCATCAGGTTCTACTTCTAGAAAAAGAAAACCTACATTTACAAAAAAGTGAATTTTGTTTATATCTTCAGCATCATACATTTTTACAACCAAAAAACAATAAAAATAAAACAAAGTTCTCAAGCAGTCATTTCTGCAGTTTGTGAATTTTCTTTGTGTTCTTGCCTATTCATTCCTGTGATGAATTCACCCTTTTATTTTTTATTTGTAAGATTTTTAAATATTAAATGTGCTTGCTTGTCTATCGAAAAGAAAAAAAAATGAAAGAAAGAAAAGGAAAAGTGACAAACTAACCTTCCTTAAAACAAATTTTAAAAGGCATATGTAAGATCAAATGTATGGAAAACTAAGTTGAAACACAAGGGCCAATATGAGAAGATATATTTATACCTGGAATATTCAACAAAGGATTGATGTTCAGAATATAGAAAAAAAATATTTTTTAAAGATTTTATTCATTTATTTGAGAGAGGGAGAGAGAGAGAGCATGGTAGAGAGAGCACAAGAGGAGGGGCAGCGGGCAGAGGGAGAGGGTGAAGCAGACTCTCCACTAGCAGGGAGCCCGATGCAAGGCTCAATCCCAGGACCTTGGGATCATGACTTGAGCCAAAGGCAGACACTTAACCAAGACACCCAGGTGCCCTGCAAAAATATTTTTCACATGGTAAAAATATCTACTAACCAATTTAAAACTAGTCAAATTGACCAAAAAAATTCATATTTGCTGACATTAAATATTCATAAAACTGCTCATGTAATTAGGTATTCTAAAACATGAAAGCAGATACAATGCTGATTTAATTTTCACATAACGATTATACACACCTACAAAAAGTCTAGTAATACCGACATTGGACACAATGTGGGAAAACAGCATTTCTTTTGCATTGCTGATTGTAGTGCTAACTGGTAAAAGCAATTTGGAAAAGGATTTCAAAATCTTTATAAAATTGGAAAAATGAACCAATTTTACCAGCCATTAGGTTCTACTTCTAGAAAAAGAAAACTTGCATTTGCACCAATTTTTTTTTTTTTTAAGATTTTATTTATTTATTCATGAGACACACAGAGAGGCCGAGACCCAGGCAGAGGGAGAAGCAGGCTCCATGCAGGGAGCCCAATGTGGGACTCGATCCCGGGTCCCCAGGATCAGGCCCTGGGCTGAAGGTGGTGCTAAACCACTGAGCCACCCAGGCTGCCCTGCACCAAACGTTTTAATATGATATCCATTCAAAAATTCAATGTTTTATCTGCTAATTATTTTTTGTGTTTTAAATTTTTGACATTTGACGATATTCGCTGTTGAAATCTCCCCACTAGGTTTATGCACTGTGTTTAACATTGTGATAGTACAGTTTTATTAGCTATAGCAAATGTGACATGATTCACTTGACTGACTTACTCTGTCTTATTAGACTCTACTTGTTATAAATAATACTCGCAAACTTCAGTTATCATTTGTCCCAACTACAAACTGGTATCAGGTACAGAAATTTCGATCTTTAATTACCTGTAAGTAAAAGAATAAATGATTTTATAGCTAATTCAGTCTGGAAACAAGTGTATTTTCTTTTCACACCTATTTTTTCAGCTCAAGAGAAAATAAGTTTGAAGCTCTTATTATCCCGCAGAACTAGGTTCAAACTTGTCTTGAAGTCCATTTGCACTTTTAGACTTAAATAGACTCCAACAAATGCATGTTCATTTAGGTAGAAATGAACATTTTTACTTCTGGCTTTGCCTAACTTTGCTTCCAGCTATTTCTGAAAGTGAGATTAATTAAGGATTAATTCTGATCACATTTATATTTTAAAAGTGCTTAAATGTATTGACCATTTACCTTGTCTGACTGAACAGAAATCTTGTTTTAATATTGGGGAATATTTTATGTAATAGTGAACTATCCATGATACTTGGCAAACTTCATCTACAAAATCTGGACCTCAAGTGTAAGATCCTTAATTATCTTTTCAACTTTTTCTACAAGTATTGAGTTACTCAGGTTTTCTACTTCTTGGCCCAATTTGGATAACTTATGATTCCTTAGAAAATCTCTTGTTTGTAATTCTTTTATAAATGCATTGGCTTAAATTCAATAGAATCATAGGTTATAAATTATATAATTTCAGGGTGGCAATAAATGTATCATTGATTAGCTATTTATATTCTTTTTTAATAATGAAAATTCTTTTTTTTTTTTTTTTACGTTTCAAAAAATACCTTTTAACGTTGAATACCTTATGTATTTTAACATGTTTCTTAGGACTTTAGAGAAGGTTTAATACCCAATGAGAAAATATCCCACTTCACCAACAAATAGAAAAGGGCTAATGCATACTGGTTCAGTTTTAGCATGCATGATTTCTTGTCTACCTATATTATCTATTCATTTGGTGATTTTTTTTCATGTTACTCATCTTCTCACATGATATTTCACTTCAGATCTCTGATATGGCTTTTGAGAACTGGATGGAAATGTATGGAAATGTAGTGTATGCTTATTTGGTGGATATTTTGGCATTTTTTAAATAGAATATAAGATTGGGAGGGGTGTCTGGGTGGCTTAGTCAGATGGGCATCTGCCTCTTGGCTTCAGCTCCAGTTGGGATTTCAAGGTCCTGAGATTGAACTTGCTCTTGCTCAGTGGAGAGTCTGCTTGACATTCTTTCTCCTCCTCTCTCCCTGCTCCTCCCTGCCAATTGCCCTCTCTTCTTTCTCTTTCTAAAATAAATTAATAAATATTAAAAAAATAAGATTTGGAGATTGCATTTACTATATGGAGGATTTTGTTGTCTACTCACTTGAATGGAGATACTCCATTTACCCTCCATATATATCAGGCTACGTGAGACATTGCTCTTTCTTCAACCCCAACTCAGATAGTCATTTTCCCTCTGTCTGGTCCTACACATAATGCTGCCATCAGGATTGAGGCAGGTAGGGAGATACAATATGCAGGGTGTATTCTCCAGGAATTATGCTGCATACGTTTTACTATTCCTGATCTTGAGAACTTTTCTCTTTCTTGTATCCACACCTACTTATGAAAAGGACTATTGATGCCTCTGGCACACACTGCTAGATATCAATCCAATATCCATTCTAGTCTTCTTCATTAATAATAGAAACTATAAAAACTTCAATTTAGTTTGGAAAGGCAATGTGTAAAGCTAAACAAAGAAAATGAAAACTATATATCACAGACCCTCTTTTGAGAGAGATTGCCATAGGACAAATTTTGGCCAAAGAGCTACACAGAAATGAAAAAGCCTTTTAAAATAAGGTCAGCTGGTACAGGCTTCTCTTCTTTTTCATTTGCTTTTCTTTTTCAAATGCTTATGACATACTTTTGATTCCTGGAGGTAGAGGTATATTCCTGAGGCTTAAGGGAAGAAATCCAACTCGAATACCAATTGAACAACAACAACAAAAATTTAAGAAGCCTACCACCATACTGAAGCCATGGAACCCTGAAATTCTTATCTTGGGGAAAAAAATGAAAACATCCTTATTTGTGTTAACCATTATTGGTTCAAGTTTTCTATGAGTCATAACCAAATTGAATTACAAATTTTGTAGTTCCATACATTTTTCTTTTAAAAATAGTTTTATTAAGGTTTAATTAACACAAATTAAACTACATATAGTTAAAATGTGCTCTTCGATATTTAGTTCATATTAAACTATCATTACAGTTGAGATAATGAACATATTCAACACCCCCAAAAGTTTGTTTACATTTGTATTTCCACCTACCTCTTTGTAATCCCCATCCCAAGATGACCACTGATCTTTATGTCTCTATATTTTACTGTAAAATTTTACATGAATGCTCTCTGAAGGCATTGCATTCTCATAAGCAGTGTATCAGAGGTTGAATTATTTCACATCCTAGCCAATACTTTCTATAGTGAGCCTTTTAAACTTTAGACATTCTAATTGGAATTTAATTTAGATTGGATTTAATACAGTTATACTTTAAATACATTTCAATTGTATTTTCCTAATAAATAACTATATTGAGCATATATTTTGCATTCTTATTTGCTATCTTCAGGTTTTTGCTGAAGTATCAGTTGAAATTGTTCCCATTTTTTAATCTTTTATGTAAGCTCCACAAGCAGTTGGAACGCAATACGGAGTCTGACCCCACAACCCTGAGATGAAGATTTAAGCTGAGTTCTAGAGTCAATCAGATACTCAACTAACTCAGTCACCCAGACATTTTTTATTCTGATGTTTGCTTTCTTATTCCTAAATATTGAAAGTTCTTTATACATTCTGGATAAAAATCCTTTATTAGATGTGTAAGACATCAGATGGCACGTGTCTTCATTATTTTTAATGATGTATTTTTGAAAAGCAGTTTTTAATTTAGATACATTCCAAATTATCCGTTCTTTTATTAATCATATATTTGATACTATACCAAGACATTCTTTGCATAAATCATAGTCACAAAAATTTCTTCCTATATTTTCCCCTAGAAGTTTTATAGTTTGGGCTTTATATTTACATCTAGGATTCATTTTAAGTTTTCATTGAGTTTTAAGGTATGATTAAGCAATTTTTCAGTATATGGAAATTAATTCTCTGAACTATTTATTGATAAGACTATCCTTTCCCATTGAATTCCTTTGCTCCACATCAAAGATCAGTTCACACCTTTGTGTGAAATTATTTCTGTATTATTTATACTATCCTATTGATCTGCTAAGATTTTCCTGGGGTTGCTTGAATCTATAATTCAATTTGGGAAGAGGTCTCCTACATACCCCTGCACTGTGAACTCTAGTTCCTGTTGCCTGTTTGAACTTTTAGCTCCAATCTTATCATTTTAGAAAGGCTGCAAGAGTCTGTTTGGATTTCTCCTTCCTTCATGGGCTGAAATTTTCTCCTGGTAGGAAGCTAAGGCAATTCTAGGACTTATCTTCCTTGATTTTCTATTAGTGAATACTATCCTTTGTTATCCAAGTCCATTATCTCAACAACATTTGTTTTATATATTTTGTCTGTTTTGTTGCTGCTGTTGTTTCAAGTGGGAAGACAGATTTGGTCCTTGATACTCTATATTGATCATACAGACTTTTCTTTCAAGTATTTATTACTGTGATTTTATTCTTCACTAATATGCCAACTGTTTTCCCTATTTGAGATTTGTTGACATTGCTTGTACACTAAACATTCCATTTCTAGCTTTCCAAAAAAGCTATAGATATTTATAAAATACCAACATATCAGTACCATATATTTGAATATGCAAAGGGCAGCTGAGTTATGTGGTCAGCCTATCATTTTGAAATAATAGGTCTTAATGCAAGATAAATAATTTAAGGCCAGAATTCAAATGTACCCTTTTAAGATTTTGAAGTTCAAGACATAAAAATGAGAAATATATTTTATAACATTCTGTTTTTGTGATTTTGATTTACTGTCATTTGATTTTTAAAAATCAGCAAAGTGTATAACTCTCTACTGTATATTACAAAATCGAATGTTAGCAAATGACAGGAGTTAGAATATTTTTATTTTAGTTCCATATTTATGCCTGTGATATGGAGTAGCTCACTTATCCTCTGTAGATTTGTTTCTGCTTATGAGAACAAAATGGTCATGACATTTTTATTCGGTATTGTCAGTGATTTTCCTGTAGACAGTGATTGACAATCATTTTATGGGTAAGTTCTACCTGGCTTTTTGTTCTTCTTCAACTCTAAGGCGTTTTCCTTATAAACCTATAGATCTGGTGTCTAAAATAGAGCTGGGTCATATTCAGAGCTTCTTCATGCCAGATTTATTTATTTATTTATTTATTTATTTATTTATTTATTTATTTTCATTTTTCTCCAGCTTATCTGATCCCTTACTTTTCCTTTTCAAGTTCTTAGTGCCTTCAAAGTCCTTGTTATTTAATTTTCCTCTGGAAGAATTGAACTCAACATATTATTTCTCTAAGGAGATATTTGAAGTTTTACTTTTCATTGTGGTATAAAAGATTGATCTCTTATTAAAGTGATTTCAAATATAGGTTAGAGAAAAGTTACTTTGGAATTAAGAATATTACCCAGAGGTCAATGAAATTATGTCATAGAGAAAGGAATTTACTTTACTTACAAGCAACATGATTTCCATTGGGATGCAAAAATCAGGGTTAGCATTATAATGGTGCATTTTCTTGTATGATATTATGGTTTCAAAAATATTAAATTAATTCTGGACCATATAACTCAATAGATAATTACAAAATATGCAAAGTATTTAGGTTTTATCAAAATAATACTTCAGATAACAGAAAAATAACAGATATATTTAAAATTAAGCTAATAAGTAGGGAGGATGAGTAAAAATGGAACCAGCAAGGGGTAACCTGTAAGAAGAATGAACTTCTATTCATTTAAAGAGCTTAATAGTTATCACATGCATCATCACAAGAAGAAAACCTGGATACACTAAAAATCAGTGACTTTTCCTGGACTCAGAGAATTGAATTTGCAGAGGAGATTGCCACCTGGAAATATGCAGATACTGGCACATCCAGCTTACCTGTAAATGAAACTAGAGTCTTAAACATGTAGGAACGCTAAACTGGCACTTTTGGTGATTGTCAGAGTTTGCAAATAGACACATATGAGACTGAGCAATTTCTGAGTGTTTTGTTATGAAGGGGACTCACACTTTCATGTATTTTATCTGTAGAAGTCCCCCCAGGTTCCCATGGTGAAGATCAAGAAAGATCCCATCTTGGCTCTGACAGGTAGAAGGGAAAGGCAATCCTTGTGAAATTTACCCAAAGTTTTCTCCATAACAAAGACCTAAATTTCAGGTGAAAGAATTTTGCCAAAGCTTTCAGAGAGCTGAGGGAAAGGCATTCCTCCCACTCCAACCCCTTCTAGTTTTCCTTTTACATCTAAAGGGAAAAAGTAGTCAACAGGCTTCAGGGTTTGAAGAAAATGCCTTGGGAACATTGTAGCCCAGGAAAGGAAGTTAGTGGGAAAAAACAAAATTATACCATTGGAGAACTACTAATGAAAATCATGGCCTTGATTCAAATGGCCAAATAAGCACTGTGACTTAATTAGAAGTTATAGAATGATCTCCTTCCACACACCATTCACTATACTTACAGAGTATCAGTATAATAATGGTGGATTAGAGCTGAAAAAGCTCTAGAACAGAGACTCTTTTTGAGGAAGAAGACTTATGGAAGACCAAGGCCAAGATAAATGACAAAAAGAAAGATACTGGAGGAAATGGGAGGCTCTGGTTCCTACTATATAGTAAAATTGACACAGCCCAACTCCATGACAGGTTTTCATACAACCTCATACTTAGAGCCTCTTTAACTCAATTCTTATTACTAGTGTCCATGAAAAGTAGAGCTGGACAGTAAAGTAATAAAAACAGATTTTACTCAATACTATTGCTATAGAGGGAAGGAGACCTCAAAAGTGAACTGTGCTCCATTTTGAATATAATACATAAAAGTGGACATTTTTATCCAAGGAACTGGCTGGTGGATGGAAAATTACTAAAAGGAAATATTAAAAGTATTGGGGGTACAGCAGCTAGGGGTGTCTCTACCTGAACCTAACAAGATTCATGCTGACAGCAGACTATGGTAATCAGATATCACTTCGGGTGTGGCAGCAGATCATGAGGAATTTGATCATATATTGAAAATGGGGGATTCTGGATAAACCGACTCAACAGGATTCTTGCAAAAATGGGGCAGTAGAAGTCCAAAAGCATAGACCTACCTAGTTAGGAAAAGGATTCAGGGAAGTCTAGTTTAAAGTTTGGTTAAGAAAATATTCTTTATTACTAGATATATATTATGCCTGGTTTTCAATAAAAAATTACAAGAGGCGTTAAAATACAAAACAAAAAAATATATATGTAGTCTGAAGAGGCAAAAGTAGCATAAGAACCAGATTCAAATATGGCAGAGATTTTGAAATTACTAGACTAGAAATTTAAAGTAAGATTTGATATGTGCTTTAATGGAAAACAAAACTAAACAAAGAATCAAAAGAAAATGCTAGAAATCAAAAACAATGTTAAACGAATAACGCTCTTAATGAGCTAAGCAGATTCCACATTGCTGAAGACAAAAATCAGTGGGTTTGAAAATGGTCAATTTTCCTTCCCAAACTACAATTATAAAAGATGAACTGTTAAGTAAAATAGAACAGAACATCTAGAATGGTGGGACAGTATCAAAAAGTGTAACATATTTGGAATTGGAATATCAGAAGGAGAAGAAAGAAAAAAGAAATATTTGAAGGAACACACAGCAAACCACAGATTCAGAAAGCATGGAAAACCTTAAACAGAAGAAATAACAGAACAGAGGCACCTGAGTGGTTCTGTCAGTTAAGCGTCTGACTCGGGTTTCACTTCAGGTCAAGATCTCAGGGTCCTGAGAATAAGCCCCATGTTGGGCTCCCTGCTCAGTGGGAGTCTGCTTGAGATTCTCTTCCTTTCCCTCTGCTCCTCTCCCTGCTCATGCTTGCACTTGCTCTTGTGCTCTTTCTCAAATAAATAAATAAATAAATAAATAAATAAATAAAATCTTTTTTTAAAAAAGAATAACAAATAAAACAAAATCCTGAAAGGAAAAACACAGTAGAAAAGTAAATATAATAATTGAAAAAAATCAGAAAAATAAAATACCCTAAATATAGAGAAATGTGAATAAGAATTATAACAAACTCCTCATGAGAAACTGAGAACAGACTGAAACATTCAACATGTTGAAAAACAAACAAATCCACCCACCTAAAATTTTTTATCCAGCAAAATTATCCTACAAAGAGAGGAGAAATAACATCTTTCTAAAACAACAACAACAAAAAACAACAACATCAACAAAACACACCTAAAACTGAGGGAATTCATCTCCAGCAAAACTGCCCCAAAGAAATGTTAATAGAAATTCTTCAGGCAGGGGCACCTGGGTGGCTTAGTTGGTTAAGCATCCAACTCTTGATTTTGGCTCAGGTCATGACCTCAGGGTTGTGAGGTGGAGCCTTGCATTGGGCTCCATGCTGAGCCCTGAGCTTGGAGCCTACTGAAGATTCTTTCTCTCCCTCTGCTCCTCCCTGCCTGCTCACATGTCTCTCTCTTGCTCTAAAAATAAAATTCTTTAGGCAGAAGAAAAATCATGCAAGTCAGGTTCTTGGATAAATAATAAGAAAAACATGGAAAAAGAAATAAATCAAGATAAAATATTTTATTTCTCTTATGCTTATTTGATCCAAAAAATAACTTTTCATTTAAAGCAAAAATAGTGCCACTGTATTGGGTAATTATAACATACAGATAAGCAAAGCAAATGGCAGTAATAGAACATGATACGAGAGATAGAAATTGGAAATACTCTAATGAAAACTACCTGCATTATATGTGATATAGTATGATTTGAAGATGGATTTTGATTAGTTAAAAAATTTTATTGTAAACTCTAGGACAACACCAAAATTTTTTAAGTAAGTACAGCTGATATGTTAAGAAAGGATATATATTAAAAAAAAAAAAAAATATATATATATATATATATAAATTGTTCAGTTCAAACCAGAGAAGAGAGAAGGGAGGACAGCTCTTAGAAAACATAAACATGACAGATATTAGTCTAATTATATTAATGATTGTTTTAAAATGAGTGATCTAAATATACCAAATAAAGGAACTTAAATTCAACAATAATAACAAAATGCAGTTATATATATATATACACACACACATATACATATATGTATATATTCATATATACATATGAATGTATTTTGCAAGAAACCCACTTTTAAAATAAATAGGTTAAAAGTAACTTGATAGAGAAAAATATGTACTGTGCTAACAGTAAAATAAAATAAAGCTGGGGCATCTATAAATTTAAGACAACTCCTACATCAGAAGAGTATTATATAATGATTAAGAAGTCAATTCTCCAGGACACCTGGGTGGCTCAGTGATTGGGCATCTGCCTTCAGCTCAGGGTGTGAACCCGGGGTCCTGGGATCGATTCCTACATTGAGCTCCTTGTGGGGAACCTGCTTCACCCTCTCTCTATGTGTCTGCCTCTGTGTGTATGTTTGTCTTTCATGAATAAATAAATAAAACCAAAAAAAAAAAAAAAAAGTCAACTTTCCAAAAAGACATGATTCTAAGCATTTATGTACCTGTCAACATAACTTAAAAACATAGGAGACAAAATTGAAAGAAGTAGACAAATCCATTGTCATAGATGGATACTTGCATATTTTCCTATCATTAGTGATTAGATCAAATAGGCAGAAAATCACTAAATATATATATGATCTGAACAGTACCACCAATCAACATTATCTAATTAACATTTATAGAAAAAAATCAATACAATGAATGCAATTTTATTCAGAGTAACAGTGAGAATGAGAGAGAAGATTCATATTAGTAATATCAGGAAAGACAGGGGTCATCCATACTTATCTCATGAACATTAGAAGAGTAATAATGGCATACTGTGAACAACTAACCCTATGCCTACAAATTTGATAACTTCGATGAAATGGACCAATTATTTCTTGAAAAGACACAATGGATCAAAGCTCACATAAGGTAAAATTGATTACCTGAATAGCTCCTGAGAAGTGTGGCTCCTGGCCAAAACCAATAAAAGTGTCTTTTTTAAAATTTTTTTCAGCCCCAACCATAGACAGTCCCAAAGGCTTACTGGGCAGGGGAAAGCTGGCCTCTCCACACCAGACAATGAACTGGAGTTTCTGAAGTTAACTGCAACTCACCAGTCCTGTTTTTTTGTTTGTTTGTTTGTTTTTAGATTTTATGTATTTATTCATGAGACACACACACACACAGAGGCAGAGACACTGGCAGATAGAGAAGCAGGTTCTATGCAGGGAGCCTGAAGTGGGATTCGATCCTCAGACTCTGGGATCACACCCTGACCCAAAGGCAGACACTCAACCACTGAGCTAAATAGGCATCCCTCAGCCCTGTTCTTATATATGGTTGTGTCCTTAGCCCAGGTGTTTTAACCTGGGGACCTCTTTTCCTGAGGCCTTTGGCTGAGGACTTCCTCAGATGCCACTAAGCAGACCTCCTTGTTGGGGGAGTTTGACTTGAAAACATTTTTCCTCCCTCTTTCCTCAGTGCTCAGTAACTTTCTACCCCTAATCTTCCCTCTGCTTCCTCATTCCAGCCTCAGGGCATGTAAAAACTAAGAATCTTTTGTTCTAGTCTTCCTTGATTGTCAGCTGACCCCCTCTTCTGTGATGATACATCTGACCCTGAACGAATGCAATGACTCCTTCAGGAAAAAGGAACACAGAAGAAGAGGCATTTTAGGGGACATGGGATGGGGTTAGCCTTTCACTTTCGCTTCGGCAGTAAATGATTAAAGGCTTCACTGTTGCTTTCATTTTGGCATGTTGCTGCTTTCATTGATGCCTCTGACACCTGGCTGCTCAGCTGTCTCTCCAGCTCAGCTGAGATCATGACAGCTCTGTGTCTGTCAAATGAATTGAATCACTAATTAATAAACTTCAAAACAGAAAAAAGGCCCAGATGAGGTCACTGGTGAAAGAAATAACACAATTTCCCTACAATCTACCCCAGAAAACAGATGAAGAGGAAACACTTCCCAGTTAATGTATAAAGCCAACATTATTTAATATGAAACCACATAAAGACGCTGCAAAAAAACAAAAACAAAAACAAAAACAAAACAAACCAATGTCTTTCATAAACTTATACATGAAAAAAATCTCAATAATGTAATAGTAAATTGAATCAAACAATGCACAAAGGGCATCATACTCATCCCAGGAATGCAAGGCTAGTTCAACATTTAAAAATCAATAATGTGATTCACCTTTTCCACAGTGCAATGAAGAAAAATGATATGATCATACCAATTGACACACAAAAAAGCATTTGACAAAATCCAGCACCAATTCACGAAAAAGATCTCAGCATACTAGGATGGAGAATTTTCCTGACTTAATAAAGAAAATGTATGTTTGAATATATCTATGTATTTACTTTTTTTAAGAGAGAGAAAGTGGGAGGGAGGGGCAGAGGGCAAGGGAGAGAGAGAATCTTAATCAGGCTCCATGATCAGTGCAGAGCCAGAAGCTGAGAACATGACCTGAGCTAAATAAAGAGTCTGTCGCTTAACTGACTGAGCCACCCAGGTGTTTGTCAACAAAGAATATTTAAATGAATCTAATAGCTAACAACATATGTAATGGTGAAAGACTGAACACATTTTTACTAAGATTGGGAAGACAAGATGTCCTTTCTTATCACTCTTATTCAATGTAGTATTAAAAATCTACTAATGCAATAAAACAAAAGAAGTCAAATAAAGGGGATCCCTGGGTGGCGCAGCGGTTTGGCGCCTGCCTTTGGCCCAGGGCGCGATCCTGGAGACCCGGGATCGAATCCCACATCGGGCTCCCGGTGCATGGAGCCTGCTTCTCCCTCTGCCTGTGTCTCTGCCTCTCTCTCTCTCTCTGTGACTATCATGAATAAGTAAATAAAATCTTTAAAAAAAAAAAAAGAAGTCAAATAAAAGGTATACATTTTGTACAGAAAGAAAAGTTGAAATAATTTTTTGCTGGTGCCATATTGTCATGTTGAAAAAACCCCAAGGAATCTGTAAGAAAAGCCATGTAACTAGTACGTGGCTGAAGCATGTTTGCAAGATACAAGATCAATATGGAAAAATTGGTTGCTATTCTGCGTAGCACTGATGAAGTGGAATTTGAAATTATAAAAATACCATTTGTGTGAAAAAATCAAGTAGGTATAAAATTAACAAAACCTATGTAAGATTGATATGTGTTAGGCTATAAAAATCTGCAAAGGAAAATCAAATAAATGAAGAGATATTCTAGTCATGAATTGGAATACTTACAATTATTAACTGTAATACTTAGTAATACTGTTAATATGCCAACTTGATTTATAGATTAAAAATTTATAGATTAAAATGCATATATTTATAATTAATTTATAGATTAAAATTTATAGATTTATAGTTCTCAGCTTGATTTATAGATTAAAAACAATTTCAACCACTGTCCTAGCAACCTATTTTGCAAATATTAAACAGCGATTAGGAATTACATATGGAAAGGCAAAGATCTAGTATTGTCAACACCATACTGAGGAAGAATTAAGTTGGAAGTCTAACACTACTGGATTTCAAGACTAAACATAAAGCTACAATAATCAAGACAACATTGCATTAGCAAAAAAAGACACATAGATCAGAGGAACAGAATAGAAAACCCAGAAATAGACCACACAACTATAGTTACCTGATTTTTAAAAAATGTGCAATGACAATTCAATAGAGAAAGAATCTCTTTCAAGAAATGGTGATTAGAAAATTGGATGTACTATGCACAAATCATAATAGCAATGATAATAATAACAACGATAACATAGAGAAAATCTTAAAATTTGCCCCTAAATTAAGGAAAAATCCCTCATTCTCAAATGCAAAATGCAAAACTGTAAAATTTCTAGACTACAACAGGAGAAAATCCATTTGACTTTGGTTTTGGTGATGAGTTTTCAGATGCGACATTATGTTCATGAAACATGTAATTCGTAAGTTGAGCTTTATTAAAGGTAAAATGTTCTGCTCTGTAAAATATTCGATTAAGAGGATGAAAAGACAATCATCCACAGTCTGGGAAAAAAATATTTGTGAAACCTAGATTCAATCGCAGACTTGTAACAGACTATGGAAAATTCTGGAAACACAACAGTGAGAAAAGAACTCAATTCAAAATAGACAAATGATCTGAACATTCACCCAAGAATATATACAGATGGCTAATAAGCATATAAAATATTCTCAGCATCACTTGGTAGGTCATTCGGGAAATGCAAACTAAAACAATTGTGTGATACCACTTGTTAGACGGCTAAATTCAACACAAATGGCATTGCTGGTGGGAATTCAAAGTGGCACGACCACTTTGGAAGACCGTTCGGTGAATTCTTGCAAATTTATGATGAAGCAATGACACTCGTGGGTGCTTACTTAACTCCTTTGAAATCTTATGTCCACATAAAGCCGGCACACATATATTCATAGCAGCTCTACACATAACCAGCCCAAACTGGAAGCAAACAAGATGTTCTTAATAAGTGGATGGATAATTAAATAGTACAGTGGAATGCTACTCAGTTATCAAAAGGGATTTCTATCAAGCCATGCAAGGCCTGGATGCATTTTAAATGTATATTGTTAAGGGAAAGCAGGCAGTCTGCAAAGGCCACATTCTGTATGATTCCATTTATGTGACTGTTGGAAAAAAGGAAGTGGATAAACAGATTTATGGCCGCTAAGAATAAGGAGAAATAATCATTGAATAGGTAAAGCACAGAGAATCTTTTAAAACAAAATTTTAATTTTAGAACATTTATGGACTTGTAGAAAAATTGTGAAGACAGTACTGAGAGTTCCACTCCCAGTTTCTCCCAATATTAACTTCTCAGGTTGGTGTGGTACGTTTGTTACAATTAAACAGTGTTGATGCACAGGTAATGTGCATCATTAGTAAGTGAAACCTATATGTTGTTCGTATTTTCTCAGTGTTTACTTAATTTTCTTTTTCTTTTTCAGAAACCCACCCAGGATTTCAGCATTATATTTAGTGGTCATGTCTCCTTAGGTTTTTGAATGTGACAGTTCCTCACTTTCCCCTCCTTTGATGCCTTAGTAATTTGGAGAGTACTGGTTAGGTATTTTGCAGAAAGCTCCTGAAGTGGGATTTGTTTAATGTTTTTCTCATAGCACTGGGATTATGGGGCTTGAGGAGGAAGTTGCATAGTTAAAAATGCCATTTTTATCACATTATATCAAGGATGCATACTATCAACATGACATCACTGTCGATGTTGACCTTGATCACCTACTGAGGTTGTCAGGTTTCTCCATTACATAGTTACCTCCTACCTGCCCTTTTTCAACTGTACCCTTTGACAGAAGTGACTATATGCATCTTTGGGAAGTGGAGAGTTATGTGTTATTCACCTTGGAGCATCCACATAAATCATTGGAAATTCTGCTACAAGGGAGATTTGTTTCCTTTCCTCCATCTATTAATTTAATCAACTATTCATGCCAATCAGTAAGAATGCATGTGTATTTATTTTATATCTGGCTATAATCCAGTGCATGATTTTTATTATTATTTATTTTTATTATTATTTTGTTCAAATGGTTCCATAGCTGGATATTCGGAGCTCTTTCAGTTGCCTCCTGTGTCCCTTTGATATACTCTTCTTATCTTGAATTTTTTTTAAAGCACTTCCTCACTTTCTGGAATTACAAGTTGTTCCGAGCCTGTGTTGTATAGTTACTGCCCAGTCCTGTAATCACCCATTTCTCCGAGGAAACTTGGTTCCTGATATTGGAGAATGGTATTAGAAAACGAGATCCAGTTTAGATACGCTAGTTGCTACCTAGGTGTTGTTGCTTCTAGGCCCTCTCAGATGACTGAGTAAAGAGGTATGTGAGTAGGCCAGTCGGTATATACACACAAGGTGAACATCTCTATATAAAACCGTGTATATCTTTATTAAGCTAAAATGGAATTCACAGTGATTTCTCCAACTCTAATCCATTACCACACAGATCATTCCAGCCTAATCATTTTGCTTTTCTTTAAATTCCACCACAACAATTAAAAATGTGGTTCCACCTGTCTTCTATCCATGATAGTGTCACAAATAATAGGTGTTTTAGGTTATGTTTATATATAGTTCATAGAAGGAGTTCCATAAATGGGAGTTTTAGGGGAGTTTCATTTAGGGGAAACTTGGTGTGTGGTATATGGGAACTCTCTGCATTAGCTCCTTAAATTTTCCATAAGTCCAAAACTTTTCTATAAATATAAACCTATTGCAAAATAATAAAGATTATTTTTTAAAGATTTATTTATTTATTCATGATAGACATAGGGAGAGAGAGAGAGAGAGAGGCAGAGACACAGGCAGAGGGAGAAGCAGGCTCCATGCAGGGAACCCGACGTGGGACTCGATCCTGGGACCCCAGGATCATACCCTGGGCCAAAGGCAGGAGCTAAACCACTGAGCCACCCAGGGATCCCATAAGAAGGATTATTAACAAAAGAATGGGTATTATGATATATCTTGCTTTCTGTCTAATTCTTAATAATTTAAACATATTCCAAGGTTATTATATATTCTTAGAAAGATATTATTGGATGGAAGCATAATATTCCATTTGAAAAACATGATGTATCATCTTAAATTATTTGCCATACTTTTAAATATGTAGTTGTTTTAAATTTGGTGGAATTATGTATAACAATCTAATGAACATTTGTAAGCATGTATCTTTGACCATAATTTACATTATTTAATTTAAATAAATTTCTGGAGATGGAAATAACATTAAAATATTTGGACATCATAAATTTATATGTGTACATAGATATGTAAATAAATAAATATGCATAATTTTATAAAGAAAGCTTGGGCTTATTCCAATTTTAGCTGAAGGTTAATGTGAATTTCTGTTTGATGTACACCTGAAAATACCATCTATATTTGTAGGAAGTGTTTGCATACTTTATAGTTTATGTGATTAAATTTCCAATGTTTGATTATATTGATGAAGCTGATCATTTTTAAATATCAGCCATTTCTAGTCATATTACTATTTACTGCACCTTTAAATCTTTATCAGTTTCCCATTCTATTATTACTTCAATGAAAATTGCTCTATTGCTTCTTTATAAGTTTTCTCAGAGTTTTCCTTTTATTAGTGTAGTTTAAATTTTCTCAGCGAGCTTTCATTTAAATAAGATTTTCACACTGATTAATAGAATTAAATATAATCTCTTACCAGAAAAGCAAGGTAATCTAACAAAAATTGGTGTCAAATTATTGTAGTTTATTTAATTACATTCTATTCAGAAGCATAATGATTTATATTTGCCAAATTTTATACCTTACAGAAAGGGTTTTCAAATGTCTTTTATTTTACAGAATAACATAATATTACCAGCTGGATCTCATTTTCAAACTAAACTTTGTCAATGTTAGTAATTTGTGTAATTTCACTCAGCCTCTGTTTCCTCATTTTAACAAGTTGGAGGATATTCGCAGTACCTTACCCTATAGGTTTAGTGGAAAGATTTTTTTTTAATAGCTTTTATATAAGAACCACTCAATAAATGGTTTATTTGCTGACAATGATGACACAATAGATGACATTGCACAAGAATGCTCACCATATGCTAATCATGTATTTAAGACAGTCATTTTAAGGCTAATACACAAAATTCAAACTTGTAGAGTCAGGCAACTGTTTTGTAGTTGTAAGCCTCAGAATGAAAAGAATACTGGTTCTCTTAATCTTTGCTCTGTGCCTTTTTCCTCCACCATATTTCCAGATAATATACCTCTGAGTGAGTATTATCTTTAAAGATAAGCTGTGCATTGGGTATTCACATGATCATAGCTTATTTGAGACAATTCTCCTGCTGCTTAGATAATCAGATCCCGAAAATTGATAATTCTTCAGTTTGACATCACTGTACTACAAAATTCCATCCTATTTAATGTTTTCAGCAGTTACCTCAGTGATAACGTGGCAAATTCTTGTCACATCTGCAGAAGATTCCTACCCCCGAGAGATAGCCGGCAAATTGGTGAGTGACACAACCAAGATGCAAGGTATTTTTTAAAGGGGCAAAAAGCTTGAATATTAATTGCCACAGACCAGTGTAAACAACAGGATGAATATCCTGGAGAATAACAAATTCTATTTGTAAATAAATGAGAATGGGAAAGAAAAAAAATGATAGTAAGAACCGGATGTGGGACAAAAAAGAATTTGTCTTTGACCAACCACATGATGATTTTAAAATAACACTACAATTTGAGGTGCTGCTAACACATAAAACGAACACAACGTTATTCTAAAAACTGTGTAGAATCCTTATCAAAGAAGATGGCATTGCTGAAGGTCACCCTACCTACCACTTGTAAGATACGTTAATGTTTGTTAGGTGCCATGTCATAGTGAGAAATTGATAACATGGAATGAGTTTGGGTGCTCGTTGAGCTCAAAACTTTGTTGTATAAACTTTATAAAACAAACCAGGTATTTATGATATGAAAACAATAGTCCCTTAGCACATATTAAATATTTTAAGGGTTACAAATATGATGAAGTTGCCCTATCATGCAATTATAGTTGGGAAAGTTAAAAGGGAAAAAACGAGTCAGTGTAGTTGCAGAGTGACTAGGATCACAGGCCCTGAGCCCCATAGTTCAGGTCTGGATCTGGCTCTCCTGCCTTCTAATTAAGGTACTCATCTCATTAGGCTTTCAGCACTTGGAGGCAACCTGCATTAAACAGATAAAAAACTCATTATATTTTTGAGAGGGCTAGATTTTCTAAATATCTGAGAGCAAATATGACCAGGACCTAAGGCAAAACTTGTGCCTCCAGATGTCTTATTCCTGATGTGGACTGACAGAAATGGCTCAGAACCCACAAAGTTGTATTTCACAAAGTTCCTTCAGGTAGAACAAGAGAGGATAACGAGAAAGCGAGAACCTGCAGGAGGATGGAGCCAGGATGTCTGGGGAGCCTGCAGCTACTCCAAGAGTGGAGACCGCCATCCTCGCACAACTGTCTGCCTGAAGGCATCTCACAATTGCTCTGGCCACATGCTTTGGGTCCTCTTCCCCATGCATCTGAATGAAGATATTTACTGTAATTTTATTATTCTTGTTCCACCTATGTCAATTCAATATCAAAGGAGGAAGCAAACTCATGCTTTTTTTTTTTTTTTTTTTACGATTTTATTTATTTACTCATGAGAGACACAGAGAGATAGAGAAGCAGAGACATAGGCAGAGGGAGAAGCAGGCTCCCTGTGGGGAGCCTGATGCAGGATTCAATCCCAGGACCCCGGGATCATGACCTGAGCCAAAGGCAGGAGCTCAACCATTAAGCAACCCAGGTGCCACTCTTTTTTTTTTTTTTTTTAAATTTTTTTTCATGCTTTTATTTCATTGGTTTCTAGGTCAAAACAAATGTCTGGGTATGGCGAAAAGATGATTGCACAGAATTTCTGAGCATTAAATTGGATGCAATAATTTTGTAATTGGACTGAGCTTTCGACTTGTTTCCTTTGAGGATGGATTGGGCATTTTGTCTGCGGGGAAACTTTAGTAATAAAATGTAGATTTTTATTAAAACTAGTACATTCAGTGTATATTTTCAACCTTGCTTTCCAAGTAGACAGATGCACTTCTCAGCCACCTTAACTCTGGGTAGCATTCAAGGTATGGTATGTGTGTAAAGAAATGAATATTACTTCTGGGCCAGAACATTTAAATTGCTGGTTTGAGATCCTTCAGAGATGTCTGCTGTACTGGCATAGCAGCCAGCAACGTTCAAGGTGGTGTCTGCTTTATCAGTGAAACTTAAAGAAACTTAAAGAACCTCAGTGAGCATAGTCTTCTTTCAACTTGTAGCAGACATACATTATGTGAAGAAAAAAAGGTCATTGTTGTTTCAAGACATCACTGAAATTTTGGCATTCCTTCTTACCATATCATAACTGAGTCTATACTGACGGATAGAAACAAGATGACAAATTTAGATTTAAATATATCTCTATATGTGATTATTCACATAGATACGTCCATATTTAGTTTGACATAAATCCATTTATATGCTTATGGGTATATAGAGACAGAGACAGTAATCTGAATACTTAAGATGGAGAAATCCAAATGTATATAAAGCTCGTCAGAATTATTTATTAGGGGGATCCCTGGGTGGCGCAGCGGTTTGGCACCTGCCTTTGGCCCAGGGCACGATCCTGGAGACCCAGGATCGAATCCCACGTCAGGCTCCCGGTGCATGGAGCCTGCTTCTCCCTCTGCCTGTGTCTCTGCCTCTCTCTCTCTCTCTCTCTCTCTGTGACTATCATAAATAAATAAAAAATTAAAAATTAAAAAAAAAAGAATTATTTATTAGGAAAAACTCCACAGGACAAAAACCATCAAATGGGTAGAATTGAACCTTGTGGAGGAGAGGAGGTAAAGGATCTAAATTGTTACTGTAGATACTGGCTTTCATAGAAGTCTGAGCAGTTTTTTTCATAACAGACTGAAACTAGCAGAGAAGAGGAAAGTGGTGCATTAGAAACTAGGCGGCTATTGCAGAGGATACGTGACGGCCTTCACAAGAACAGTAAATATAGAGTATGTTTTTTCAAAGTATATTTTTATTGTTTGAAAAAAAAACTATGGTGAGTGAAAAGTTCAGAAGTTTGTAGAAACTGATTCTTTATATAGATATTGAAATACATGAAGGTGTCTCTGAGTTTCTAGTAGAGATGATGAGAATTTGTAACAGTACTGATTTAGGTGAAGCTCAACGAGAAGATAGGTCTGGGGTCGGGGAGAGGAAGGTTGGAAGGATAGACAGTGTACATGGAAAACAATCATCGTCAGCTCTCATTAAAACAAAATAAATAGGTGAAAGGAACTAAAAGGCACAAACTTCCATTTGTGAGACAGGTAAGTCACGGGGATGAAAAGTACGGCCTAAGAAATATAGGCAATGATAGTGCAGCAATGTTTTATGGTGACAGATGGTGACCACACTTATGATGAGCATTTTGTATTGTGTATAACTGTAGAACCACTTATGTTGTACACCCGAAAGTAATATAAGACTGTATGTCAACTATATTCCAATACTAAATTTTTAAAAAATCAAATTTTTCTGAAGGTAAACTAAAATTAACACTATGCACTATCATCAAGCAAAAAAAAATTTTTTTTCCCATAATTCTTTCAATAAAATGAATGAATTTTCCTTCTGTATGGTTTACTTCCTTAAGTTTACCTTATAGCCATTGAACAAACAAATAGAAAAATCTTAGTATGTTAACTCTTTCATAGGCTAATTTTCTCTAATCCTTGAAACAATCACATGAGAGAACGATTCTATTTCTCTTAGTGAAAAATAAAATGAGACAGAGATGGATACTTTGCCTAGTTCACGCAGCTAATGAAAAAGCAGAGGTTAGTTTCAAGTTTAAATCTGAATAATCTTGGATCCTTTGGCTGTAACCAGGAAGCTGTGCCACCAAATGTCTTGCAATCCTTTTTTTTTTTTTTCCGTTTTTTGCTAAAAAATATTGTTAAGCAAGGCTCCCAGCAGCATTTAGCCATGTATACCACCTTGACCACTGGTCACCAGTAACAGTAATGCTCTATATGACACTGAAGGTGGCACACGCCAACACTCCAAGAGCCATGCTTCAAATCATGTGACAAGGCAACTACTTTCTCCATAATGTGTCTGTACCGTCTCAGCTCAGCCATCCTGTTGGGAGCAGATGCCTGTATTGATATTAAAACCAGGACGATGTAGTGAACAGATTTGATTGTGTTCATGAGGCTCTCTTGTTCAACTGGCATAATGAATAACAACTGTATTAACATTTGGGTAATGGGCTTTTAAGACATAATAGGGCTGACCATTTGTGGTCTGGATGTTTATGCTTTCTCAATATATCCATAATAGGCTATTAAAAAAAAGGATTCTTCTAATTTCATCATAACCATTAGCACACATGGCATTTTACATTGTAAAATGTGAAGAAACTTTTTACGATAAATCTCCTTTAAGAATCTGCTACCCACAACAGACTTCTGAAAAGATTTATATAGCTAAGCTGCATTCTTATTTCCAGATGAAAAACAAATTGTTAATCACGCCATGTAGAATGTATGCTTTTAAATTGCTGCTGTGTGTGAACTATTAGACAAAGCAAGAGTCCTAGGAGTTTCCTTTTTGAGCTAAGACTACAACAAATATATTTGTTTGATTGAGTCAAATAAATGACAAGTTAAATAGGAAACAAAAGGACAAAACAACCATTGGAATGGACAGGTCGACAATGGCAACTATCCAAATGTTATTCTTCTATAGATGCAACTTGTGCTTTGCCAGTTTAAAATTAATGTTCATATAATTATCCTTTCATTCCTGTGTTAAACATGGCAAGTTAAACAGGCAAATATGCAAACTTCAGTTTATATTAATACTTAATGCTGACAAAGAATTCACAGAAAAAAATGCGTATACTATGTATAATCTTCTCAATATAAAATTTAAAAAATGACATCTTTAAACATGACTGATTGTCTAAAGACCTATGTGACTCCATACCACTAATTTCCAGAATACAAACAATAAATGTTTAAGAAGTAAACTTATATATGCTGAAAAATAGCTAGCAGAGTTGTGTTTCATTTGATGCTTATAAATTTCAGAAATAAGAAATGAATCCGTATATTTTCGAGTTTTTCTCTTGTGTAGGAAAATGATCGAAACATTGTTCTCCCCAAATGAAGCTACGTTATGATCCACAGTGAAAGAATGGATCATATAAGCTCAGTTTCTTTTACTTTATTTTTTTAAGGTTTTCTTTTTTATTGTTAATGAAACTTATGTTATGTTATTTTATAACTTATGTTATGTTATTATCATTTAATCAGAACTATACATAGGACGCCTGGGTGGCTCAGTGGGTTAAGCGTGTGCCTTCCGCTCAGGTCATGGTCTCAGAGTCCTGGGACTGAGCCCCACATCCGGCTCCCTGCTCAGAGGGGGGGGGGTCTGCTTTTCCCTCACCCTCTGTCTCTCCTCCTACTTGTGCTCTTTCTCTCTCTGAAACAAATACATAAATCTTAAAAATAAGAAACTATACTTAAATTTATGTTTCACAACTTTTTTATTTAAATGATAAAATAACTTTCACAATATTTTTCTTAAAAATAAGAAACTATACTTAAATTTACGTTTCACAACTTTTTTATTTAAATGATAAAGTATCTTTCACGAAATTTTTCAAAGTTTATTTTGTAAATGATATTCTAAGCATATAAATAGGTTCTGGTATCAATGTCAATGTGAGAAGTGTTCCCAGGCCAATAAGAAATTCCTCTGACACTAGCTGGGTGTCCAAAAATTCAGCTCAATTCTGACACTGTATACCTGGAGATGGCATCAGATTCCGCAGGTTAAGGGCACAGTCCCACAAAACAGCCCCGCTTCCCTCCAACCCCCACGTCAGAAGTCAGTTACAAGCCCAGGCTGTTATCTGCACCTCTGACTGATGGACTACAGATTGGAAGTTCCCATGACCACCTCCTTTGACTTTCATGCCAGTCACAAGTTCAGGTTGTTACCTGTACTTCTCTCTGATTGGCTATAACTCAGAGGTTCCCACAAACCCTATCTGCCTTGGGTTTGGTTCATTTGCTACAGTGGGTCACCAAACTCAGAAAAAAAACATTCACTTACTGAATTACCAATTTACTGTAAAAGGATATAAATATAAATGAGGTACAGTCAGAAAAGGTGCTTAGAACCAGGCATGGGCAACGAGTGCAGAGCTTTGATGCCCTCCCCAGGCACACTACTGTGCAAACACCTCTGTATTGTCACTAACCCAAAAGCTCCCTGAGTCCATCCTGTTGGGATTTTATGGAGACTTTATTGTGTAGGTGTGGTTGATTAAATGATTGGCCTTTGGCAATTGTTCAACCTCCAGGCCCTCTGTCTCTCCTGGGGTTCTGGGGTTGGAATCGAAGTTCCAGTCCTCTAATCACGTGGCTAGTTTTCCTGGCAACCAGCCCTCATCTTTAGGTGGAGTTCAATTATCACTTCATTAACATAACAAAATGATCCCTCACAACACTAAAGAAATTCCAAAGGTTTTGGGACCTCTGTGCCAGAAACAGGGGGCAGACAAAATATACATTTCTTATTATAAGTCATGATATCACAGTGTATTATTTTCTTCTCATTATTTTCATGAAATTTCCTACCACATTTCAAATTTGGCCCACTCTTTTAAAAAAAGAAAAAAAAAGAAGTTTATTTATTTCAGAGAGAGAGAATGCTCATGCGCATGTGTGGATATGAGTGGTGGGAGGGGCAGAGGGAGAGGGACAGGGAATCTCAGGCAGAGGAGCAGGGAGCCTGATGTGGAGCTGGATATCATGACTCATGAGATCCTGACCTGAGCCCAAACCAAGAGTCCCATGCTTAACTGACTGAGCCGCCAGGCGCCCATAGGTATACTAATTTTAGTAAAGTCCTAAGAAAATTTGATGTACTACACCAACAAACAACAAATATGGAGTAACATAGCGTGATCATGAATAAAAGTTAGCTAAGCCAGTTACCATGTCATACAATTTTATTTACAACCTGTAATTGTTACAGTACTCTCTTATCCGAGTTGTTCACGGAAACCATCAAATCTGTTCTACTACGCTTATGCATATTTAAAATTACTGTAATTGATTTTTAAAGTTTGTCATTGTTTTATTGGGTATTTTTGTTGGACTACTGAATTTGTTACACTTTTGAAATAAACAACACAACCAGGTAAGTACAACCCCCCCCCCCCCATAAATTTGCAACTCAGTGAATTATCACAAAGGAAATACCTGGGTAACCACCACCCAGATCAGGAAATAAAATTGTGCCACCACCGAGGAAACTCACCTGCCTGTTCTCTGTCATAATCTCATTCCTTGCTAAATATTAACACTATTTTTATCTCTCAAAGTAGACTTTTCTTTTTCCTCGTTTATACAAATCAAACCATACATTAATATTATCTTGCATAAATTTATATTATACACAAGTATACGTTTTAGGTCTAACTTCTTTGCTCCGCCATTACAGTGGTAATTATAACCTGTCCATGTTTATGCATGTAATTAGAGTGCACTCATTTTCATTGCTATATAATATTCAATGCTACAATATTGCATTTGCTTGACAATTCTTCTTTTGCTAGAAATGTGATTTGTTTCTAGTTTTATTTATTATGAGTGACAATACTTTGAACATTCTTGTTCATTCTTAGAATATTTTATTTGAGTATAATCCTCGAATTGAAATTGCTGAATCAAGGGTATATGTATGTAGCTTTGAATCTAGTAGAAACTCCCAAGCTGCATTTCAAAGAGATTATAGCATTTTGTATTTCCAGTAACAGGGTAGAAATGTTTACTTACTCTATAACTGTTCTATGACCTACTATTTTCAGAATGTTTAATTCTCACCCTTCTGATGGGCATGCAGTGATATTTCATTATAAGTTTTAAGTTGAAATTTCCTGGTTCAAATGAAATTGGTCAACTTTTTGTATTTTTATGGAAGTTTGATACCAACTTTAATAAATGGATCCCACAATCCTCAGATTATTGCCTGAGTCAAAATTGTTTGATTAATTGTTTAATATGTTTTATTGAAGTTTGATACCAACTTTAATAAAGCTCATATTCATAAACTGTATCCAATTTCTAATGAAATGACATTTTTTTCTAATGATTTGTAGAGTTTTATCAATAATTTGGATACTGGTTTAGTTTGTTTGTCTTTATTACATCAGTGACAAATATCTACTCCATTTCGGAGCTTGCAATTCAGTTTTCCCCTCTCTCAACTGTTTTTCTTAATATATGAAAGTTTATAATTTCAATTTAGTCCAATTTTTCAATCTTTTCTCTATGAATATATATTTTTTTATTTTTATTGTTTTGGCTAGTAGAACATTCCTTACCTCACACACATGAATATATTCTCCTGTTATCTTTTAGAAGTCTTATAACTTTGCCTTCCATACTTAAATCTAGATTAATCAAGAATTTGCTTATATGCATAATGTGAGGTAGAGGGTCAAGTGTTATTTTTAAAATATTGGGGTGCCGGGGTGACTTAATCAGTTAAGTATCTGTCTCAATTTTGACTCAGGTCATAATCTGAGGATTGTGGGATCGGACCTGTGTTGCACTGGGTATGGAGCCTGCTTAAGATTCTCTCTTTTCCCTCTGCCTCTCCCCACTCAAAGGAAAAAAAAATCAAAAAATAAAATATTGATATGCAATTAACATAAAAACATTTATTTTAAAAGCCTGTTTCCCTGGTGCTATCCAATACTACCTTTATCACAAACCAATTTTCCATTTGTGGATAGGACAGCTTCTAAGTTCTGCATGCTGTTCTATTAGTCTCTGTCCAACCTTACGATGAGAAAGCACACTTTATAGATCTAGTTTTTATAGGTCTTGATACACAGTAGTGTACATCCTCCCACATTATTTTTCTCTGAAAAAAATGTCTTAGCTATACAGGATTCTCTGTCTTTTCATTTATGCTGTAAAATCAGCTTGCCAAATACAATCAAGAATAAATAAATAAAAACTATGGGAAGCTTGGCTGTGATTGCATTGCATCTGTGGCTAAGTTATAGAAATATTGATATTTTTACAATATTGAGTTTTCAGTGTATAACCCTGGCATTTCTTCCTATTTATTTAGAAATACAAAAATTCCCTGAAGTGTCTTATCGATTTCAATATATAGGAAGATCTTAAGCATCTTTTGTTAGTTTGATTTCTAAGTATCTTTTAAAATAATAGTGAAAGGGAAAATAAGGGAAGGGAGAAGAAATGTGTGGGAAATATCAGAAAGGGAGACAGAACGTAAAGACTGCTAACTCTGGGAAACGAACTAGGGGTGGTAGAAGGGGAGGAGGGCGGGGGGTGGGAGTGAATGGGTGACGGGCACTGGGTGTTATTCTGTATGTTAGTAAATTGAACACCAATAAAAAATAAATAAAAAAATATATATATATATATTTACAGTAAAAAAAAAAAAAATAAAATAAAATAAAATATCCTTTTAAAAGTGATTGCATACAAAATTTGATGCAGAAATCTGACAAACTGAATTCCTGACCATTCTAATTTATTGACAGATATTCTGAATTTTATATTCACATCATTATAGTTTTTGATAATGTGGTTCTTCCTTTTTAACATTTATATAATTTATTTCTCTTTCTTTCTTTAAGAGAGTATCTAATACACAAAATGTTTGATAGCAGAATTACTAGTGAGCCTCTTTGCCTTATTCATGATCTCTGAGAGAAAGCTTTAAAAAATTTACCACCAAGTATGATGTGTAATAGAAGCTCTCCATGAAGATGAAAGAATATTAAGGAAGTTCCCATTTATTTATCAAATGGCTTTCTGTATATATTTGAAAAGTTTATGGCTTTTATTTGTTTTGTTAATGTGATAAATTATATAAATACATTTCCAAATACTATAAGAACTTAGTAGTCCATGGATGAACCCAATTTGTTTGTGATATGATAAAAATATATTTCTCCTGTTCGAAAGGAATTGCTTTCCTCATACTCTTTTTAGGGTTATTGTTCTTGAAGAATTTGCCTCAAATTTGCATTTGCTGTAATATCCTTGCAGGATTTGGCAGCAAGACTATGAGGACTGATAAAATACATTGGGAAAAATCAATCTTTTTCTAATCTTAGGAATAGTTGTCATAAGTTTGTTTTTACTCTTTCCTTCAGTGTTTCATAGAACTGAGAAGGGAATAAACACGGACTTGGAATCTTTGTGAGAAACTTTTTTTTTTTTAAGATTTTATTTATTTATTCATGAGAGACAGAGAGAGGGAGAGAGAGAGAGAGAGAGACAGAGACACAGGCAGAGAGAGAAGCAGGCTTCAGGCAGGGAGCTCAATGTGGGACTCGATCCCAGGACCCTGGGATCTCGCCCTGGGTCCAAGGCAGGTGCTCCACCGCTAAGCCACCCAGGTTCCATCCCTGTGAGAAAGTTTTTAATTAAGATTTATTTCATATAAAGTTATTGGACGACATATTTTTTGTATGTCTGTTTTTTGTACTTGTGTTTACTAAAAATAATGAATTTTATTAATATTTCCTAATTTATTACAGAATCTTTTTCATAATATCTTCATCCTTGATGCTTTTAGACTATATCGTGATGACTCTTCTGTCATCACTGATATTGGAGGTTAATGTCTTCTCTTTAATTCATCACTAATCTTTCCAATTCTTTGCTGAGTTTTTTTTATAACAGCTTTGATTTTCTTTACATATTTGTATTTTTATAAATTACTTTAGTTTTTAAAATATATTTTATTTTTTCTTTTCTTTTTTCTTTTCCCTATTCATTTATTTGATGTTCATTTTTCAGTCTTACTGGGAATGATACTTGGGTCAATGATTTTTAGCCTTTGTCCTTCTTAATATATATAAATAAGACTCAACTTTATTTCAATAATTGCTTTATCTGTATTTCACAGTTATAGTTAAATTCTGTTGAAGTATAAAATTCATAAAATATTTAAAGTTTAGTAACTTTAATATACAGACTGATGACTTTTTCTATAAATACATATATTTAGGGCAGCCCCAGTGGTTAAATGTTTTAGTGCCGCCTTTGGCCCAGGGCGTGATCCTGAAGTCCTGGGATCGAGTCCCACATTGGGCTCCCCTGGGGGAGCCTGCTTCTCCCTCTGCCTGTGTCTCTGCCTCTCTCTCTCTCTCTATGTCTATCATAAAATAAATAAATAAATCTTTAAAAAAAGTTTTCAATACAGTGTTTTATAAGTGCCAAAATTTCTTCTGTACTACTTTCTAAGGACCCTATTATAATTATAATCAGTAATCTGATTTCTCTATCATAGCTATTCTTGTGCTGAAAGTTTAAATTAATGGAATGCACTCCTCTGTCATTATTGCAAAATAATATAATATCTAAAATACTACATTTTGTGTGTATTAGAGCCTGTTTTGTTATTTTGGAATATTCTATTGTATGAACATAAGTCGTAAGTCAATTTTCCTGTTGACAGACACTCTGTTATTATGAACAAAGTTATGAGTGCTCCCGTATGTACCTTTTTGGTGCTCATAAACATTTGTTTCTCTTGTTACTTGTTATGTAGGAGTAGAATTCTCTCTGTCATAGTTTGAATATATCTCTACATTTAGTAGATGTCACCAAACAGTTTTCCGCAGCTGTTGTACCAATTTACATCCCAATTTGTAACAGTGATTGTTGTAAGTCATCAAAATTTTAAATTGTAGCCAGTCTGATGATTATGTAATGCATTGCCTTATGGTTTTCATTTGCATTTCTCGGGTAAGTAATGATGTTGAACATCTTTTCATATGCTAATTGACTATATGGGGATGGCTATCTTTCTTTGTGAAGTGCAAGTTCTTTACCTAATATTTAAATTAAATTGTCTTTTACTTAGGGACATGTGGCAGTTCTTTAAAATATCTGGATATGATTCATTTCTTTGTTATATGTTGTTGGAAAATCTTCCTTCCATCTGTTTTTTTCTTTTCCATTCATTCAATGATCTCAACTGAAGTAAAGATATGTTTAATATTAATGAAATGTGATTTGTTAATTTTTCCCTTGAATGCTTGGTGCTTTTTGTGCCTTTCACAAAAAATAACTTCCTCAATGTCATGAATTTTTAATTTTTTTCCTGTAAAGCTTTATGTATTTTTTCACATTTATTTTAGAATTCGTCACAAATTAATTTTTTTAGTAATATGAGGTGAAAGACAAGATTTATTTTTTTTCCATAGGCTAACTCAATGCAATTATTAAACAAACTATTTTTCCCTTCTAAAGTCTATTTCTATTCTATTAAACTTTCTACCTGTTTATTTTTGCACCAATAACATGTTGTTGTGATTATTGTAGCTTCATAATTGTATATTACTCCAATTTTGTTGTGACTCAAGATTGTGCAGGGAATCTCAGTTTTTTTGTGTTTTTGTATTATTTTAGGAAAAAAATACTACTTTTTGCAAAAATATCTTCTCAAACATTTATTGGGATTACACTGAATTTATATACCAATTTGGGAAGTTGACATCTTGAAAATATTGAGTTATCCAAATCACTAAACAAGGTATAGCTTTCCACTTAGTAAGTCTTTAAATTATCTTATCAATGTCGTGTTATTTTTGATTAGAGACATTGTGCACACTTGACTAAGTGTATGCCTAGGTTTTTTATGGTTTTTTTTTGATACTATGATATTTAATGCTTTAAATTATTTATTTATTTGTTTAGATATTTGGAATAGTCAAGCATATGTCCATCAAATGATACACCTTTCATCTACACATGCTTTTGTACCCTCAGTTAAGCCTCTTCCCTACCAGGTAATGGATTATATATTAGATAAAATAGACTCTTTGATATTTATTTAAAGGAAATCATTAATTATTATATATTCTGTAAATTATCTATTTGGGCTATAAAATCTGATGGATTTTGTGGCCATCCATCAAAGCTAATATCCTTTAGCCACTCTATCTCTTTTCAGCTTCTAGATCTAGAAAAGACTGCTCAAAATATTTTAGAATTTCCCATGAATATAGTTCAATAAAAAATATATATTTTGAAAGACTTTATATTTTTTAGAGAGTGTGTGTGTAAGCAGGGGAGGGGCAGAGGGAGATAGAATCTCAAGCAGACTCCATGCTGAGCATGGAGACTGATGTGGGGCTGCATTTCATAGCCCTAGGATCATGACCTGAGTGGAAATCAGGAGTTGGTTGCTCAATCGATGCAGTCACCTAGGCACCCCTCAACAAAAACTATTCTTAAAAAACTTAAGAGAATAAATGTATATAAAATTTCTTTAAGAGTTTTAAGTCTCCTTTAAGGTTTCTTCCTGCCTTCCTTTCTTCTTGACCTCTTCCCTTCCTTTCCCCCTTCCTTAATGTCCTCTCCTTTCTTTCTTTCAAAATGTATTTGTGTATTTATTTAGACAGGATTTTTGAGACTGGTCAGTCACAAGAAGCACTAATTTAGAACATAAATAGAACATATAGAATATAATAGAATGCAACTTTATGTCAAATTCATGAAATACTGAGTAACCTTTTAAAATTATAAGTCAGTTTCCCCTTTTTTAACCTAATATTAGGCAATCTGCCATTCTTAAGTATTTTTATATTTGTTAGGTTATTTAGGTGTCAACTAAAATCCTAGGTTTGAGCTACCTCCTCTGTGCAACAGTAAACTTCTTAGTGGTTGCAAGTTATCCCCTTGATAAGCTGTTAAGTCTTCAAAGACAAAAGTAAGTAGCTTCCCTTTTAGAACAGAGCTATTATTTGCTGGTGCTATTGTCAGGATCAAAATAAATCTGTCAATGTTGAAGAAATCATATTTGCCACAAACCAAATTGAGGGCCTTATTTGAAATAAGTTGTAAAATAGGTAGTGGGAGGGGTTTGATCTCCCCATCAATAAGGTGATGCACTTTAAATCACATTTCATTCTTAGACAAAAGTCAGGATGCCATTCTAAGAAACACTAAAATCTTTTCTGTTATTTTGATGGAGAGCCCTATGCAGCTTATAAATCAGATATAAACTTAGTGTGCTAAGGCAAGCCATATACCCTTTCCATGTATCCAATGTGCTGTACAAGGAGAACAAAATGCTATCAATCTTCAAAATCTACAGTACAGTAAGGTAAATTGCTAGTGCCTGATTTCTTTGCTCAGATTTTTCACCGCAGATGCCAGGGCAGTAAAGTCTATAAAGAAAGCCTTATTCAGAGTCTCTTGTTCCTATTTTTTGTCAGTTCTTTATAACTTTTACTCAAAACTCACTACCATTTGCCTCACTGTTTCCATAAGTATATTCATTATTTCTGCTTCCCTCCTACTAGGTGAGGGACCCAAAGTCTCTGTTAGGCAAAATAAAGTTCTCAAACACCTGAGCTAGAACAGTAAATATGTAACTAGAGTGACCTAGGTTCCAACAATTCTGGTTTACCTCTGTGGTTCTGGTGCCCCATCTCTTAGTCCCACAGGCCTGCAGTCTGAAAGTGCTGTGGTTTGGATGCAGGATTGTATTGTCTCCCTGACATAATCTGCAATTTCTACTCTTACATATGGAGTAGGGAGTATGCGGTCTATGACAATTTGAGGGTAATACAGAATATATTAATGAGATTATTAAATGACATTATGGGCAATCATTTTTAAAATAAATGTGGATAATGAACTTTAGCTTAATCTTTTATTTTCAACAATTTCAGTTTCTATTGATGGAAAAAATGAGACAGGAAGAAAGTTTTTCCTTGCGTTGGACTGTATGTGCTTCACTATTGGTAGAAAAACCCCATGGATTTCAGAAAGATGTATTCCTGTTAAGGTTTTAGTTATTTAAAGCTTTACATTATCAGGCTTGCCGAAAAAGAGATTAAAATCATGGAGAAAATTTGTAGATAACCAGTAGATTTGAATTTCAGTTTTGAAATATTGGTATTGATAGCTATAAAAAAAGGCTTTTATTTTTTTTTAATTAAAGAAGATTTTTATCTCATATTCAAGAGTTTATTATAATTTTTAAATTTTAAGTGTACATAATTTATAATTACATAATTAAGTATAAATACATAGTATAGTACCAAATAAAAATTACAGTATAGCCAGCTCTCTTTATAAAAATACTTTTTTTAAAATCCACAAAATTTAAGCCTAATTGTAAAAATGGGCAGTTTTTGTATAGGCATTTAATAAAATGGGTAATTGTGACCCTCAGAAGAGCTATGATTATGCAAGATGAAAACAATTAAAATGAAAAATTGATCCATCAACATTCAATGAATTTAATGTGTCATGTATGCATTTATTTATTTATTTATTTATTTATTTTTAAAGATCTGAGCTTTTCTTTTTTTTTTCAAGATTTTACTCATTTATTCATGAAAGACACACAGAGAGAGGTAGAGGGAGAAACAGGCTCCCTGTGGGGGCCTAATCCAAAGGCAGACGCCCAACCACTGAACCACCCAGGCGACCCTGTCATGTATGCATTGAAAAAATATCTTTTAAATGTACACAAAGGAAGAAGGGAGTGTTCACTATGTGATTGTCAGAGAGTGTTTTGGCTTGCCAGGCAGGGAGATAAACTTGACCAAATCATGCCCTTAATTTAAATCACACTGCAACCAATGGGAACTGCTTATACTTCAGGTCATCATTAAATGCTGTGTATATTTATGCTTCCTCTTCATTACAGCCACTCAAAGTTTACTCCTTGAAAGGACAAGGGACTACTTTTCACATGCTTCATACACACAGTAAGCTAAAGTAACCAAAGCTGTTCTGATCGAAGAATCAGGGTCATTAAAAAGTTATTCTCTGAATACATGAGATATTCCAATTCCCAAAACATATTTTCCTCGGGCAGGAAAAAGAAAAAAAAAGTTCTGCTCATTTTTCTACTTGTATCTGTAGATACAGATCACCAGTGTGTGTATGTGTGTGTCTCTGTTTTTCAGAGCAAAGCATATTCTTAAAGACACTTCTGCCGCTCATTCCCACAAGGTAAAAAATTTAAAAGACCAATGATAAGATTTATTTGGGATGTACATCATATAGACAAACAAACAAACAAACAGAAAGACATGAACACAAAAAAGGCTCTTGAATATAGAGACATAGAGAACAAATTGGTGGATGCCAGAGGGAAATTGGTGGGAGGATGGGTGAAATAGGTGAAGGGGATTAAGAGTACACTTGTCGTGGATGAGCAATGAGTAGTGTATAGAATTGTTGAATCGCTATATTGTACTCTTGAAACTAGTATAACACCGTATGTTAATTATATTTGAAGATAAAAAAATAAAAATCCTTACTCAAATGTACTGAAACATATCTAGTAAGAAAGATCTATAAGTCATATAGTTTCTAGGTAGAGAAATTTAAATCAGCGAAAAACAACAATAAAAGGCAAAAATCTCTACTGTTATGTACCTTACTATATTCTAGTAGGAAGAGAGAGAACATCTAAACATAGACTTGATCTCAAATATCGATAAGTACTATGAAGACATATAAAGCAGAATAAGAAGACAGAGCGCTGAGTGAGAAGAGGTTCTATTTTAGCTGCAGGGTGATGCTCGGATGCTCTCAGGAGTTGGCATTTGAAGACATAGATGAAATGATAGGATGATAGGATAAACCAGGGGATCTCTTGAAAGAATGTTCCAGGTCAGAGGATCCAAATGACCTAAGCAGAGAGGTGAATTTTTAGACAACAATATAATTTTCAAAATCAAACATTAACCCATTTTATATTTATAACCCGAAGAATAGTAAAACTATTACTATTCCCAGATAAGAAAAGAGAAGCGCATTTGTAACTCACATCTTGTAAACGTCGGACCTTGGATTCAAATCCCAGCAGTCTGATTCTATAATCTTTGATATTATCCTCAAAACTGTGGACTGCTTAAACCCTGGGCATCCTTTCCTTTTACCACTCATTAACTGCTTCTGTAAGACCTTATATTCTTAGAGCCTCCAGTCCTAAGCTCATTATTTTCATATACTTGGAATATACTCCATACTCAGTATATTCTATTCAATATTTTCATACTCTTCCAGACACACAGAGATACCTGGGTCCCTTGTGCCTTTTTCATTAAACTAGCTTGTCTGTCTCAACCAAAACCCATCCTATTTCTGACCAACTACAATCTTCTTTAAATCGCTCAGTGCCTTTTATTTTGAAAGTTTATTTATTTGATTACTTTTCTTGCTCCTATTAATTTTAATGAGAGTTTTTCAGCGATGTATCAGTAATCTTGTTTTGACAAATAAGAAAAAAATGTTGGGATATGAAATTTTAAAAGTTAAATACATATTTGACTTTGAATTCTTCAGCCTTCTGGGAAAAGAGAAAGCATAAACATTTGTGTAGCTTACCAGTCCTTGGGTTTCTTTTTTTAAATTAAAAGGTGAAAAATATATTTGGATGGTATACTTCACCTATGGTGTATGTTCCCTGGGAAGTAATGGGGAGTGGCAGACAGGGGGAAGCAATCTGAGATGCTCTGGGGTCATGAAAGAATATCGATAAGATGCTATAAAACAACCTTTGAAGGATCATAAATGAAAATTGAAACTTCTCAATTTGGTTCAAGCTGAAAGTCCTTCCTGAGTGAAACTTGGCTTAAAAGGAAAGAGGTTTGTTTGGTTCAGAAAAATCACTAAGGCATGTTTTTGCCATACTTCATGCTAGTGATAATAAGGCTCTGACAAGCCTTGGCCGAGGGGATATAGAAGAGACAGGTTTTGAAATCTCTGGAGCCGCTACAAGCTACAGGTTCCAGTTGGATTTTAATCTAGATTGTAAGGAGAAGCGAGAAGCGAAAGGTGATGCTGTTTCCATCTCAACTGACAGGAAGGTGAAATAAATTAACTATCTCAACCCGACTAATTTTCCAAACTTTCACACACTGAGTTTTAATCTGGAGGTTCGGTTCCCTGACTCTATTCCCTCTTGCTAACCACCAGCTATAAATGTCACTTGTGTCCATCATACTCCCTACCAAGAATTGAGGTGATAATCTAGTGAAAGGGAATCTATTTATACATTTTCTGACTCCCGAGAGCATCCGGGCATCACCCTGCATCTAAAATAAAACCCCTTCCCACTCAGCACTCTGTCTTCTTACTCTGCTTATATTTCTTCATAGAGGTATAATGTATGTAAGTACGAATACACATAGGTATGGCTATAATACATGTATTTATATCTGTGTATTTGTAGATAGATCAATAGATCAATCAATCAATAGTAGTGGAGGATGTTTACAAAGTATTAGTATTAGTTGTGTTTTAACAAATGAGCCTTTTTGTTGTATTTCCCAACACAAAGCCATCAGTAGTGTGCCAGTGGTTTGTGGCTATGTAACACACCAGTGTGAAACTTGGTAGTTTGAAACAACAAACATTTCATCAACTCATGAGACCCTGAGTCACCGTGGGCCTGACAGGTCTAGGGTGGCCTTGGTTATGTAACCTGCTCAGTGAGCTGTAGGTGGGGAGGTGGGGTTAGCTGGAAAGACCGATAAGGTTAGGCTTTACTGAGTTTATTTGGACTTTTTCACATGTCTTGGGCCTTGGGTGAGATGAGTCAGCTGATGACTCTGCTCTAGTTTTATTCAGATGAAGGCTGCAGGAATCCAAGAAAGTTGCAGGGACATTCAAGGCTTCTTGAATCTGACTCTAAGGAGTGATACAACCTCACGCTGTCTCTCTTGTGAAGTAAGTCCCTGCACCAGCTCAAATTCAAAGAGTAAGGAAAGAGACTCTACCTCTTAAAGAAACATCTGCAAAATTACTCTGCAAACAGCATGGATATAAGGCAGCATGACTAATTGTGGCCACTTTTAAAAAAATCTATCATAAACAGTCTTACGTATTTGTAGCAAAACTATGAACAGCCTTCCTTAGCAACTTGCTGCTCTGAGGTTTTAGATTCGAGGGGGTTTTGTCTGTATCATTCTAACATTAAAAATAATTTATTATATGAAGCTTCCAGTTGCTGGCATATAATTTTATTCTTCTTCTGCTATCTCGGTGGCATACTTAACAACTTGTACCCTTGGGCTGGGTCTCCTCTGGATGTTACTAACCTCCAAGAAGTGTGTTCATTACTACCCTAATGCAGCAGTTAATTGAATTTCCGTACTAGTCAACTTCATCCAAGGTCATCTTAAGTCAGCTTCTACTTTGACAGGAATCTATTAGCATCTGGGAACACCAAGCAGTTAATAGCTATATTTTAAGTTTTAAGTTTGGTTATTTTCATTTTTTTCTCTCCTTACATGTTAATAAATGGAAACACATATCAAACCTTACAGTTATGAATTAGAATGTCTTTCCCAGTAAATGACTTATTGATGCTGAAGTGATTAACCTTTCATTAAAACTTGATATAAAATTCTTGCCTCCATATATCTATGTTTATTACTCAAGCCCCAAAGGAAAATACATCAAACATAGGACAGCTTGGTGTTTTAAAACACTTTTGCAACTCAGAGACTCATAAAATCTGGGATTTTCTAATGTCTCCTCCGCTCTATCTACTTTATGATAAAAGAAAATAAGTTCCATAAATGAACACACACTTTCCTGAAATGCATCCTCTTTCCTAGCTTCAGGAGTGATGGAAATCAACCAAGGTAGTGCTCTATAATTCCCATGTAACATCTAAATAAAGAAGGGTAAGTAATTTGGGAGACTATTTTCTGTTTGGAATCAATGTAGTGCATAACTTTGTATATCTGTTTACAACTCTGTGACATAGTTGAAACAGATTGCATAAGGGCCCTGGGGTTTTTAGGAACTGAACGTAAGCGTAGTGTCACAATTTCTGTGACTGAGAGAAATTATGTGTCTCTATCCAGAGGAGGCTTTCAAAGCTTCTGTCCTATTTATTCCTTCAGATCCACAGGGGATGTGGCTCTATGATCACGACACAGCTGTCAACTCACACACAGCCATCACCTTTTACCTTGTCTTCTGCTTTGACTCTGCTTCCCTTTGATACCATTCACCTTTCCAGGCCTCGAAAGGCCAACAAACTCCCCGGCCAATACTTGAGTGGGCCAGAGATGTGAGAACTGCCTGCAGAGGCTGCTCTGCTGCCACTGCTATGGCTGGTGTCAGGGCAGCGCTGGTGATAATCTGACAATGGCCACCTACGTGCTGCTGGGCTGGCAACCAGGCTGTGAATTTGCTGCACTATAATGGACAGAGACCCTTCCCCTGTACTATATAATCTGTTACATTAGTAAAAATAAAGCTGTCTTATTGGCCAGTCTTTAAAGAGCTTGTATGCGATATTAGCTCTTTTAGAAAACAATCAAAAAGAAGAAAGAGAAAGAAAGAAAAAAGAAAGAAAGAAGAAAGAAAGAAAGAAAGAAAGAAAGAAAGAAAGAAAGAAAAGAAAAGAAAGAAAGAAGAAAGAGGAAGGAAGGAAGGAAGGAAGGAAGGAAGGAAGGAAGGAAGGAAGGAAGGAAACAGGGAAGCCTGGGTGGCTCAGCGGTTGAGCGTCTGCCTTTGACTCAGGGCCTGATTCCAGGGTCTGGGATCGAGTCCCACATCAGGCTCCCTGTCTCTGCCTCTCTCTGTGTGTCCCTCATGAATAAATAAATAAAATCTTAAAAAAAGGAAAGAAGGAAGAAGAAGAAAGAAAGAAGAAAGAAAGAAAGAAAGAAAGAAAGAAAGAAAGAAAGAAGAAAGAAAGAAAGAAAGAAGAAAGAAAGAAGAAAGAAAGAAGAAAGAAAGAAAGAAAGAAAGAAAGAAAGAAAGAAAGAAAGAAAGAAAGAAAGAAAGAAAAAGAAAGAAAGAAAGAAAGGAGAAAGAAAAGAAAGAAAATGAATCTCTACACTGGTCAACTCTGCCTTTCTGGCCCCTCCTCTACTCCCAGGTTCTTTATAGGAATGAGCCTGGGCCTGTCACAATCTGAGCTTGGAACAGGATGTCCACGAACTCAGAGTCTCATGACTGATGGGCACTGCTAAATGAAAACATTTTAGGTACATGTTTTTCTTTCCTGGATGATTTCTTAGACTTTGCCTGTTTTAAAACCTAGGTGACTCAAGACAATCCAAATGAGCTTTGGAACACATTCACTTCTTACTCAAGTGTCTTGAAAATGAAAATCAAACTTTATAACAACTATTGAGACAACATTCCATCAATAATGGAATCTTCACCAAAATATAATTGACACAAAACATTGTATAATTTCAAGATGTAAAATCTAAAATAGGGCAGCCAAAAATAAAAAAATAAAAAAATAAAATAAAAAAAATAAAATAGGGCAGCCACCAGGTGGCTCAGCAGTTTAGCGCCGCCTGCACCTGGAGACCCAGGATTGAGTCTCACATTAGCTCCCTGCATGGAGCCTGCTTCTCCCTCTGCCTGTGTCTCTGCCTCTGTGTGTGTGTGTCTCTCATGAATAAATAAATAAAATCTTAAAAAAAAATCGAAAATATGTGGTACTGGTTTAGTGACTAAACAAGGAGAGGTGAGGAAGAGGAAAAATTCTCAAGTTCCTAGTGTGGCAGCAAAATGTTTGGTAAGTCGTCATCATGGTCACTTGTCAACATGGTCACAGTATCGGCATAACTGCAAGGCCCGTGGCTTTCTGGGAAGCAGGTGGAATGAGCCAGAGTGTTAGTGTGTATTAAATATTCCTAGCCGTTTTTAGCAAAGTATTTTAAGAAAGAGAAAATGATCTCAACCAAAATTTGGATGGGAACGAATGACATGAAGACTGAGGCTGAGAGACAAGGTACTTGTTCCCAGTACATGAAATATTAAATCGCAGAGACAGAACAGGTTAACGAAAACAAACAACAAAATTGGCAAAAGGGATAGTTGAACCCACCTATGGTTCATAGGGGTGATCAAATCAGCTGGCATTTTGGAAAGCCTCTTTGACCAGCCAGTGGAGCAAGTTCTTGGTGTATTTATTTACTCTATCTGCCATAGTAATTTCCCAAGCATTTGGTGGCTTGCCACAATAACGCTTATTCTTTTCCAGTTCTGGAGTCACTTATCAAAGATTAATAAAAATATCAGGAACCAAGCATAACACTCTTTCTCATGCCATGCTCAGAGGCCTCCTATCACGAGGTCTCATTGACAATAAGTCCCAATCCTGCAGCCAAGATCATATTAAAGGTATCACCTTCTACCTCAAGCCTGTTATTTCAGATGGTTTTACTGTAACAACTAATAAGATAAGGGGGAAAAAAAGTATAGGTTTAAGGCACTTAATAAGTCAGGCTTACAAACTGTCCAAAAAAAAAAAAAAAAGAGTATTGTGCATGTTTACTAATGCATGCTACCAGAAGCCTACTGATTTTTTTTTAATTTAATTTTAAATTTTTAAAAGAAATTTTGTGGTTAATGACCATAAGCTTGATGGGAGTAAAAAGATTCAGGCTTTTACACATGCATCAGAAGTAACAGGCAATAAAGACTTCAACCTAAAGGAGTGTTCTCTGGCATCTACTGTAGCCAATGAAAATGATATCAAAGAAAACCTCTAAGAGGTCATGGATAACAATGGTGTCTTCTGGGGTTTCCTCCCAGAGAACAGACACTAAGATGTGTGTTGGTGGGGAGATGGGGTGGGGGAGGGGGGTTGTTGGCATAGCAGTATACAGAATACTGGCAGAGATGTTCACATCCTACAAGCTCCAGAATCCATGAATCAGTTAATTACAACATAACAGGGACTTGAGGATAGATCTTGAGAAGAGGGAGCTCATCCTAGATTATCTGGGTGGGTTCAATGTCCTAAGAGGCAGGAAGAAGGATCAGACTTAGTAGCAGTGATGCAGGAACAAATTAGGGGCAGATGGGGTGAGGCAGGGAAAGAGATGGGAAAGGCCCCAGAGTCAGGCTCCTACCCATCCCAAGAAAACTGAGACAAGACAGTAAAAACAGAAAAAATAGACCTGGCTCCCTAGCTCCAAAATGTTAGGGGGTATCCCCCTTTAATGGCTACTTACTAAGTAATCACACAAACTCCCCAGACCACAAAGAAATCTGTCATTAAGGTGTTATCAATAGTCCCTGCTCAAGCCAAGATGGCACAAGAGTCTCTAGGCCATGGGCTACCTGACTCAGCTCACAGAAATCCTAGATGTAGAGAAATGTTATGGAGGCGAGATTAACCAGAGAGAAGGGAACACCTTGCTTGGGCTCATGATATTTACAAGAACATCTTGTTTGTTATCCTGATAGTTATAAGTCCACCATGTTTATTCTAAATATAGACATGATATTTACTAATCCACCCTGATATTGACAAGAAACGTACTAAGTTCCCTGGTCAGTTTCCTATAAAAGACAGACCCTACAAGCCCTGGTGGCAATCCTGATGGGGCCCCCTCTCGCCTTTGAGAGCTTTCTCTGTGCCTCTGCTTAATAAACTTCTATCAGCTTTGGTCATTCTCTGTTGGCAGCCAGATTCCTTCTTCCACTCCGTGAGACAAGAACCAAGAACCAAGTTCTCCCGTATCAGTAGGGTCTGTGACAATGGGAGCAGAAAGAAAAAGGGTTATGTTGGTGCTCCCCAGGAACCAAGAGCCTAGAAATCTCCAGAAGCCTCTAAAAGTTGGAAAAGGCAAAGAAATAATTCCTTCCTGAAGCCTCCAGAAGAAATCAGTCCAGCTGACACCTTGATTTTAGCCCAAAGTAAGTTCCAGTATCCAAAACTGTAGGTTAATAAGCTTGTATTGTTTTAAGACAACATGTTTGTGGAAACTTATTACAACAGCAATGGGAACCTAATACACTAAAATCCACTCTGCTGTCAGGTCAAGGTTTTTGAACCCTGCCCAGCTAGATTTAATCATTGCTGTGGACTAGAAAATTCTATGTGATTTCAGTTCTTCTTTTTGCCAAATTTTCATTGGTTTGTTTCTGTTACTCTGTTCTGACTCCATGATTTTATATTTGATGGTGTAGGAGCAAATACCTTGTCTTTCAGTTTGTAGTCTCAAGACCATAAGCAGTCCAAATCTGGACCTGGTGCACGGAATAACGCATCACAGAGGAATCCCAGACTTTTGCTGAATAACATAGTTTAATGGACCCACTGAAAGGAGAGAGTTGTATTTGAGGTGTGAAAGGATGACTCCTATGAATTTATGCATATGCAACAGATCGCATTAGCCATCTCCCCAAATCTCTAATTTCCTTTTCTAGGGCACATAAATTCCTACCTGGGGACTATTTTTATTCCCCCTCACCACCTTTCAGGGAGCATGGGTATCTGACTAGGTTTTTACCAATGGAATATGAATAGAAAGCAAATTCTACTTTACTTCATAGAAGGAAATTGCTGCCTGTTATGGTTAATTCTATGTGCCAACTTGGACGGTGTTTTTGAATGAGATTAGCATCTAAATTGGTGAACTTTGAGTAAACATATTGCCCTCCATAATGTGTTTGGGCCCTGTCCAATCAGTTGAAGGCCTGAATAGAGCTGAAAGCTGGCCTCCTCCAAGCAAGAGAGAATGCTCCAGCAGACTACTTTCAGATTTCATATGCAACATTGACACTTAACCAAATGAGCTACCTAGGTGCCCCTAAAATATAACATGCCTCTTGTTTTGTCTTCCTTTTTGTTTAAAGATTTTCTCTTTCTTTCTTTCTTTCTTTCTTTCTTTCTTTCTTTCTTTCTTTCTTTCTTTCTTTCAGTGAGAGAGCACAAGTGGAGGGAGGGGCAGAGGGAGAAGGACAAGCAGACTCCTCGCTGAGCATGAACCCCATAGCAGGCCTTGATCCCAGGACTCTGAGATCATGACCCAAGCCAAAACTAGACACGTAACTGACTAAGCCACCCAGGTGACCCAAAGCAACATGTTTTAAAAATAGTCTGTGATGAGCAGAGTGCTTCTGGGGTGCTAAAATACTACTCAAAAAGGGTATCAAGATTTTAAAAGAGAGGTAGATCAAAACCATAGCTGCTAATTCTCAGTCCGTCTCTTGATCTGTGTATGTTGCACTAAATACTTTAGGTAATGCACATTACCTATTTTATCAATGTATGTGCATAATTGAATTATTTATTTATTTATTTATTTATTTATTGTTTAAGTGTTTTTGTAAGACAAAAGTCTATTTACAATGAATAAAGGTGGAAACAAATACGTTAATTACATATCAACACATTTTAATTCTAGCTCAGGACCTGCCACATTTCAGATAAAATACAAATTTGGTACAAATACTTATTTTCTAGTATAAACATTAAACAAACATTTGGAGTCTAAGATTAAATATATATTAGATATGGAAAATTTGTTGATAAAGTTATTTTTCTTTAAGTTACATGAAAGAGTGTCAGTATCAAATATTAAAAAGAACACTGCCCATTATATCAGCAGAATTGAGCTTTGCTTACAGAACAGTAATCCTATAACTATAGTATGGAGGTTCTTTTTTTTTTTTTTTTTTTTTTTTTTATTGGTGTTCAATTTACTAACATACAGAATAATACCCAGTGCCCGTCACCCATTCACTCCCACCCCCCGCCCTCCTCCCCTTCTACCACCCCTAGTTCGTTTCCCAGAGTTAGCAGTCTTTACGTTCAGTCTCCCTTTCTGATATTTCCCACCCATTTCTTCTCCCTTCCCTTATTTTCCCTTTCACTATTATTTATATTCCCCAAATGAATGAGAACATATAATGTTTGTCCTTCTCCGACTGACTTACTTCACTCAGCATAATACCCTCCAGTTCCATCCACGTTGAAGCAAATGGTGGGTATTTGTCATTTCTAATAGCTGAGTAATATTCCATTGTATACATAAACCACATCTTCTTTATCCATTCATCTTTCGTTGGACACCGAGGCTCCTTCCACAGTTTGGCTATAGTGGCCATTGCTGCTAGAAACATCGGGGTGCAGGTGTCCCGGCGTTTCATTGCATTTGTATCTTTGGGGTAAATCCCCAACAGTGCAATTGCTGGGTCGTAGGGCAGGTATATTTTTAACTGTTTGAGGAACCTCCACACAGTTTTCCAGAGTGGCTGCACCAGTTCACATTCCCACCAACAGTGTAAGAGGGTTCCCTTTTCTCCGCATCCTCTCCAACATTTGTTGTTTCCTGCCTTGTTAATTTTCCCCATTCTCACTGGTGTGAGGTGGTATCTCATTGTAGTTTTGATTTGTATTTCCCTGATGGCAAGTGATGCAGAGCATTTTCTCATATGCATGTTGGCCATGTCTATGTCTTCCTCTGTGAGATTTCTGTTCATGTCTTTTGCCCATTTCATGATTGGATTGTTTGTTTCTTTGGTGTTGAGTTTAATAAGTTCTTTATAGATCTTGGAAACCAGCCCTTTATCTGATATGTCATTTGCAAATATCTTCTCCCATTCTGTAGGTTGTCTTTGAGTTTTGTTGACTGTATCCTTTGCTGTGCAAAAGCTTCTTATCTTGATGAAGTCCCAATAGTTCATTTTTGCTTTTGTTTCTTTTGCCTTCGTGGATGTATCTTGCAAGAAGTTACTATGGCCGAGTTCAAAAAGGGTGTTGCCTGTGTTCTTCTCTAGGATTTTGATGGAATCTTGTCTCACATTTAGATCTTTCATCCATTTTGAGTTTATCTTTGTGTATGGTGAAAGAGAGTGGTCTAGTTTCATTCTTCTGCATGTGGATGTCCAATTTTCCCAGCACCATTTATTGAAGAGACTGTCTTTCTTCCAATGGATAGTCTTTCCTCCTTTATCGAATATTAGTTGCCCATAAAGTTCAGGGTCCACTTCTGGATTCTCTATTCTGTTCCACTGATCTATGTGTCTGTTTTTGTGCCAGTACCACACTGTCTTGATGACCACAGCTTTGTAGTACAACCTGAAATCTGGCATTGTGATGCCCCCAGATATGGTTTTCTTTTTTAAAATTCCCCTGGCTATTCGGGGTCTTTTCTGATTCCACACAAATCTTAAAATAATTTGTTCTAACTCTCTGAAGAAAGTCCATGGTATTTTGATAGGGATTGCATTAAACGTGTATATTGCCCTGGGTAACATTGACATTTTCACAATATTAATTCTGCCAATCCATGAGCATGGAATATTTTTCCTTCTCTTTGTGTCTTCCTCAATTTCTTTCAGAAGTGTTCTATAGTTTTGAGGGTATAGATCCTTTACATCTTTGGTGAGGTTTATTCCTAGGTATCTTATGCTTTTGGGTGCAATTGTAAATGGGATTGACTCCTTAATTTCTCTTTCTTCAGTCTCATTGTTAGTGTATAGAAATGCCACTGACTTCTGGGCATTGATTTTGTATCCTGCCACGCTACCGAATTGCTGTATGAGTTCTAGCAATCTTGGGGTGGAGACTTTTGGGTTTTCTATGTAGAGTATCCTGTCATCGGCGAAGAGAGAGAGTTTGACTTCTTCTTTGCCAATTTGAATGCCTTTAATGTCTTTTTGTTGTCTGATTGCTGAGGCTAGGACTTCCAGTACTATGTTGAATAGCAGTGGTGAGAGTGGACATCCCTGTCTTGTTCCTGATCTTAGGGGAAAGGCTCCCAGTGCTTCCCCATTGAGAATGATATTTGCTGTGGGCTTTTCATAGATGGCTTTTAAGATGTCGAGGAATGTTCCCTCTATCCCTACACTCTGAAGAGTTTTGATCAGGAATGGATGTTGTATTTTGTCAAATGCTTTCTCTGCATCCAATGAGAGGATCATATGGTTCTTGGTTTTTCTCTTGCTGATATGATGAATCACATTGATTGTTTTACGGGTGTTGAACCAGCCTTGTGTCCCAGGGATAAATCCTACTTGGTCATGGTGATAATTTTCTTAATGTACTGTTGGATCCTATTGGCCAGTATCTTGTTGAGAATTTTTGCATCCATGTTCATCAGGGATATTGGTCTGTAATTCTCCTTTTTGGCGGGGTCTTTGTCTGGCTTTGGAATTAAGGTGATGCTGGCTTCATAGAACGAATTTGGAAGTACTCCATCTCTTTCTATCTTTCCAAACAGCTTTAGGAGAATAGGTATGATTTCTTCTTTAAACGTTTGATAAAATTCTCCTGGGAAGCCATCTGGCCCTGGACTCTTGTGTCTTCGGAGGTTTTTGATGACTGCTTCAATTTCCTCCCTGGTTATTGGCCTGTTCAGGTTTTCTATTTCTTCCTGTTCCAGTTTTGGTAGTTTGTGGCTTTCCAGGAATGCGTCCATTTCTTCTAGATTGCCTAATTTATTGGCGTATAGCTGTTCATAATATGTTTTTAAAATCGTTTGTATTTCCTTGGTGTTGGTAGTGATCTCTCCTTTCTCATTCATGATTTTATTAATTTGAGTCTTCTCTCTCTTCTTTTTAATAAGGCTGGCTAATGGTTTATCTATCTTATTAATTCTTTCAAAGAACCAACTCCTGGTTCTGTTGATCTGTTCCACAGTTCTTCTGGTCTCGATTTCGTTGAGTTCTGCTCGAATCTTTATTAACTCCCTTCTTCTCTTGGGTGTAGGATCTATTTGCTGTTTTTTCTCTAGCTCCTTTATGTGTAAGGTTAGCTTTTGTATTTGAGTTCTTTCCAGTTTTTGAATGGATGCTTGTATTGCGATGTATTTCCCCCTCAGGACTGCTTTTGCTGCATCCCAAAGATTTTGAACGGTTGTATCTTCATTCTCATTAGTTTCCATGAATCTTTTTAATTCTTCCTTAATTTCCTGGTTGACCCTTTTATCTTTTAGCAGGATGGTCCTTAACCTCCATGTGTTTGAGGTCCTTCCAAACTTCTTGTTGTGATTTAGTTCTAATTTCAAGGCATTATGGTCCGAGAATATGCAGGGGACAATCCCAATCTTTTGGTATCGGTTCAGACCCGATTTGTGTCCCAATATGTGGTCTATTCTGGAGAAAGTTCCATGTGCGCTTGAGAAGAATGTGTATTCAGTTGAGTTTGGATGTAAAGTTCTGTAGATATCTGTGAAATCCATCTGGTCCAGTGTATCATTTAAAGCTCTCGTTTCGTTGGAGATGTTTTGCTTAGAAGACCTATCGAGTATAGAAAGAGCTAGATTGAAGTCACCAAGTAGAAGTGTATTATTATCTAAGTATTTCTTCACTTTGGTTAATAATTGATTTATATATTTGGCAGCTCCCACATTCGGAGCATATATATTGAGGATTGTTAAGTCCTCTTGTTGAATAGATCCTTTAAGTATGATATAGTGTCCCTCTTCATCTCTCACTACAGTCTTTGGGGTAAATTTTAGTTTATCTGATATAAGGATGGCTACCCCTGCTTTCTTTTGAGGACCATTCGAATGGTAAATGGTTCTCCAACCTTTTATTTTCAGGCTGTAGGTGTCCTTCTGTCTAAAATGAGTCTCTTGTAGACAGCAAATAGATGGGTCCTGCTTTTTTATCCAGTCTGAAACCCTGCGCCTTTTGATGGGGTCATTAAGCCCGTTCACATTCAGAGTTACTATTGAGAGATATGAGTTTAGTGTCATCATGATATCTATTCAGTCTTTGTTTTTGTGGACTGTTCCACTGAACTTCTTCTTAAAGGGGAATTTTAAGAGGCCCCCTTAAAATTTCTTGCAGAGCTGGTTTGGAGGTCACATATTCTTTTAGTTGCTGCCTGTCTTGGAAGCTCTTTATCTCTCCTTCCATTTTGAATGAGAGCCTTGCTGGATAAAGTATTCTTGGTTGCATGTTCTTCTCATTTAGGACCCTGAATATATCCTGCCAGCCCTTTCTGGCCTGCCAGGTCTCTGTGGAGAGGTCTGCTGTTACCCTAATACTCCTCCCCATAAAAGTCAGGGATTTCTTGTCTCTTGCTGCTTTAAGGATCTTCTCCTTATCTTTGGAATTTGCAAGCTTCACAATTAAATGTCGAGGTGTTGAACGGTTTTTATTGATTTTAGGGGGGGATCTCTCTATTTCCTGGATCTGAATGCCTGTTTCCCTTCCCAGATTAGGAAAGTTTTCAGCTAGAATTTGTTCAAATACATATTCTGGCCCTCTGTCCCTTTCGGCGCCCTCGGGAACCCCAATTAAACGTAGGTTTTTCTTCCTCAGGCTGTCGTTTATTTCCCTTAATCTATCTTCATGGTCTTTTAATTGTTTGTCTCTTTTTTCCTCAGTTTCCCTCTTTGCTATCAACTTGTCTTCTAGGTCACTCACTCGTTCTTCCACCTCGTTAACCCTCGTCGTTAGGACTTCTAGTTTGGATTGCATCTCATTCAATTGATTTTTAATTTCTGCCTGATTAGCTCTAAATTCTGCAGTCATGAAGTCTCTTGAGTCCTTTATACTTTTTTCTAGAGCCACCAGTAGCTGTATGATAGTGCTTCTGAATTGGCTTTCTGACATTGAATTGTAATCCAGATTTTGTAACTCTGTGGGAGAGAGGACTGTTTCTGATTCTTTCTTTTGAGGTGAGGTTTTCCTTCTAGTCATTTTGCTCAGTGCAGAGTGGCCAAAAGCAAGTTGTATTGGGAAAAAGAGAAAAAGAGAGGAGAGAAAGAAGGAAAGAAAAGAGAAAGAGAAAAAAAAGGGAAGAAAAAGAAAAAAAAAAAAAACGAAAAAAAAAAAAAAAAAGAAGAAAAAGAGAAAGAAAAAGAAAGGAGAAAAAAAAGGGGGTGGGGGAAGGAAACAAATCAAAAAGCAAAACAAAACAAAAACAAAAACAAAAACAAAAACAAACAAACAAACAAAGAACCACCGGGGAGTATCTTCTGATTCTGTGTTTTTTAAGTCCTTGGCTTCTCCTGGAAGTTGTCAGTCCAGCTGGTGTTCTGGGGGAGGGGCCTGCTGTGCTGATTTTCAGGTGTGAGCACTTGGGGGAGCTGCTGTGCCCCTCCTGGTGCAGGGCTCAGTGGGGGTTGTTTACCCCGTGAGGCCGCAGGAGGAACAGCCCCAGTGGCGGGGCAGCTCTGGACACCTGGATTCAGCTCCGGCAGGAACTACTCCGTCTGCAGGGCCTGGAGGCTCCGGGCGGGGCCGCTGATGTGCTCAGCTGGGGCAGGAGCGTCCTCGCTGTCCTGGGCCCTCCCGGCCTCTGCCTGTCCCGGGGGAGGCGGGATCCTGGGCTGTGTCCCGGCGCCCTGTGCTCCGGGGCCTGCGCTGGTGGATTCGCGCTCCCGGGCCGCGCAGCCCCCTCCGTGGAGCCGCCGCCCGAGCCCCCCCCGAGCTGCTCCCAGAGCCGCGCAGCCCCCTCCGCACGGAGCCTCTTCCTCTGCCCGAGCCCCTCCGAGCTGCTCCCGGGGCCGCGCAGCCCCCTCCGCGGAGCCGCCCCCGAGCCCCCCCGAGCTGCTCTGGGTCCCGCCGGGTCCCCCTGTGCGCGCTGCAGCCCTTAGGGAGCTCGGCGCACTCTCCGGGGCGCAGGTGTCTGTTAGTGTCCCCGGGAGCCCGAGGGCATCCCCGCCCTCCTGGTCCTGCTCCACCTCCCCGCGAGCCCCTTTCCGCCCGGGAAGGTCGGTGCAGCTCCTGCTCCTCCGGGACGGGGCTCTCCTGTCCTGGGGACACTCGCCCCGGCCTCAGCCCGGCTCCTCGCGGGCCCCTCCCCCTTGGAGGCCTTTGTTTCTTTATTTCTTTTTCCCCGTCTCCTACCTTGATAGATGCGCGAACTCTTCTCACTGTTGCATTCCAGCTGGTCTCTCTTTAAATCTCAGGCCGAATTCATAGATTTTCAGGATAATTTGAAGGTTTTCTAGGTAGTTTGGTGGAGACAGGTGATTTGGAGACCCTACTCTTCCACCGTCTTGCTCCTCCCCCCTAGTATGGAGGTTCTAAACATTTTATATAGCCCAAGATGTTCAGATGTAAGCCTATGGCTGGTGGAAATAGATAAAACTTTTCTATAGAGAAACAATCTGCCTTCAAATTGGAAATACTGATACCACTGCTCTACATCTGTATTTAAGAATATGTCAAAACAAAAAAAAAAAAGAATATGTCAAAACATAACATATTTTTTAAAAATTTTATTGATATTTAGATTCTTGGTTGTATTAAGAGCAGTAATATGATTTTTGAAGTAATATATTTTGAAATCACGTCCTCATTTTAAAGTATAACAATTTCATAATAGTACTTATTTCTGGGAAAAAATAGATTGGCTAATAATATATTTGTAACTTAAATGCAGCTTCAAATCATCTGGTAAGTACTCTATAACTTGTTACAGAATTATAACTTCATATTCAGCTCTAATAAGAATTTTAAAGAAACATGGTTGGAATGCCTTAGGATTGCCTCTGACAAGTGTTACAAAGATTTATCTGTACAAATACATTGTTGATATGTATTAGAGGGGATTAAAAAGAAACTTAAATTTGTATTATTTATTCTCTGACTTGAACTCTATGTATGCTAATATACAAATCATTTGTTTTATGATAGAAAATGAAGAGCTATAGTTGGTTTGATGATATCATATAAAGACAAAAAAAAACACGGTGATCTTTAAAGATTTATTTATTTATTTATTTATTTATTTATTTATTTTTAATTATATTTTAGAGAACAAGTGTGGTGTGTGTGTGTGTGTGTGTGTGTGAGAGAGAGTGAGATAGCATGTGCCAATGTGGGGAGGGGCAGAGGGAGAGAGTCTTCACTAGACTCCCCATTAAGTGGACAGCATGATACCGGGCTCCATCTCATGACCCATGAGATAATGGCCTGAGCCAAAACAAAGAGCCAGATGCTCAACTGACTGGACCACCCAGGCGCCCCCCAAGATGCTGATTTCTAATTAAGTATCTTAAAATTAATTTGAAAATTTACCAAGTCTCTTTGATATAATTTGCCCCTTTTGTATTTCTGATATTAGATGTTGAAGATATCAAATATTTAATGGTGGGTTGAAGGATATCATGCTTGGTTTTATTCATAAGTGAATATGAACCAAAATTATTGAATTTGCAAGAAATAGACCTTTATTTTTGTTGTTGCTCTTTTTAGTCACCCCCTTATGGGTACAGTTAATGAGTCTTGAAAAAGTAATGTCACCGTCACCACCACCATGAAGACAGAATAATTTCATCACCCCCAACAAGTTTCCTTGTGCACCTTTGTAGCAAATCCACTCTTAACCACCACCCGTGCCCCCACAGCCCTTAGCAACTACTTGTTTGATTCCTGTCCTCATAGCATAGTTGTGCCATTCTGTAAAACCATATACATGGAATCATATAGTATGTAGTTTCAGTGACTGGTTTCTTTCACCTTGCTAAAGCATTTGAGATTAATCTTGTTTCATATCTAAGTAGTATTTTTTTTTAATAATTGAGTAGTTCCATTGTATGAATATACCAAATTTTTAAACCTTTTCAAATTTTATGGACATTTGTAATGTTTTTAGATTGCAGTAATTATGAGATAAAGCTGCTATAAACATTTGTATTTAGGTCTTTATGTGAATAACTTTTGCTTCCTTATGGGAAAATCTTAGTAATGAGATTCTTGGGTTTCATTGTTAAGCAGAAGTTTAAGTTTACATGAAACTGCATATTGTTTTCCTTACAAAGTGTCTGTGCCATTTTGCTGTCCTACAAACGATTCATGAGCACTTCAGTTGTTCTGCATCCTTACCTGTACTTGGTTATCAGTCTTTTATTTTTTTTTTTAATTTTTATTTATTTATGATAGAGAGAGTGAGAGAGAGAGAGAGAGAGAGGCAGAGACACAGGCAGAGGGAGAAGCAGGCTCCATGCACCGGGAGCCCGACGTGGGATTCGATCCCGGGTCTCCAGGATCGCGCCCTGGGCCAAAGGCAGGTGCTAAACCGCTGCGCCACCCAGGGATCCTGGTTATCAGTCTTTTAAATTTTAATCATTCCATTAAGTGTCTGGTCATATCTCAATGAGCTTTAAATGTGCATTTCCTTAAAGAAGGAAGATGCTAAACACATCTTTATTTTTACATGCAATCTATGTATCTTTTTTTGGTAAAGTATCTATTCAAATATTTTGCCCATTTTGTATTAAATTATCTTTTTATTTTTGTGTAATGATTTTTTTTTGTGTAGATTCTGGATCCATGTCCTTTATCAGGTGTCCATTTTGTACATATTTTATCCCAGTTTTTTTAAAAAAAATGTTAATGAGTATCAAAGAGCAGACTATTGTTTTAATTTGATATAGTCTAATTTATCAATTTTTATTTATGATTTGTGGTTTTTGTTATATCTAAAAATTATTTGCCTAATCTAAAACTGTCAAAAAAAACCTGTCACATTTTCTAATACATTTCCATATAGAAGATTTGTACTGCTATATCTTGCATTTACATCTGTAATTTAATTTGATGTAACGCTGTATAGGAGAAGTTAATTACATTGATATAAATAAATTGGCTGACCTTTGTTATATGAGTTGATTTCTTAACTCTTTATTTTATCCCAGGATTGATATGTTATAAGCTAATCACTCATTTTCTTAATTACTATCATTTCGTATTCTTAAAAAGCAAGTAGTATGAGCTATTTCTGGGCTTTCTATTCTGTTCTATTGTTCTATATGTCTATTTTTACACCAATACCATAAACTCTTAATTAGTATAACTTTAGTTATAATAGTAGTATAGTTTGAAACCAGAAAATGTGATGTCTTTAGCTTTATTCTTCTCTGTCATGATTGTTTTGGCTATTCAGGGTCTTTTGTGGTTCCATATAAACTTTAGAATTTTTTTTTCTATTTCTGTGTAAAATGCCATTGGAATTTTTATAGAAATTGCACTGAATCCATAGATGATTTTGCGTGGTATGGACGTCTTTACACTTGTTAATTCTTCTGATCCATCATCTTTCCCTTTGTTTGTCTTAAATTTTCTTTTATCAAAGTCCTGTAGTTTACATTGTACACACCATTCACTTCCTTCATTAAGTTTATTCCTAAGTATTTGTTTAGACTGTTGTGAATGGAATAGACTTATTTCTTCTTCAGATTTTTTGTTAGTGTATATAAATACAACTGATTTTTGTATGTAGATTTTATATCCTGGATTTTATATTCTGTATGTTGATTTATGTCAAAGATCAAAAGTCATCGATCAGTTCCAACAACTTTTTTGTTGAGTCTTCAGGATTATCTGTATAAAAGATCATCTCATTTGCAAATAATGATAATTTTCCTTTTCATGTATTTGGTCAACTAATATTTGACAAAGGAGTCAATAACATTCAATGGGGAAATGATAGTTTTTTCAGTAAATGGTGCTGGGAAACTGGATAACTACATGAAGAAAGTTATATCTGACCCTTGTCTTATTCCACTCACAAAAATTAGCTTGAAATGGATTATAGACTTAAACATAATATCTGATATTATAAAAAAAATCCTAGGGAAAAAGAAACAGAAAAGAGCTCTTTCACATTGGCCTTGACAATTATTATTATTATTTTTTTTTTTGGAGGTGAGACCAAAAGTACAAACGACAAAAGCTAAAATTAATAAATGGGAGTATATCAAACAAAATAGCTTCTGCACAGCTGAAGAAACAATGAACAGAATAAAGAAAAAAAATCTATAGCATGAGATAAAGTATTTGCAAGCTATATCTTGGATAAGGATTTAACCAACAAGACAAGAAATAACAAACGTTGATGAGGATGTGGTAAAAGGGAAAACTTATGCACTGTAGATTGGTCCAGCCACTGTGGAAACATACGGAGTTTCTATAAATTTTTTTTTAAAAAGCTATCATTTGATTCAGTAATCTCAATTCTGGGTATTTATCTAAAGGAAATGATAATAGTATATGGATAAAGTATCTGCACTCCCATTTTATTGCAGCATTATTTACGGTTGCTAAAAAATGGAAACAACCTAAGTTTCTGTCAATAGATGAGTGGATAAAAATGTGAGTGGTACCCAGGTGGCTCAGTTGGGTAACCATCTGACTCTTGATATCAGCTCAGGTCATGATCTCAGGGTTGTGAGACTGAGCTCCCTGTCATACTACACTGGGTGTGGTGGAGTCTGCTTAAGATTCTCTCTCTTCCTCTCCAGCCTTCTCTGCCACCTCTCCCTCTCTAAAATAAGTAAATTAATTAAGTAAATGGATGATATGGGTAGGTGTTTCTATCAGTTGCTCCTTTATCTGCCTCATGTGTTTGTTATTCCAAGCTTATTGTCATCTCTCTCTGTAGCTTCCCATTATCAATGTGTATTTTTTGGTTACCAGGTATCTGTGAGAGAGTGTTTATGATGAACCATTCCCTATTTGGGGGCACCAGAACAAAATTAGTCTTTCTGTCATCCACATTTTTATTTGCCAAAGGTACAACTTTATGTCAAAGAACTGCCTAATATAGTTGCAGTATGAGTCTCCCTCATGAAAGGAAAAAAATACATCAATGAGGGGGGAAAGAAAGCACTAACCACTAAACTGGTTGTAACTAATGTCAATTTTACTACTAGATTTTCTCAAAAAATATTATTTATTTGCTGGCAAGCTTTCAAATCTCAACTTTCTTGAATTATTCTCAGTAGGTCATATTCCCTCTTTGCTTGTTTTTGCTTTTTGTTTTCTAATGTTTTATTTTGGGGGAAAAAGTGTAGCAACGTTTAAAAAATTTTACAGTAAAAACCCTCATATCGACCATCTAGAATCTACCTTCTCATGTTTCTGTACTTGCTTTCTCATGTATCTGTTCATTCACTAAATTTTTTACCAATACATATAGTTTGTGTTATCTTTCAAAGCAAACTGTTGATATAAGTCCAGCTCTTAAATTTGACGCAGATATTTTAAAATATAATTCACTATCTGTTTACAGGTTTTTAAGTAGAAATTACATTAAATAAAATGCACAAATCTTAATTGTACATTACCTGATTGTTGACAAGTGTAGATACTGATGTAATCCTAATTGATATCATAAATATAGGTTCTTCTAAAAGACTAGTCAACTTGATAATCCCCAAGTATGACTAATCAAGAGCAAAAGAGAGAATAAAAAGCACCATATCAGGAAGAAGAAAAATCACCATAAATTTTACAGATGTTAAAAGATAATGAGGAAATATTGTGAACAACTTTATTGTAATTAATTCAACAACTTAGGAAATAGATAAATTGCTCAATAAAATACAACTTACCCAAATTGACATAGATGTACATAGAAATTCTAAGCAGCCAAATAGAGTTAAAAAAATTAATCTGTAGTAAAAAAAAAAAAATCCCTACAAAAAAGCCTTAAGACCAAGATGTTTTCACTGGTGAAGTCTATCAAATATTTAAAGAATGGATGTGCTCAATGTTGTACAGTAGGGATTTGGACAGAAGGACCTTTCCCAAATAATTTCATGAGTCTAATACAAAACTGATACCAAAGATTTATAGAAATTGTAAGGAAAAGAAATTCAGGAGTAACATCTTTCATGGACTTAGATATAAAAAACCTAAAAGAAAAATATGAACACATAGAATTGCTACAATATATTTCTGAAGAAGGACAAATTGAATTGTATCCCAGAAATGGAAAATTGGTTAACTAAATCATTTTAATACCTTCATTAATACAACAAAGGAGGCTGTTCATTTATTAGTCTCAATAAATGAAGAAAAAATGAGGCACCCAGGTGGCTCAGTGGTTGAGCATCTGCCTTTGGCTCAGGGCATGATCCTGGGGTCCTGGGATCGCATAACATATCATATTCCCCACAGGGAGCCTGCTTCTCCCTCTACCTATGTCTCTGCCTCTCTCTCTGTGTCCCTCATGAATAAATAAATAAAATATTTAAAATAAATGAAGAAAAATACATTTGACTATATTCAAGACCCTCTCATGATCAACATCCTTACAAAATTTAAGGTAGATACACTACCTCAAGTTATTATGGAACACCTACATAAAATTTCAGTTAATAATACACATAGTAATGACATATTACACTACTTTAACTCTAGAACAAGATAATGATTCTTTTTCTACACTTATATTTAATATAGTATTTAAACTACAAGTCCTTGCAATAAAACAAATTATAAAATCAAATTAATAAGGACTGGAAAGAAAGCATACAGTCTTCCTCTAACTGAATTTAACATGAATTAACATTGAAGTTATTAGCATTGAAGTTATAATCTAACATATATAATTCATAGTGTTTTATCATACAATGTAAAAGAATTCAAATCTCACTTTTGTTTACTTTTATAAAATTTAGATGGAAAGGTATTTAGCTTGTATACTCTTTTTACTGCTGGTTCTTGTCAAATTCATTTTAATAAGTATGTATTTAATATTTCTCTTTTTTTGTTTATAAAATATTTTTCATAATATCACTATACTTATTCTATAACTGTAACAAAAGACATATAATTCCTAGGGCATAATTAAATGCAATTCATACCAAAGAGAAGTACATGGAATAAAAGAAAATTATTAATGTATTTTATGCTTAAGGACTTTTCAGAAAGTACCTTTATCTTTCATATTCTTTGTACATATTTAGCTTTAAGAATTAAAGCATAGAGGATGCCTGGGTGGCTCAGCAGTTGTGCGTCTGCCTTCGGCTCAGAGCGTGATCCTGCAGTCCCAGGATCGAGTCCCACCTTGGGCTCCCTGCATGGAACCTGTTTCGCCCTCTGCCTGTGTCTCTGCCTCTCTCTATAAGTGTCTCTCATGAATAAATAAAATATAAAAAAGAAAAGAAAGCATAGGGATGCGTCAAAGTTTTTCTAATATTTTATTTTGGTAAAAGAGCGGGGAAAAGGAGGCATATATAATGCCTAGCATAATGAAAAAATTGATCAGAAAAGATAGTTATCAAAGGACATAAATATTGTTGAGTCAATGCCAAAAAACCTAACTTGGGATTATAAAAAATGACCTAAAAATAATTTGAATAATAAGGAAATTTCTTAATTGACAACTAAAACTCTTTAGTCCTATGCATCATGAGTTTTAGAAGATAGTAACTTGAGTGAATTCACAGTTGTGAAGGTATTATGGGAACAAATGGGTCAGAGGTATAGAAACTGTTAAATTTTACAATCATCATTGCAAACTGTAAAAATTTAAAGTATAACAGTCATGATTCAGGTGATATGTGTGTGTGTCTGTGTGTGTGTTCAACAAATAAGATACGAATATGTCATATAGAATAAAGGACATTATATTTTTTCCGTTAGTAACAACATGAAATATTTACGTGTCTATTTCACAAGAGATTATTTAAAGTGTTTATAAATTAATTTTTCTTTTCTTTGAATAGTCTGCAAATCAAAAACATTTTACCTTTTGCCAGTCATCACTTGAACGGTCCTTAAAAAAAAACTTCAGCATAGAGATTACGAATCATAATTGAAAATGTCTCTAATCGCTCAAAACATAAACTGCATATAATTTAATTTTCATATATTGACTAGAGGTTGGAGAAGGATGCTGTGTTGTTAAATTCACGTGAACATGAAATCATATATTAGTGGTATTGTCTAAAATGTGACATATAGTTGATATCATGAAAATAATTGCTAGTTACCTGCTCTCACAAAGGCATGGGATGTGTGTGTTCCTGTGGGTCTTCTGAAACAGTCTGAAAGAAGAAATAAGAGTCATTTATTTCAAGGAATTTTATGATGGAGCTAGGAGGCCATTAAGGATGTGGATCTTCTGCACATTCCCACTGAGTAGAACCATGAACTTTGAATGGAGCCAAACCACAAATATTCCAAAGACAGCACAACGTCTGCAATTTTCTTTCTACCGTAATGTACTTTTGCTTAGTGATAGCCTTAGAAACTGATTACGTTTAGGTAAGATTAATTTTCTGCCACCACCACCAATCAAAATTCTTTGGAAACAATGTATACAAGCATTTCCTCTGCCTTTAAAAACTCCAGGCTTTGTTCCCTAGTGGGACAGGAATTGCTCTCCAAATCTGCCCTCTCCGAATTGCAATTCTGAGAGCACAAGTAAATGCCTTTGTTTTATTTCAGTTCTGCCTCTTTTCTCTATTCACAAAGCTTACATCAATCTGAAGTTACAAAGTGACCAAAGAGTTTTGCAGAATACAGAAATATGCTTGTGGATCAAAAGTACACTGTGGTTCTGAGAAACTGACACAATGGGCTTGGTTGACTCCATATCCAGAAGCAAAAAAAAAAAAAAAAAAAAGAAAAGAAAAAAAAAAGAGAGAGAGGGAGAGGAAGAAGAAGGAAAGCATTATGATTATAGTATTCTAAGGATACTAAAATGTCTCTATTTTTTTTTCAGGTGACTGAAGTGGAGTACAATGCTTATTATATGCAGTGGTATTTCTTTATCGATAAATTAGAGCCCCTCTCCTATATAAAAAAGGTACATACTTTTAATGGCATACACAAGCAAAGGAGGTGACAGAGAGAGAATATGGGTGGAACCTACCAACTGGCCACTGCCTGGATATGCAATAAGCTGCATAACACCAAAAGAGCAAAATAGGTAATGTGTTTTTGACATTTGCACTATCAGGCAGGGAAGAAAAGTCAAACTTGCTAGACAAGGCCAAGAGAGAAAGTGAAAAATTTCCCTTAATAATAAACTGGAAAACTGAAGTACAAAATACAGGAGGTAAATAATATTGAGCAGAAGAGTCAAAATATTAGAGGATCAGGAGATACACTCCAAATTGGTGAAATGTGAGATACAGAGATGTTTCTGTATAAGAATCAGTTAGAAATGGTGGGCATGTCTTTGACAATAAAACAATTTATCTTTGAAGAATTTTCTGCAAGAATATGAAAAAGCCCATCTCAGGAACTTGAAAATGAGAGAGATGAGTGAAAGCAAATCACACAACAGCAACTTTGGGTTTTCAACATTGGTAGCAAGCATATTGATCAATAGATCAAGAGGTTAATGCTCTAAAAGGCCTTTTATAATTCATAAATTCAATCACTTATATATTTATTCTATAACATTTATGTAGAAGCGACTAGATTCTTATATGTTAAAAACTGTTAGAAAGCCAAACAGAGAAGGATGGTCATTCCATGTTCCTGATTTTTCATGCTATCTAGAAGAAGCTTAATGATTGTACAATTACAAGAGCCTCTCTCCACTCTTCTATTCACAAAAGCATGTTGAGAGAGAGAACACTTGAACACGATCAACTCAGTTCCTCAATGGTTGCCAATGGCTAGCGCGGGGAAAGGGAACTGACTACAAAAGGGGCACGAATGAACATCTGAGATGATGGAACTGCTTTATATAGTGCTTTATAGTGGTGGTGATTACCTTTCTACCTTTATTAAATGCACAATTTGTGCTATATACATTTGTCACATTTATGCAGTTATTAAAATCCACTTAATCATATACTTTAAACAAAGGTTTCATACTATAAACTGCATTTCAATAAAAAATGGAATAGATATAATTTCATCATTGTCAGTTTTTCACAAATTTAACATTTTAGCAAGATCAAGTATTGGTTCATCATATAGAAAAATATATTGCTATACATTGTGGGAGTTCAATTGATACCTCTGATTCCAGCAAGATATGGATAACCTAAGACTTAAGTTTATTTTTGGCTATGTATGTAATGAGCAGAAATGCACAATTATGTTTACTCTAAAGTTGTTTCTCATAGAAAAAAAGTGAAACAAATTTTCTTCAGGAGCTAAGTGAGTAAACAGAAATGTATTCATGGAATATATCTTATTTTCTTTTCTCTTCTCTCTTTTTTGCCCTTTTTAGAAAAAAAAAAAAAAAAACAATTTCTACACCAACGTGGGGCTCAAATTCATGACCTTGGGATCAAGAGTCAGATATTTTACCAACTGAGCCAGCCAGGTGCCCCAAGAATATATATTATATTAAAGTTGATATTAATAGACTGTTTAACAAGTATAAACATAAATAAATCTCAAAAAAAACCCCAGTGAATGAAAATAGTTATTTTAAAAGACATCTGAAACCCAAACATCCATGTATAGTGTTATAGAAACAAAAAATATTCATAGTAAATATAGAAAAATGTATATGAGAATGAACACTTTCACACAAGTGACTATGTAGGGAGTATGAAGAACTGAGTGGTTTGAGACTTCAGCTGTTATTAGTAATATGATTCATTAAAAAGAGTTTTATGAAGTAAATATGAAATAATATTAACATTTCAGGGATGATATATGTGTACTTGCTATATTATTTCATGCACTTTTCTGAATGTTTCAAATATTTTAACATTGGGGATCCCTGGGTGGCTCAGCGGTTTAGCACCTGCCTTTGGCCCAGGGCGCAATCCTGGAGTCCCGGGATTGAGTCCCACGTCGGGTTCCCGGCATGGAGCCTGCTTCTCCCTCTGTCTGTGTCTTCTGCCTCTCTCTCTCTCTCTCTCTCTCTCTCTCTATCATGAATGAATAAATAAATAAATATTAAAAAAAATATTTTAACATTATATTAACTTTATGTTAAAAATAAATTGGTCTAGAGAAAGGATTTCACTGTAGGAAGTGAGGGATTTGTCAAGGGGAAGAGCCAGGTTCTTAGAGAATAAAGTGAACATGTATGAAAGGGTAAATGAAATATATTCATAATTAATTGCTCCCCAATATGGAACTGGAGAAGGATGGAAGCTTGCAGATTTAATAGTGTATGGACAGGGGGACAGAACAGTTCTAAGACGTTTAAAAAGCTAGCAAGGGGAAAATTCTTAGAGATAAAATTATAATTATTCCCTGAGAGACTTCTCAGATAAGGAACCTCCTCCATGTGCTTTCATCTTATAAATGGTCAATAAAAAGGCATTGATGCTTTCTTCAACAATCTCTTGTCCCTGTCTTTCTTGATTAGGAGAAAACATAAAGTTTCCCCAAATCAGGTCAGTTATATTGGGAAAAGACTGTAGTTAGAAGAGATGCAAAACCAAACACTTGATATAAGAGGAAAAACAGATAATATCTGGACCTGAGGGAAATTTATGGGTTTAAAAGTATAAGGCATGTTTCAACAAAGATGATACTTTCTTTGAGGAAGGAAAAAAGAAAAACAAAACATTGATTCTCTGTAGGAGATAGATATTAAATGGATAAATGATACCTCTTGGGTGGACTTAAAAGGAAAAGATAGAAAATATTTGTTTGAAAAACAGATATTTTTACAAAAACTAGAGTTTGTAGAATTCATAGGCTTCACTGTGAGGAATGCCCCCCAAAAATATATGGAGAAGGTTTTAGAAAAGCAAATCTCTGTGCCTGAAAGGAGAGGGAAAGAGACAACAAAAAAGGCCCACAGATTTAGGCCTACAGAGATGGTGAAATCTTAAGAAACATTTTAAGAGCTTAAAAAGTCTTTGTTATAGGAGAAAGTAAGTAGGAGGTGGAACATAGCTGGCATGTCCTGCTGTTGAATAAAAATGAAGGACAGGAAGGAAAGACTCTGCTGTTATTGAAGTAGCACCAGTTGTGTGAGGTCTGGCAAATTCCAAAGGTGAAGTAAGACAAGGTCTTAAGAAGAGCTTTTGGCAAAAGAACTATTCTTCTGGGACCAGGCACCAGAGATGTGAAGAATCCTCTAAGCTGGAAATTAGCCAAGGCAGATGTGAACACAGGATAAAAATCTTTGTCTTGAAGAGAGGGTCACAGGCTTAAAAAAAACTACAAAGCACAAATCTTCATTGTACTGGGGTAAAAATTGTGTAGGGGACCCCTATGTATAGAGAAATTCAGAGACAATAGGAAATCAAGAAGAATGCATAGACTTTTTAGAAAGTTTTTCTTTCTCTCTCTTTTCCTTTCTTTCTTTCTTTCTTTCTTTCTTTCTTTCTTTCTTTCTTTCTTTCTTTCTTTCTTCTTTTTTTTCTTTCTTTCTTTCTTTCTTTCTTTCTTTCTTTCTTTCTTTCTTTCTTTCTTTCTTCTTTCTTTCTCTTTTTCATTTCTCTCTCTCTCTCTCTCTCTATCTCTCCTCTCTTTCAGAGATAGCATGAGCATGCATGTGCACAGGGGTGGGAGGAGCAGAGCAAGAGGGAGTGAGAGAATCTTAAGCAGGCTCCCTGCCCAGCATGGAACCCAGTGCAGGGCTTGATCCCATGACCCTAAGATCATGACCTGAGCCAAAATCAAGAGTCAGACCCTTTACTGACTGATCAACCCAGGCACCCCTAAAAAATTTTCTGATAAAAGATGGGGCACATTTTTCACAATGAAATGGAGGGTATGATTGTATAGTGCACACTTCCCTAGCCCTAGCTGGCTGGAACACAATGAAGACACTTGAAATATGTTATGCAGTAGATAATCTAGAGGTTGACTACCTCATTAATATTCTGTCTCTCAGCGCTCTCTCATCTCCATATCTATCTCTATTTTTCTTTCTTAACAGAATCATGATATAATTTCTCTACTTCCCTGATGGATGTGAATTTCCAGAGAAGAACTATTATTCTAGGGATGCCTGGGTGGCTCAGTGGTTGGTTGAGTGTCTGCCTTCCACCCAGGGTGTGATCCTGGAGACCCGGGATCGAGTCCCACATTGGGATCCTGGTGCATGGAGCCTGCTTCTCCCTCTGCCTGTGTCTCTGCCTCTCTCTCTCTCTGTGTCTCTCATGAATGAATGAATCAATGAATGAATAAAATCTTTTAAAAAAGAGAATTATTATTCTAAGCCAATTTAATTTTTATTTTGTGATAACAGTTTAGAGACTCCATATCTGTGCGCCCTATCTGACCAATGAGATATGGGGAAGACTTACTGAAATGAACCACTTCTGAAAAATGTTTCCTCAATCTCAGAAAAAACTCATGCCCCCACAAAATTCCCACAGTTTGTGCCGTCATCCTTGTGAAACTGTCATAATTTACCAAACTCCATCAACTACTACTTCTCATGGGGAAGAAGACTTATAACTAGTGTCAAATAGCTTTCTATGCATTTCTAAATTGAGATTTAATTGACATATATTAGCTTCATGTGTGCAACACGATGATTTGATACTTGTATATGACCACCACAATAAGTCGAGCTTTCGAAAAACAAACAAAAAACCAAACTCATAGATTCAGAGAAGAAGACTGACAGAGTGGAAATTGATGGTGGGGTGGGCAAACTATGTGATGGTGGCCAAAATGTACAAACTTTCTATGCTTTTCACATGGACTCTTCTTACTTAATCTTATCTTTATGACCAACTCTAGAAACATGCTACAATGTGTTTGAGAGTCGTCCTCCTTGCAGACTTTGTTAAACGGAGGAGGGGAATCAAATTGTTTGAATTTAAAGATGGAGCAGGGGATCCCTGGGTGGCTCAGCGGTTCAGCAGGCTCCCTGTGTAGAGCCTGCTTCTCCTTCTGCCTGTGTCTCTGCATCTCTCTCTTTCTCTCTCTCTCTCTCTATCATGAATAAATAAATAAATACAATCTTAAAAAAAATATGGAGAAAAAAATTATAGATTTGAGATATTTAAGGGGTACCTGGGTGGCTCAGTCAGTTAGGCATCTGACTCTTGATCTCTGCTTAGGTTTTGATCTCAGGGTCATGAGTTTAAGCCCCGTATTGGGCTCCACACTAGGCATGGAGCCCCACATTTAAAAAAAAAAAAAGGTAAAAATAAAATAATAAAATAAAATAAAATTAAACTAAATTAAATCAAATTTTAAAAAGGTAATTAAAATATTGAAGACATACTGTGTCGAGTTCAGGGAGACTAGAGAATTACAAGTTGAAATCTTCATTTTTCTCCATGTTTTTAGGACTTAATCATTTGGGGTAGTCTGATCCTTTGTTGCTGAGAAAAATAGAAAGAAATGAAAGAACTGCTTTCAGTTTTACCTACATAAAGTGAAGACCCTTTCTAGTCCAAAGAATTTTTGGAATAGCTTTAAGAAGCTGAACAAATCAAACCTGCTTTGAGGTCTTTGCTGCTTACATGAAGGAGAGACAAGTTTACCTTTAATAGAATTGGATTTTGTGAAGAGAGAAAGGGCAAGAGAGGACTGTCAGATGAGCATTGCTTACTTATCTGGACCCCTGGACTGCTTTTGAGCTTCATTGTCATTTTGAAAGCTGCAATCAAAACCCAGGGAGTATTCGAGAATCCCTAATAAAACATCAAATATTTGGATTCCAGGTTTTTTGATTTGTCCAAAGGTTAGAAAATATTTCTGATATTTGGCATGGTGCCATTAAAATCATTGCCCTTTACATAGAAAAGATGGCTACGTAGCTCTCTCATTGTTTTAGAATTATTTCCCCCTTTTCCACTTGCTATATTTGATCTATATGTTTTAGGCATGCATTTAGACAAAGACGTTGGATCCGTCAGAGCTCAAGGATGGGATATAGCAGAATAGTCAATTGGACACAGGGAGATCAGAAGGGAACTCCCACGTCAGAATTAGAGTGGCAGGCTGATGTTCCATCTACTTTGAACAAGCCTCATTGACTGTGCTCCCTCATTTCATAACATGTTGGAAAGTAGCCTACATGAAATGTGAAGACTAAAATCAATGCAAACTGAAGGCATTTTTTTAACCAAATAAAATTGTATTTGTCCAAAATGTAAAATTTTGAAATGCTGCATTTTTCATCTCTTATGAACCTTCTAATGCTACTTGCAATAATAGAATCCCCTTATTTATTGGTAGAGAGTTGTGCCAGTCTATCTTTGTAGTTTACTTCAGGAACCTCAAAGAGTCATAAATGGTGAAGAAGGAACGTTGACATTAGGGAGTGAAGACCAGGAACTTTTTAAATTGTGGTTATTTTGCTGTTTTTCATTAGGCATCTTAACTGAGATTAGACATATTAACTCCAGAAGGGCAAACCAAGGATAAGGGAATAGTTAATTAGAAAAATTTTAAGATGTACCCTGTGGTTTAGGTGGAAAATATCAGAAATGAATAGAATGATGCTTTCTCTGCATACAAACAGAAGAGAAGGTTAGCCTGACACCCAGGGTCAGTGTCTTTGGCACAGTACCTCTGCTGTGGACCAGAGGTTCCCAAACTTGCCCAGTTCACAGAACTCTTAGTATATCAATACTTTTTTTTTTTTTTCCCATGGTGACCTTAGATCAAGAGAAACACCAATCAGTTTCATTTAAATAGTTAACCGAAACTCTCATAATCATCTGAGAAATAAGATACATAAATTAAAATATAAAAAGGATATTTTCACTTCATTCTAACCACAATTTCTTACGATTGGCTATGTATACCTTTTGTGAACTACATAGCTTCTTAGATCTTGGAATTAGACCCAATGCCACTATCTTCAAATTCTGTTCGATAGAGATTTTTACATTTACCAAGTACTTGGTTGTTATAACAGCAGCTGCTGAAAACCTAGATTTACAAAGACACGGTGTCCTTAAAAGGAATGCAGTGTGGATTATGTTTAATTGTAAAGTATCAAGTGATATCTGATGTTGTGCTGAGTATTACTGTGTTTCCCTGAAACAGTTTAAAAGACGCAGTGGCAACTGTGTGAGTTCACTTGGGCACCTAGGCACATAGTTTGGGAACTGCAGCATAAATACTGCCATCCCCTAGGGGTTATAAACCATAACAACACCAGCAAAGTGGATTCTTTTTTTTTTTTAAGATTTTATTTACTTATTCATGAGAGACACACAGAGAGAGGCAGAGACACAGGCAGAGGGAGAGGCAGGCTCCCTGTAGGGAGCCCAATGAGGACTCGATCCCGGAACTCTGGGTCACACCCTGAGCCAAACGCAGGTGCTCAACCGCTGAGCCTCCCAGGTGTCCCAATAAAGTGGGTTATTTAGTAGCTTTGTAGTTATGCCAATGTAGTGTCTGATAGTTTGGATGCTAGGAAAAGAAAAACTCTATTGCATCCGAGCTCCACCATTACTAGTAGTGTTACATCGAGCTATTCGTTTTTCTGTACCTTAGTCTCCTCCTGTTAAGCTGGAGTTAGGGAGAGCCATTGCTCTCTATAGAGGTCAAAATCCAGATCATTCATAGAAGGAAAATAAGAAAAATAAATAGTCCCTGTCTCATAAAGCTGTTATGAGTATCAAATGGAATAAAGTATATAAATTGTCTTAAGTATATGGCAGACAATTCTTGCAGAATTTTTATTTAGTATTATTATGATTACTGAATCTCTGCAGAAATGTTATATTAAGGACTACTGTCACCGGCACCTTGCCAACAACAGGTATGGGATATATAAATATAGATCGAAATAAAGAATCATTTTTAAAAACTCCACATTAGTTATAATGAATTTGGTCATTCAGCATGGGGTTATTAGTTTTAACCTTATGGAAGTATATCACATTAGTAATTAACATTTTAAAATTGGCTAAATTCTATTCATTTGTATACACATCCCTTGTCTCATCTAGCAGGCTACATCTTCATAAGAACAATGATCATATCTTGTGAAACTTTAACATTTCCCAAGCATCCAGGGCTTGCCATAGATATACATACATACAAATTTGTAGATGGCTAAGCTTCTTGCAATTGAACAGCCTACAGTATGATTACTGCAATAATTATTAATTTTTAAAATAAACACATCTAATGCTTGTTGTATGGCAGGCACTGCTCTAAATGCTTCAAAAATTAATTCATTTATGACTTATAACAACATCATAGGTTATTGAATACTAGGTTAAGCTAACATTAAGCTTTCTTTAAAAGGCAAGATCAAAATCATGAAAATAATTAACAATTACTTATGTTTTACTATATGTGAGGCATTATCTTCAATGCTTGAAATGTATGTAAATAGTTTAATCTTTATAACAGTATGTAAAATTGATGCAGATGAATTTTGTACCCTAGGCTACAAAACCAACTGGAGGTAAGGAAAAAATTCAAGTACAACTAGAGAAGGAGAGAGAGAAAAAAAGAGAAAGAAGATAAAGGAGTAGAAATAGGAAGGAGACAAAGAGGAGAAGAAAAAGAAAGAGAAGGAGGAAGAGGGGAAAAAAGGAAGAAGACTTGAGGCAGTTTATAAAAATGCTACTTTTTAATTACTCAACTTTATATTTGATCACTTCCTCTTAGCTATCACTTAAAACACACAGGGATTCTTGATGAATTTTACTATGGGATTGTCTATTCTTACTTAATTTACTCCCTGGTATTATTTGTTTTTGCATTGAGAAATTCCATAGAGGTAGCTTAATATTCTTCAGAAACTACTGCTTATTAGTCATAGAGATAATTTGACATTTTATTTTATTTACTAAATTCTTAGATTATATGAAATCACAATTTTGTAAATGAAAGAGACAAGTCTCTGGTAGTTTAATTAAATAATACATCTATATTTTTATCATTTAAAATTGTCCTGAATCAAAATCAATTCTTTAGGATATCATAGTGCAAAACTTATCCACTACAAGATTTGTAGATAAAACTTAAATTACTACCATGTAATTTAATTACTACTAAATAATTAGCTATGTAGTAGGCAGCTTTGAGGGGTAGTGAAGTGGCTCCTACAATGTGTTAGTAAATGGCCATTTTGTTCTTAGAATACAGTTATAATTTTGTAGTCTAGAAAAAGTAAAATTAAAGATTAAATGAACCCTGGAGAGGTCATCTAATATCTTGTGCTTGTTTGTTTGTTTAACCTTTCAAAAAGGCTATAAACTACCTCAATATGTGACTATTCATCACATTTCAAGGAAAAGAACAAGCACATCTTTCTTCAAATTGCTTTTCCATTTTTAATAGCACTTATATTCAGAAAATAGTTCTGTGTAGTCAATCCAAATATCTTCTACTTTAACTTAAATCTTTGCCTCTTGGTGGCGCAGTGGTTTAGCCCCTGCCTTTGGCCCAGGGCGTGATCCTGGAGACCCGGGATCAAATCCCACATCAGGCTCCTGGTGCATGGAGCCTGCTTCTCCCTCTGCCTGTGTCTCTGCCTCTCTCTCTCTCTCTCTGTGTGACTATCATAAATAAATAAAAATTAAAAAAAAACAAAAACAAAAACAAAAAAATCTTTGCCTCTTATTTTATTCTTAGAAAATATGAAGAATAAATCCTTGAACTGTACCTCTTCATGACTAGGCAACAAGCATATCCTATTAATGGGTTAAAATCTTGATTTCCATATTTTCTCTTATAAATCTTGTATTTTTAACTTCTTTTATCTACTTTGTATCTCCATCCTAGGTTTTTAAAATCAGAAACCCAGTTGAGAAGAAAATTACTCCTCAAATGTCTAAGTCTAAAGAATTATTTTAAGATTCCTATAACATATTTATATAACCAATGCATTCTCTCTATTTCTCTATCTCTCCCTATCTTTCATTTTCTTTTCTTGATCCTGGGTAGATATTTATTACAAATATTCAAGTAGTACGTGACAATGATAACTGGCTTATTTAGTTTGAGTTACAATTTTAATTGACAATAATAACAGTAATATTTGCTTGATCAATGAGTAATTTATTTGGCATCTCCCATATGTGACATATATGTATGTTACTATATATATAGCTTATATTTCTCACAATAAACTCTGAAAAATCCCTACTGTTGGCCAAATACTAAAAAGACAGAAACTAAGACTTGGAGTGGTCAACAAAATTGCCTACTCTCATGGAGTTATTAATGCAGCTTGGATTTGGCCCCTGGTATTTGTGGATATTATCTTCTTGAAGCAGTCATGTACTTAGAAGGGTTCCTGGAATCCTTGTTTTCTATAATGGTGGATAAGACAATTTAATGTGCACCAAGGCTTCCACTGAGGACAATAGAACATCTGCAATTATACTTTTTAGTTTTCTTAAAAGACCAAAGAGTTAATAATACGATCAGGAATTTCTGGGCCAAAACTCAAGAATAATGAAAGAAGGGAAATAAAAAAGAAGAAAGGAAAGGAAAATGGAAGGGAGGGAGGGAGGGAGGGAGGGAGGAAGGAAGGAAGGAAGGAAGGAAGGAAGGAAGGAAGGAAGGAAGGAAGGAAAATAAAACAAAAATGTAACCTCGATAACCAAGGCCCTATTATTCTTAAGACATTTATAATCAAAGAATAAAAAAACTTCAAAAGGAATCTGTTTATTTCATCTAAGGACCTAGAAAAAGATCACAGTCTGAAAAAATTTGGGGATTCTGATTAACCATCCAGTATGTTAACCTAGGGCCCAAAGGTCTTCACCATCAAAGTTTCAGCAAACTTTATTTACAAAAATAGGTGATTGTGGTGGGCTGAATTAGACCAAATTGCCCTTAAATTGATGACTCCTGAACTTTAAAGAGTAGTCGTTGATCACCATGGTGTAGATTGTAGAAGGGCTAGTTCATGAGGAATTAAGTTTTTGACATGTTAAGCAGGAGATGTTTATTTAACATCTTTGTAGAGATGTTGAGTATGCTCTTGGACAAAATATTATGCAATCCAGAGAGGGGTCTGGCCGGATACATAAATTAGGAGTCATTAGTATAAAAATGTGATACAATGCAGGGAAGTGTATAGTTAAACAGCTGATCTGCTCTCCTTTTGGTTTTGCTTTACCAAAATGAGAGAAAGAAAGAAAGAAAAGAAAGAAGAAAGGAAAGAAAGAAGAAAGAAAAGAAAGAAAGAAAGAAAGAAGAAAGAAAAAGAAAGAAAGAAAGAAAGAAAAGAAAAGAAAGAAAGAAAGAAAGAAAGAAAGAAAGAAAGAAAGAAAGAAAGAAAGAAAGAAAGAAAGAAAGAGAAAGAAAGAAAGCAGGCAAATGACTTGGTCAGATTTCCTTATAAATATACTATTGAGAGTCTTCCTGAAAAAGAAACGAATACTCTTTATCTTTGGAATGGTTTAAAAAAAATGCATCTGATCTAAAATTGCTTACAGTACACCTATGATCTGTGAATTTATGTATGTGGCTTATGGAATAAGTTATGTGCATTATTTAATTATCTGAACACAAAATGGTCTAATTTCTTGACCCAAACTATACCTTCTTTCTAAGTGATCTCAAGCATATACATCGCTTAGAGATCGCTTGCATTAATTTGCACTCAGAGCAGGTCCGGGACAGGACGAAAGAACCTATAGACCCCTGTTCATAGTCCTGGACCTCTCTGTACTTCAGTTGTACCTCAAAATTCATTAGTAATCTTGATACAATGTAATATTTCTGAATTATTTGAGTTTGAGTTGAATATGTGATCCTGTGTATTTATTGTTAATAGCATTATTTAAGATTAGATTATTATGGGAAGAAGACTGATATCCCTAAGGTACTCCAGTAGTGATCATCTGAAAGAAGAGGGGGACATGCAAAGAGGACTGAGGCAGGAGGAAATTCAAGAGTGCAGGCTAAGCGAGAGGCCAGTGAAGAAAGAGTATAGAGGAAGAGGAAGTATTGACTGTGTCAAATGGCAGCCATAGGCATTACAATTTGGCATAATACATAAAGTACTTTGGTGACATGAGCAAGAACACTAGTTTTGGTGAAAGTGCCGGAGAAATGAGGCTGTGAAACAGTTATTTGAAGGCAGCGATATAGACAACTATTTCTCAAAGAATTTTGCTGCAAAAACAAACAAACAAAAACAAACAAACAAACAAACAAAAAAAGAATTTTGCTGCAAAGAAGACTAAGGGCATTATAGAATCAGAGTCAAAATGGTTTTATGTAAGATAGCAACTTAAATATATATATATATGTATATGTTTCAGTGCTGATTGAAATGAATAATTACCGAAGTTTTAATGATGTAGAAAAGAGAGTAACATTGGAGCAATGTCTGAGTAGGCAAGAGAAGAGGCAATCAAGCATGCAGACTGAGCAATGGACATTAAATAGGTAAATAAACAGTTTATTTCTCCTGAAAGGCAGAAATTTACCTTCTGTGTACATATGCTCGTGTATGAATAGATGTAATGGGGAGACTGTCAATATTTTCCTGTGTGCCTCCATTTTTTCAGTGAATTCAGAAGCATTATCTAAGAATGTAGATGGGGTTGGAAATGTTGAAGGTTTTAGGAGAGAAAATCAGGTTTGAGATAATACTGTAGGACATTAGGAAAATGAACGGATCCGACAATTATAGTATGATTCTCTGGCAGCATTAAGAGCTCAGTTTGGCTTTTTTTTCATACATTTAAATAGGTATGAGCATTTGCTTTATTCACAAAAGGCAGCCAGGTTTGCAAGCTAAAAGAAATTAGAGATTGAATTAAACTATAATTGTTATTTTGCCAACAGTATGAAAAAGTGAGCCAGGTGCCTAAAATTCAAGGGTAGATGCAAGGGAATAGTTATAATGATGAGCCATGGAACTGGGACTAGGAACATTTTTAAAAATGTGTATTAGAACACACATGGTCACACACACAAGCACATTCAAATCATTAACAGCCTGTATCTATTTTGTCTTTACATTAGGTTTTCCAATCATAATAAAAATTTTTATACTCTACAGTTCTTTTCGCTTTGCTAAGCTAAGAGATGAAGGTTTTGTAGAGTTTTCCCTGTTTTTTTTTTTTTAATTTATTCTATTTCTCAGTGAAGAGGAAAGAAATACTGAAACAATTGCAGTGTCCTATGCATTCTGATGCATTAAGGCCTAACAGGTGTCTAAATTACCCTTGTGGGTACAGATAAAAGTCTGATTATCATTGAATGCATCCATGTGCAAAGTACCTTTCTTTAATGTTTACAAAACAGGAAAATGCAAACAGAACAGTAGTGTCAGTTTTATTATTTACCACCCCCAGTTCTGCTTCATTGATGATGGCGCTAGAGCTCAGAGCAACTTTCCCATGGTCACACAATGTAGACTTGTGAGTAGAGCTCAAGTTTTACTTATATTTTATCTTCAAACATACTCTCTTCCTTTCTTGGCTAGATGGATCAAGTAAGTAGAGTTCAGCTGTTGGGTTTAGGAAATTATGCCATGATAGAGAGCTAGATAACCCAAGTATTTATCTGTTTTTCTTACAATCCCTCTTTCTCTCTTTCTCTCTCTCTCTCTTTCTCAGTACGAGTGGGGAGGGGGTATGACAAGAAACCAGAAACCCAAGTATTTCTTTTCCAGTAATTTGAAATGTTATTTCAAACTAATTTTAAATTTTATTTTATTTTTATTATTATAATTTTAATTTTAAATTTTAAATAACATAGCAGATCACAGAAAAAATTGAGGAGGCGTGAATGGAAATTAGAAACCATTAAACTTTATTTTATTTTTATTATTTTTTTTAATTTTTATTTATTTGTGATAGTCACAGAGAGAGAGAGAGAATGAGGCAGAGACACAGGCAGAGGGAGAAGCAGGCTCCATGCACCGGGAGCCCGACGTGGGATTCGATCCCGGGTCTCCAGGATCGCGCCCTGGGCCAAAGGCAGGCACCAAACCGCTGCGCCACCCAGGGATCCCAGAAACCATTAAACTTTATCCCGTTTCAGAAACAAGTAAACTAAGCCCTGGAAAGTTTATGTAAATTGTTCAAATTTTAATAGATATTTCTTCACAGTGCTGGGGTGGAGGAGCGGGATACAAAATATTGAAGTCATTTAATCATTTTTAAGCACTTTAGGAAGATTCATTTGTATACAAACAATGTGATAATTTTACAATTTGCATTTATTTATCAGAGTTAAGTCCAGGGAGAATTAAAATAGTCAAATTTCTGCCAACCTAATTTTCAGACTTATGTAAAAAATTTTTTTCTCCTTCAATTATTTAAATTAATGAAGTTTACTCTGTGTTTACAGCTCATCTTCAAAAGAAATTTATAAATTGCCTTCCTTTAAAAGTGATTTTTTGAGTTTGTATGCCTTTTAGATGAAAATACACCTTGAAATCATTCAAAAATAAATAAATAAATTATCTTTTATTTCACAGCAGGTGACTAATATTCACTGAACCAGAAGGCTGATTTCTGGAAAAGTTAATGAACATTTACAAAGTTGAACTAAACTCCTTAGGCACTTGTCTATGTTGTAGAGTACCAGCCACTCTCTTCCTCTTCTTTCTCTTGCCATTTTCCAAAGGGGCTGTTCCATTTTGTATTCCCACCAGCTGCAAATCTGAATTCCTCTCAATCCACATCCTTGCTACTATTTTCACTTGCCTGTGTTCCAGATTTTGGACGTTCTCATAGGTGTGTAGTGGTAACTCATTGTTGTCTTAATTTGCATTTCTCTGATGACATGTGATGGAACATCTTTTCATATGCTTATTTGCCATCTGTATATCATCTTTGATGAGATTCCTGTTAAGGTCTTTGGAACTTGTTTTAATCAGGTTGTTGGTTTTCTTATTGTTGAATTTTAAAAGTTCTTTATGTATTTTGAATAATGATCGTTTATCAGATATGCTTTTTGCAAGTGTTTTCTCCCAGTCTGTGGCTTGTCTTCTAAATCTCTTGATAATCGTCTTTTGCAGAGAAGAAGTTCTTCATCTTAATAAAGTCCAGCAAGGTTACATATTTTTTTAATAGCAATAATAGCAGGGATGCTATAGATGTTGCCGATCTTTATATATTTTGATGTCTCATAGGACACAGAATATTTAATAAACTTTTTTGGGCAGCACTTACTTATTAAACAAATACCAGTATTGTATTTATTATCTTCCAGTCACTGTTCTAAATGCCTTCTAAGACTAACTCATTTAATTTTTATAAAAGCACACTGGATGGCTATTTCATAATCCCCATGTCACAGATGAGAATACTGCCGTATAGTAGGTACTTAAGTGCCTTGACTAAGTAGATGAGGTATCGGGATTACTACTCAGGCAGGCTATGATTGCTGTACCCTCTAGAAGCATACTGCCTCTGCTATGCTGAACATGATTTTTAGAAGCAATGTTTTCTACTCATTGCTTGATAATCGGGAGGTGAACTCCTTCTCTTCCCATTATTTGGCTTACACTAAATATCAACTTCAGAAGCCTGATACTTCATATACAATTCCAAGGCATTCTTTACATTCAACCTTTAGTCCCGTCTGGCTTTCCCAGAGACTAAAATATGTTTAACTTTATAAAACAAGTATTGGTAAAATAACCTAAAATGAAGAGATAAATCTGACATTCCTTTTTCTGAGCAGCACAATTGTACATTCAATTGCCATCATGATCCATCTGGTTTATTTGTCAATTTATAACAATTTGGGGGGAACTATTTAACATGTCGAATTTTGGATATCATAACATGAAAATAATTCCTGATTACTGATGGAGAAAAAAACACACCGCTTTAGAGATTTGCATCATCCTATAAAAATTGTTCCTTTTACTCCCAACAGACATCAAGTTTTCTGTCTATCCTTCAATACTTTAGTTAGCTCATTTAGTCAGTTTATTTTGCTATTTTCCATGAAGCTGTTTCCAACGTCCTTCATTCTTGTAAATCTGTGAGAAAGTCCCTTGCTTCTCTGTCCCATATTTCATTCTAAACCTGAGATAATGAGGAAACACCGTAATAATCTACTGTGTGGGGTAGATGTTATTGTTCAGCCACTTTATGATCAGCATCTTTTGAAATAATCTATTCTCATATAAAGTAGCAATACTGAGGAAGGTTCAGTACTCACTTCCCTTCTCCATTTGGGGAATGGAGGATTCTAAAAGTATTTTATTAGATACATTTTAATATTCGCTAACTACATACTTTTCTGGAAATTCCAAATAGCAAGAAATTTTAGTTTATATGATAGAAATTCTTTAAGAAAACATGACTGCTACTTTCTTCATGTAATTTCTTCATCCACCCATAATGTATGCCAGCCATTTCCATAAACTCTTCATAAGTAGCTCATCTGGGATGATGTCTTTTCACTATTTTCCCATGTCACAGGAGATATGTTAAATGTCACTGATACTGTTGGATATTGAACATCCAAAGTGAATCCAGAGTTTTCTATTTGTTTTATGATTTTTTTTATTTCAGAGGCTCAATAATAACTAACTTGCTTAAAATCTTTTAGCTATGTTTCTGACCAGCAGTCTTAGGAATAGAACTACGTATATATATATTTATTCTGTTTTATTCCGTTGTACTTTTTTTATACCTAGTCTACAGACCAGAAACTTATTCAAATGAATTCCTTAATATGTTTCACCCGGACCTAGTCATTCTGTTAAAGTTACTTGCAAATTCATGCCATAAACAAACATATTGATTTTGGCTCTAGAGGGCGGTTGTAATGAATTTCATAATATTCTCATATCCCTTTTGTAATTAAGCCCACTTTAACTCCAGGTCCATCACCTCCTTAACAACACAGGTGCATCTATGGATAGAATCATACTGCCAGTGGGTATGACTACATATTGAATTTGCAAGTCATTTTCATGATGAGCTCTTATTTATTTAGTCTGCTCTGCTTGCCTCTGAGATGATTTTATTAAACAAGGAATAAAGAGGTGTAGGTACAAAGGGTATATATGGAAACATGTAGGATACCTCACACACTGAATACAAATATGCTGTTGAGAATGCATAATATCACAAAATAATGAGATGAGAAAACTTTGCTAGTACATATCCAGAGCAAATATAACAGTCCAGGCTTGGACTGAATCAATAAACTTCCTAGGTGACCAGAGAGCAAACAGTCTTTACAAACACAAAGATCTTTCTTTCTATTTGCCTTTTTTTCATTATATTTAATAGGAATGAATTTGTGTCTTTTGCATTAATTGGAACACTTATGCAGGAAACAATCAGGGCAGTGGGAAAGGTAGAATGGGGTTAACCATTACTAGTGGAACTTTCATCTTGTAAGTATGCTCAATATTTGCATTCTGTTACAAAAATGGAGAATGAATAACAATGTTTAATATGAATATAAATTGACAGACTCTATTTGCATAAAAATGCTATTAGCATAAAAATGCTGTGACATTTTAATTTATATAAAGGGAAAAGAATAAAAATAAATACTCTCATGCTGCGTTTGTGCTAAGTAGTATACAATGTCCAGAGAATTTCTAGGCTATGTGACCTTGGAGGGAAAAAACGTCATGCACTTACTTAGCCAACTAGAAGCGGGGACTTCTATGTACCTTTTAAATAAAACCTCAAGATTCTGGCACTGTTTTATCATATTGAGTGTATGCACTTGGTGTGGTGTGAATACAGCCACACTCTGCTTCCCACAGCATGCAAGCAGGACTTGGCTGCAGGCTAGGCCTCCTCCGAAGTCACTTGTAAGCCTGATTGAAAGAAAGAACAAAGAAATGATGCAGAGGTATACTCTCCTCTCAGACGTGCATTTAGGCATTTTAGACCAAAAAAAAAAAAAAAAAAAAGTCTTTGAAGTTTAACATCTCTGTCTGATTTTGAAAGATCAGAAAAATAGAGGTCAAGTTTTAATTACATACACAATATTTCTTTCATTTAGGTTTCTCCCAACCTAAGTCTGTGTCTGCTTTTCTTTTCTCTAAATCCTTAAAAATCCATAAATACATAAATCACTGCACTATAAAGTGATTTCTGCTTAGAAAAAAAAAGAGGGGATTATTTTTGCTTGAATAACTTGAAGGTAGTAAAGGTGAAAGACAATTGACAGGAAGTAATCCCACATAATCTCACCATGGCATGACATATGACAAAGAGAAGACAGTATTTTGAGCGCTATGATATTTCAGAAAATCATAAATTAACTATTTACGAATAAATGTCTCTAAGATCATGACTTTAAAATCAAATAGTCGGGCTTACTGTTCATTTGAAAGCCTATTTCTTGATTTATGGCATTCTTTTCATCCGCTACATGAGAAACTGCTCTGTCCAGTCTTTTTCTTGCCAACATAGTCATATATTACTACCTGCAGGCTTACCAGATGCTTTGTGGGCATGTGTAGATGATAGACGCTGATATCTGCATTTGTAGCTACAATTTCTATAAAACATCAGGAGTAATATGTCCAATGTAGCTAAAAGCTGGTTAAAAAATACCAGACTTGTTTTTCTTTGAAATGATCATGTCTAGGGGCACTTGGGTGGATCTGTCGTTGAGTGTCCTACTGTTGATTTCAGCTCAGGTTGTGATGTCAGGGTCCTGGGACTGAGTCCCATGTGGCACTCTGTGTTGAGCAGGGAATCTGCCTGAGGATTCTCTCTCTCCCTCTGACCCTCATTCAGCTCGTACGCTCTCTCTCTCTAAAATAAATAAATCTTTAAAATATATAAATAAGTAAATAGATATAATAAATGACCATGTATATAGAATAGTGGCATCATGTTACACATGATACTCCTGAGAGGCATATTGATGAAGAGGAGCAGCAGCCTCATTTGATATGCACAGGACTAGATTTTATTTTTTTAAAAATCCATTAACTATCTACTTTTTAAATTGTAAAGTGATTCATGAACAAAAATACTTTCTGGTCATAAATATATAACAACTGATCACTGTTCAGTTTGAACAATCAGTGGTTAGGTCAATTATATTTAAACAAATAATTGTAATAAAAAAAAACACATTTGACCATATTAAAAAAAAAAAGGTGTAAAATGTGATGTCAATATTAGGAGAAAAATATTCCAATGATAATAGTAGTTCAAAGTTTGTTGATAATCAAGGCTACTATGGAAGAAAAATCTGTCCTGATTATGTGTTAGACTATATTATAATTTACACTAAAATTTTATGATCTTAAAGTTTTTATTTTTTTTTATTTTTTTTTATTTTTTTATTTTATGATAGTCACACAGAGAGAGGAGAGAGGCTGAGACACAGGCAGAGGGAGAAGCAGGCTCCATGCACCGGGAGCCTGACGTGGGATTCGATCCTGGGTCTCCAGGATCGCGCCTTGGGCCAAAGGCAGGCACCAAACCGCTGCGCCACCCAGGGATCCCTTAAAGTTCTTTTATAGTCAGCATATTTATGTAATGACTGATTCTACCTAGTTACATTTCTTTAAAAATATTTATATCTTATAAATATTTCCACTTATATACCTTATTTTTAATAGGTGTCTAACTATAAGATTATAGCCTAACCAGTGTTATGAAATGGACCTCCATAATTTTAGTAGTAGTAGTAGTTATAGTAGTATTTGCAGAATGGGGTCTGGACATGACTATATTTTATGGTATTAAATCTTATAAAAACATGTTTTCTTGGCTTAGGACAAACATTTTTAAGAATGAGAAAACTCTTTCCTTTTAAAGAATAATGTTGTCGGGCAGCCTGGGTGGCTCAGCAGTTTAGCGCTGCCTTCAGCCCAGGGCGTGACCTCGGAGTCCTGGATTGAGTCCTGAGTGGGGCTCCCTGCATGGAGCCTGTTTCTCCCTCTGCCTGTGTCTCTGCCTCTCTCTCTGTCTCTTCTCTCTGTGTGTCTGTCATGAATAATAAATAATATCTTAAAAAGAAAAAGAATAATGATGTAAACTGCAAGTTCGGTATCTCATTGTGAAATTAAGTGTGTGAAGTTGCCTGAAGGAATCATTCCTGACCCTCACATCAAATAAGTTTGAGGTGGACAAAGAAGATGAAAAGTAAAATATTTCAATACTCACCTTATTGTATCATCGAGATAATGAAGTGTCCCTTTTTTACAATGCAAATAATTTAGACATAATTTTGAATTCTGTAACAAAACATGAGTCAGAACATACATGTTGAATTAAAAGTAGGAAATCTTATCTAAATGAAATAATTTAAGTGCTCTACATAAGCCTAAAACAACTCATTGAAATATGAAATCACAATTTTTTTTTCTATGTGTTATAAGAAACGATTGTCACTCGATAGTGTCGGGACAGCCATGCTCTGAAGTTACCTTCCTCCACATGTGTCTGTAAGAGGCCAAAGAATCAAAATAATTTAATGGAGCTTATGAATAATGACAAGAGCAATCATATTTAAATGAAAGTTTACTCATATCTTCATTTCGTGTTTTATGATTTAATGGAAGATATTAAGTCCTCCCATTTTATTTCACTGTTGTTCATCTCTCCTTTGTCTTTTCACTGCTTTATATACCCTAGAATTGTTCACAATATCCTCTGTGTCTTATCTCTCCAGCTGGTTGTTCTGGAAGCATGTTCCCACATTATCAACCTGTATTTAGTGCATTTAAAATAAACATAAGAAAGTAGGTGTGAAATATATTAAATTAAAATGAATTTTCACAATGCTGTAAAAAAGGCATGTTAGAGGCATTAAGAAATGTCTTCTCTTTGGTGGAAGTAGTCCGAGAAAACACAGCCTTAATGTTCAATAGCATTTCGCTTGAAGCAAAAAGGAAAAGGAGAGATATTCCTTCTGGTGTGCATTACCACAGTCAAGGCAAAACAGTTCTAAATAAGTTTAGATAAAAAGGGTGTTTGGTATCAGAAATAAATATAGATTGAAATGATGGTTGACAGAAGACTGTGGAAAGCTGAGCCACTAGACCAAATAGCTTTTATTTGACAATATAAGCAATAGAGATGTGGTTAATCAAAGTTTTTTTTTTAATTTTTATTTATTTATGATAGTCACACAGAGAGAGAGAGAGGCAGAGACACAGGCAGAGGGAGAAGCAGACTCCATGCACCGGGAGCCCAACATGGGACTCGATCCCGGGTCTCCAGGACCGTGCCCTGGGCCAAAGGCAGGCGCCAAACCGCTGCGCCACCCAGGGATCCCCTCATCAAAGTCTTCTTTCCTGCTTCTCTTCCCATGTCAGTGGAAGGGAAAATATCACTGTGACTTTCCTCATGCCCCATAAAAAAAACAGAAAAGAGATGAAATAAAGAGATATGCTGCCTTGAATGGAGCACCATACTTAGGCATACTGTTTAGAGAGGTTGTCCTCTGTTTCATCTCCTCCTGAAGAAGTGTTCTGGAAAAGCCGATCTACCAACTTCTTACATTTTTTGTAGCAAAGCAAATGACTTCATGTTACTATATCTTCACACAAGATTACAGGAATATAATAAAGTCATTAAAAGAGTGGTTCAGGAATGAAGATGTTTGTGTGTTATAACTAACTAAAAAAAAAAAAATTCTTCTCACTGTCAAAGAAGTTGAAACTCAGAGTGACTTTTTCCTTTTTTTTGTGAATGCGCAAAAATGTCAATCAAGCAATATTAACTGACTCTCTGTCCTGTTGGATGTCTTCCACAGAGAAAATAAATGTCTTTTAAGAGAATTAAACTACATGAATGACCTTTTTTCAAAAAGTCATATCATGGATATTTACACAGTTCTGCATTTAAATAAGTTGTCCATGTTCTAGAAAGTCCAAGGGAATGTGCAACATTATTTCTCAGTAGTTAATTTAATTTTATAAACAAGTTCTTGTTTTTCAGGTCTTTTATCATAAACTAATTATATCATTACATATTTTCCAAACAATTAATTACAGATATTCTACAGTACAGTGGCAGTGTAAAAAGCTTCTATTCATTCATTAATAAATTATTTTAGGTCTACTGTGTGCCAAGTACTACCCTAGGAACTATGGATTCATGGTACTGAAGACAGGCTGAACACTGATCTTCATGGAATTTTTATTCTATATGATTCTGCTGGTGTCTTAGTCAATTTGGGCTGCTATAACAAAATACCATAGCCACTGGGGCTTAAACAATAACATTTATTTCTCTCAGTTCTGGAGACTAGAAAGACCATGATAAATGTGTTGGGAGATTTGGTGTCTGATGAGAGCCTTTTTCCTGGTTTGCAGGTAATCACTTTTTACTGTATCCCTCGTATGGTGGAGAGAGAACACTGGGTTTTCTTCCTCTGCTTACAAGGGCACTAATATTCTCATGGGAGCTTGACCTTCATGACCTCATCTAAACCTAATTACCTCTCAAAGGCCCCCACTTCCTAATTTCATCAGTAATATTGTGACTTAACATGAGAAATATATATTTGGTCTTTCACCCACTTTCTGGCTCAGAGTTCCTAAAACTATTGGATTTAATCTAATTGAAGGAATCAATAAAGGTAACTTTTGTTTTGATAATGAGGGGACTTTTGGAAAGTGCCTAAGATTGTGAACTAGTTGCCAAGAGAACCAACCCTATGATTAGAGGATTGGAATTTTCAGTACCCCCACCCACCTTCAGGGAGGGAATCCATCACCAATGGCCAATAATGTAATCAATCATGTCTATGTATTGAAGTCTCCATAAAAGCCTTGGAGGTCAGGGTTCAGAAACTTCCAGGTTAATGAAAACATGGAGATGCTGAGAGAGTGGTAGATTGGAGAGGATTTCATAGAAACAGTACAGAATGGTGGTCACAAGGACTAGGGAAAGGAGAAATGGGGAATGTAGGTCCAAAGGCCCAAACTTTCAGTTGTAAGAAGAACAAGTTCTGAGGATCTAATGTACAGCATGATAACTAGGGTTACCAGTATAGTATTGTATACTTGAAAGTTACTGAGAGATCATCCTAAACCTTCTGACCACAAAGTCACACACAAAGAGTCAATTATGTGAGATGATGGATGTGTTAAATATCTTGGTGTAGATAATCATTCTGCAACGTATACGTATATTCAATCATCACATTGTACATGTTAAATAGGTTCAATTATACGTGTCAATTACCCCAATTAAGTAGGAAAATAAAATAAAATAAAACTATAGAAAACAAAAGAAGGTAAAATGTGAGATAAGCTCTTCTGGTTCCCAGACAGCTTGATGAGAAATGATTCAAAGATTTCCAACCTACACATTTACACCCTCATTTCAAAATTTTGACTGAAAATTAGCTATACATTTCAATGTGCCCCATGGTTTGGATGAAAGGGATATCTAGCAACAGGAGGCCAAAATGGGATTAGCAAGTGCCCTAGACTAAGTAAAGAGGAATAGAAGCCAGCGGCCTGCAGCTATCAACCAGGCCAGGGGAGACAGTGACAAATGAAATTGAAGAGCCTTAGAAATTAAGTAAACCTCAGCATTAGGGTAAAGAGAAGAGGGAGGAAATTCAGAATAAATTAAATATTTATGCCAAAAAATTTGATCTGCAAACCCTGATTTTTTTTTTTTTTAAATTGATGTGAGGAAAAACATTGACATTACTGGATTAATTTACCTTGCTAGTGAACTCAACAGGAGCTCATGAACCAAGATAAATTCTATTATAGAATCACAAATAAGGTAGATCCTTTTTGTGGACATTTGAGATTTGAGTGTGGATTACATCTCTGCCTATATTCTGTTTTTACAGTTTTGTCCAGGATTAATTCTGTCCTTTAAATTCTCCTTCTGAGTCCCTTTCATTGGCTCTCCACAGGAACTCATTGCCCTCAAGTCTCATGATGCATTGGCTATAGCACTCTAATTTTGCCTGGTCCTCTCAAAAAAATACCATGTTCTGGACCTTTCTCACCCCTCATCATAATTGCATTCACTCCATCAAAATTTACATGCTCCATGTGCCACTATTTCTGGCTTAGAAAAAAATACTAACATCAATCAATTTAAAACCTGCCATATAAAGAATTATAAAGGTATCAGGGTTACTAAGCCTGGAACATTGTGGCCTTTAGATATTTAGATGGTAGTTATTTTGAAGAGGAATTTGTTGAGGATGACTTCAATTGAAATTTGTGACATTATATCTGCACTTACTACTTAAATTGTAAAGGTGTACCATTAAACCTACTTTAGGACTAAGCAATTCTGGAGAGCCCTCTCTAAGTGTGCCACCACCCAGGACAGTTGGCACATGTAATTAGGAGCATTTGAAACACAGATAATTTGAATGAGGATCTGAATTTTTAATTACTTTATTATATATCAATCTCTACCTCAATTTAGAAACTGAGAAAAATATGAGATATCATTCTTTAAATACAAATTTATTGTTTTGTTCACACTGCATTTCAATTTAACTGTTGCAATGTGTGTGACATTCTGGTTGTATTGTATTGTGAGTCTCTGGCTCCAGCGTCTTTCTGGTATTATATAAAAATGAATTTAATCAGTATGAAGGGATTGATTCAGTTCAAAAGTTTTTGTCTATACACTAATGACTACATCAGTACAAATAACATTGTAACATGTTTATTGCAATATATTATGCAGACTGTGAGTTACAGTGGTACTATGTATATAATAATTTTAAATTAAATCGAAGCACTTATTAGTTTAATTATGTAATAATTGAATTATCTTTCTAGTTAAAATAAGGTACATATATCGATTTTAAAATGAAGAAATATCACTGAATCAAAATGGATAAAAGATTTAAAGGCTATTACTATAATGGAATAAGTAATAAAAAAAGACTCCCCAAAAATTATGCTGTTAATTTCATAATGAATGCCAAGTACAAATCATTAGATTGAGTTTTAAAAAAGTGTGTTTGTTGCCTTAAATAAATTCATACAAAACAAGATTGACAAAATCGAGACATATCCATTAGATACACACTTAATTTGAAAAGAAAATTCTTACTAAAGTAAAAGAAAAATATTGACAAAATTAGTCACCTGAAATCAGAATTAAATACCATGACAAATTTTAAAAATCATATTTAAGAGCTCTAAGTGTGTGACTTTGGCTAGCTCTTAAATGACTTGGTCTTTACACAAAATAAAAACTATTTTTGAGTGGCAAGATAATAAAATACATTACTAATTTCTTTTTTTTTAAGATTTTATTTATTTATTCATGAGAAACACAGAGAGAGAGAGAGAGAGAGAGAGTCAGAAAGAGAGGCCGAGACACAGGCAGAGGGAGAAGCAGGCTCCATGCAGGGAGCCGAATGCGGGACTCAATCCCAGGACTCCAGGATCATGCCCTGGGCCAAAGGCACACACTCAACCACTGAGCCACCCAGGGATCCCCATTGCTAATTTCCTTTATGGAAATTTTTTAATACAACTATACATTAAAGCCTAAGAAAATACATTTTAACAGAGTGAATGATTTTCACGTAAGCCACTGAACAATTATTTAGGCAATATAAAATCTTCCTAACAATATTTATGATCAATTGATTAAAAATATTAAAGTAATTAGTACTTTTCTGTAGTTGGAATTACTTATGTGGTGCAAGAGACATTATTTGGTTACAACATTGCATATATAGTTTCTCAAGGTATTTCAAAAACAAGAAAAAATATTGCCAATTTGCAGACTGAAAGTCAAGCTCAAGGCCTAGATATTTTAGATTCTATGGTGTTTGTCTAAAAAGAATTTCAACTAGACACAAAGTAATTAGTTCTTATGGCAGATGATGCTCAAGTTATTTTAGTTTAAAAAAATCTGGATTTATTGGGATTTTAAAATAACCAAATGCTAGCTTCTGTATTCCTTTACTTCATTTTATGTGTCAAAAAAATCGTACTCAGTATTTGAAGCAGATTCTATGGAGAATGTATGTATATGGTTATTAATACCATCCAATATATATATGCAGATGGCATAAATTTTCACATTTATTTAACATTTGAAAGAAATAGAAAACAATGAGTTATATAATGTTATGTTCTTTGCCAGAGTTCATTGGTTGACTCATAGGATAATATGACTGTGGTGTTAAGTCCAACTCTAGATTTTCTTTAAAAAAGGGGAATGCTTCCTAAATATTCAGTAATCAGGCACAAAAACTGCTGTTATTTATATTTCTTCCTATCACACTGTGTATGTGCAAGTCAAGTTGAAAGTTCCAAGTAAAAATAAATCTTGTTGCTTATGTAGAAAACATAAGCAGTTTCTTAATTTATGATGTCTAGGTCAAAATGAAAATGGAAGACCACTTGCTAAAATGCTACTAAGAATTTTAAAATATTGACAACAGAGCATTATATCAAGCAGGGCCCTTCGAAGTATGAGGTCTGTATAATTGCACACTTTGTGTATTTATGAAACCAAACTTGTCGAACAAGATTAAGAATTTATTTTGAGGGATGCCTTGGTGGCTCAGTTAAGTGTCAGTTAAGGGTCCTGGGATGGAGCCCTGTAGAGAGCACCCTGCTCAGCGGGAAATTGCTTTTCCCTTTCCCTCTGCCCCTACCCCTGCTCACTCCCTCTCTCTGTCTCTGTCTCACTCTCTCTCATATACATAAAAAAAAAAAATCTTTTGAAAAAAGAATTTATGTTGAAATTGAACTTTCATGATGTACATCAGTAATAATTATTTTGCCCATGTTTCTTATATGAATCCATCCACATGTAATTTTACATGTAATCCATCTGACTAGTAATTTCAATCTATGGCATTATGTACAATAGCTATACAAGCTACACAAAATTTAAATAAGACTGTTGATATTGATAAATTTGCAGATTATTTCCAATTTATTTAATATCCTTTAAATTATATGCTAACAATACTGAATTGATATAATAGTATGAATTTTCTTAATTTGGATAGAAGAAGTGGAACTGATATGCTTATGCTTAAAGATCAAATACATAATTAGAAAAGAGATGAATCAGTTTTTTGAACATGGACCATTGAAAGATAATGATATTTTGTAATTTTATTCAATTATTAGAAAACATTTAAGTATGTTTGGAAATACGTGGGAATGAATATCTACTTTTCAACTGTAAATTTTATAAAATCTAAATGTAAATAGAGTCTCTGATGAAAAATTGTGGTCTTATCAAAATGTAATATAAATGTAAAATATACATTAAATTTTAAAGTCTTGTTGAAAAATATATATAAAATGTAAATAATCTTATATTGATATTTAGAATTTATGGAGTTAAATAAACACTATTACTAAAATTAGTTTTTTCTGTTTCTTCTCACTTTCTTGTATGAGTCTCCATGAAAAGTTAAATCTACACATGTGGCCTACATTGTATTTTTCTTGCAAGAGTGCTTTAATATGCTAATTTCATAGTGGTCATCTAATGATTATTTAAGCTATCTTATATTTCATCAAGGCTTAGATACTGTGGACTACGGGACAAATATATTCAGAGCCTCTTTTTGTGAATAAAACTGTATTGGATCATAGATACCTTTGCTTTTTATGTATTGTCAATAGATGTTTTTATGCCATCAAGGTATATTTGATTCATTGAGTTAATGGTAAATTGAGCCACATAGACCACAAAGCCTACAATATTTACTGCCTGGCTCTTGATCATCTATATCTAGATGATATATAGTGTTTGTCTTCTGGGCATTTGACCAATTAATACTGTGCTTGGAAGAGGGATGCAAGCACCAAAATGATAAACTGAATATCACAAGACGCTGAAATCTCAAAGAGATGGCCGTGGGGAGAACTCTTGAATAGGCACTGGCCATTGCTAGTGTAGTAGTGACAAGAGGGTAAGGTAACTTTTCCTAAATTTGAGAGAATGCTAAAATTGGGGGAAAATGTGACTTTTACAAGGTGAGAAAATATATTTTTTTCTCCTCTCTATTATATATGTCTTGTTTAAGATGTCTATTTCAGAACTAGATTCCAGCTCCTACTAGTCCCAGCGCCAGAATTCACAGGTGTGTGTCATTGTAACAATGTTCTCTACATTTCAAACAGAAACTTGCCTAAAATTAGGTCACCCTAGAACTCCCAAAGTCTTGCTACTAGAAAGAGGTCTTTGAAATTATTTATATAGTTGACTTTCAGTGTGACCCGAAGGATCAGAGAGAAGACCAGGAGTTAAAAACTATATCCATTTCTGGATCAAAGAGCGTGAGGCTTTAAGGAATTGCCTGTCAAAACCATAATGAGATTCCACTTTACACCTATGAAAATGGCTAGAATTTTTTAAACGGAAAATAACAGATGTGGACAAGGATGTGGTGAGATTGGAAAATTGGAGCTCTCAAAAATTGCTGGTAAAAACGTAGAATAGTGCACAGCTGTTGTGGAAACCAGTTTGGTAATTACTTGATCAACAACAACAACAACAGCAACACAGAATTACTATTATAATAGCAATTCTTCTCTTAACTATATATCCATAAGATTTTCAAACAAGTACTCACATAAAACTTGTATATGAATGTTTATAGCAGCATTATTTACAAAAGCCAAAAGGGGGAAACAATCTCTTACTTGTCCACCAAGGAGGGGGTAAATAGAATGTGGTCTTTCTGTGAAATGGAATACTAGTCAGTCGTAAAGAATGAAGTACTGATATGTGCTACAACATACATGAACCTTGACGGTACTATCTTGATAAAAAAAAAAGTCATTGCTATCAAGACACACACATGTAAATTCTGTATGTTGTATATTCTATTTATATGAAATATCCAGAACCGGTAAATCCATAGAGAGTAAAAGTAGACTATTGATTGTCAGGCCTTGGGAAGAGGAGAGAATGGGGAATGATGGCTTCAAGTTTCCTTTAGGAAGATGAAAGCGCTCTGCAACTGGATAGTGGTAATAGTTTTATAAGATTGTGAATATACTAAATGTTGCTGTATTGTACACTTTAAAAGGGCTAAAACGGTAAGTTTTGTTTGTATATATTTTAACCACAATAAAACAATCATGATGATTTAGAATATGCACCAGCAGACTGCTAAAAACTCTCATAATTATTTTACACAAATGGATTGTCTAAAGGATTACTGTCTGTTAGTACAGGTCAGCGGCACCAAGTGTTTGCTAAGCTGTTGGATTTGATAATTCTAAAGATACTACAAAATTAAATTTTTTAAATAAAAGTCTGACTTATTTCTCTAAATAACACTTAAATTTTTTTTAACATTTATAGTTTTCAACCCGCTGGCTATCTAGTTTTGGAAATTTTAAATGATAAACATGTATTTTTATTAAAATGGCCATTTTTACATAGCACAAACTATAAGTAGTGTTATGGGTTATCTCTTGCCTAATTCTATTGCTTAGCACTGACACAGTTTATTTCAGGGCAACTACTAGCTTTGGTTCAAGTAAATAAGTAGTTTGCTTTCCTGGGAAATTTCATGGTATAATTTATTAAATAGTTTGTGTTAAACGGAATTGGTAATTTTATTCTATAGTTTGTGACAAGTAGGTAATTGTTTTAAAACAACAACAATGATAATTACTTCCTGGGCTTCCCTGGCGAGGATGGGAATGGGAAAAGGAGGAAATATACAAGGATTTCATAGGAAGACTATTCTTTATTCTGCCTATCAGGTATTAGGGAGTGAGAATTATTAGTGTATTTCCAGCATGGATTGCAATTCTGGAAAGAACTCTCAATAAGTATCCTCATTAAGACCAGAGTAGAATGTTCCCAGTTGTTCAAACATATGGATTTAGAATTCTCAAATTTCCCTGTTATTATTATTATTATTATTATTATTATTATTATTTAATGTTCTAGAAGGTACTTAAATAACGTTTTATAGATGTTGTTATACGAAAGTAGCTGTGGCAGATGAAGCCCGTATAAATACCACAATTAAAATCTGTGTCCACTAAGATAGAATTCCCATGAGCATCTTATGTTCACACAGTCTGGATTTTCTGAGCAAAGAGCACTGATAACTTTGCAACATTATTTGCAGTCTTGCAAAAATATATTCCCTTTACTAGACTATGCTGTCGTGAGTAAATGCATTCAATTTGTCTTTTAGGCTCAAAACTTTGTTATGCATGAAAATACTCTTTGAAGCAAATGCATGAAAATATTCTTTGAAGATATAAACAGTGTCTGCCTTCATGCCAGAGAAAGTAGCATTTATACAGCACAGATAATGTCTCCCACCCCAGAAACATTTCAGGATAGTAAAATATTATTTCCCTCTCTGGGATGTTCTAATATTTCAAAGTAAGGACGAGTTGCTCTCTCTCTCTCTCTTCTCCAATACATGGATCACCAGGAGCCCTACATAAGATCAATGTTCCCTGACTTGGGGTTCCTTTCTACAGCATATACCACTAGATGTGCAGATGCCATTTAGCTCTTACCAAATCACCCCGTGGGGACTGATACGCAAGAAATTGATGCAAGATATTGCCATACTATTTCTATGAGTAGTAATAGTCTTTTTCTCTCACCCCCAAGTCCTAGATCTTTTGTACACACACATACACACGCACACACATGCATATACATGCAAATGCATAAATATTTATAAATACATAGGAACCAGAATTACATGCATATTCATATATAATACATATATGCAAGTATATATATATTTATATATTATATATATATATATATATATAGAGAGAGAGAGAGAGAGAGAGATTTATAACTGTGGAAGGCTAACTTGTTTGCTTGCAAGAAGGGTAAAATCTCATACCCTTCAAAGTCCTGAATGGAATAGTTAATTTGATATAGTATTACATTTTGTGTTCATTTCGGTGAATATGCATTATTAAGTTCTGTTTATTAGTTTTATGGATGTATATATTTTCAGAGGGGATTTTTTTTCAGGTGGTACATTTTGTAGGCCTTGAAAGCACTATGTCCATTTCACCTGATTAAGAGAAAAATAAGAGACGGCTGGGTGGCTCAGTGGTTGACTGTCTGCCTTGGCTCAGGTCGTGATCCTGGAGTTCTGGGATCGAGTCCCACATTGGGCTCCCTGCATGGAGCCTGCTTCTCCCTTTGCCTGTGTCTCTGTCTCTCTCTCTGTGTCTCTTGTGAATAAATAAATAGAATCTTAAAAAAAAAAAAAAAAGAAAAGAAAAGAAAAGAAAAGAAAGAGAAAAATACCTTCTTAGAGCCACACTTGAAATCTTGGTTTTCTTAAAAGATTTTCAGGAAATTTCTATATTCACAAGAGTGACATAGATTACTAATTATTATTTCCTAATGGCATATGTATCTGTGTACCCAAGCCCCTGAGGGTACTATTGCTATCATTCTTTTCCAGAAATTATTTCTTTTTTCTTTTTAAGATTTTGCTTATTTACTCATGAGAGACATAAAGAGAGAGGCAGAGACATAGGCAGAGGGAGAAGCAGGCTCCCTGTGAGGGAGCCTGACACAGGACTCAATCCTAGGACCCTGGCATCATGACCTGAACCAAAGGCAGATGCTCAATCACTGAGCCACCCAGGTGCCCCCAGAGATTATTTCAATAGACAAAGCTTGGGTTCTGATTATTCCAACTTTCTAAGGAATCCTCAATTCTGTGCATTTTTAATTTTATCAAAAGAATAGAACATTAGTCATGCACAAAGAGGAACCTTTTAATTACTTGAGATCAAACTAGGAAATCCAAAACAAATTTATCATAGATCTTAAGAGGAAAGACAAAAGATCTGAAGTCTCATGAGATAGGCTCATTTTGCCTAAATATCCAGCCCTAAAATGTGACAAATTATAGAAAATGTACAATCTCACCAATGAACATCATACTACTTCAGGAATGGAATTATTTATGTATTTTAAGATTTTCAGGGATGCTTTACTATAAACCATGAATTCAAAAAGTGATGACAACTACAAAAATGTTCTTTGCAATTTGTTTTTAAATTTTGTGTGTTTTGCATAAATGAGAGTATTTTTATTTCGTTTTTTAAATTTTATATATAGTTTAAAGGATCTATATAAACATGGATTGGAAAAAATGACAATTTTATTTACTTTTTATGAATGTTATAATTTTGTAAAATGTTATAATATATTTTTCTTTTTCTTTTTTTTTTTTTGTCCTTAAATGAAAGTAGTACTATAATGTCTTTAATTTCTGGAAAGCCTTTACACTTTGAATAGAAAATGAAAAAAAAAATTAGTTGCCTTGGAAACTGAAGAAGTTCATAGCATTCTGAGTACATTATTAGCCCATTATCATGCAGCTGTGATATAACATTTGAATAAATGGCAATTGATTTTATGATTGCATTTTTTTCTGATGTAGATTTATAAAAAGTATTTTAACTTAGAATCATTGTAGCCTTTGAAACACTTGAAATTCCTTTGTTATGCCTATTAGAAGTTATTGTTTAAGATTTTATACATTCTTATTTATATTACTTATATTTCTGTGCATTGAACTATAATTCTTCTGTGTGTAATTATTTTGTACCTCTTTTAAAAATTATTTTTAAATAGTCCTGAAACAAAAATTATTCATTTCTAATCATATTAGGTGATACATAGTTTCCATCATTATCTCTTATCATGCTTCAATAAACATTAAATTTAGCTATTTTGAATAGTAAGAAAACAAATTGTAACCTAACTCCTTACTAGTCATCTCAATTAACTGGGATGATTTAGAGAAGTTAATAGATACTAATACTTCAATACTTCAAATGATAGTTGCTTTAATAAAAACATGTTACAAAGCTACAGTAATCAAAACAGTATGGTACTGATACAAAAATAGACACAGGTCAATAAACAGGATGGAGACCCCAGAAATAAATTCACGTTTATATGGTCAACTAATCTATGACGAAAGAGGCAAGAACTACAATGGGGAAAAGATAGTCTTTTCAAGAAATGGTGCTGGGAAAACTGGGAGTCTACATGTTAAAAAAATGAAATGGTACTACTTTCTAACGCCATTAAAAAAACTAAACTCAAAATAGATTAAAGACCTAAACATGAGACCTAAAACCATATAAATCCTAGAAGAGAGCACAGGCAGTAATTTCTCTGCCATCAACCATAGAAACATTTTTCTAGATGTATCTTTTAAGGCAAGGGAAACAAAAGCAAAAATAAACTATTGGGACTATATCAAAATAAAAGCTTTTGTACAGAAAAGAAAATCATCAACAAAACAAAACAAAAATTTACTGAATGAGAGAAGATATTTGCAAATGATATACCCAATAGATGGTTAATATTCAAAATACAGAATTCATATAACTAAAAACCAAGAAAAAACAAGTGTCTGATGAAGAAATGAGCAGAAGTCATGCATAGACATTTTTTTCAAAGAAGACATACAGAAGGCCATCAGACAAATGAAAAGATGTTCAACATCAATAATCGTCAGGGAAATGCAAATCCAACCCAAAATAAGATATCACCACATGTCTGTTAGAATGACTAAAATCAAGAAGACAAGAAACAACGTGTTAACAAGGATGTAGAGAAAAAGGAATGCAAGACACTGTGGGTGGGAATTTAAATTGGTACAGCCACTATGGAAAACAGTGTGGAAATTCTTCAAAAAATTAAAAAAATAGGAATACCATGTAACCCAATAATTCCACTATTGAGTATTTATCCAGGTAAAACAAAACCACTAACTCAAAAAGATATATGCACCCTTATGTTTATTGCAGCATTATTTACTGTAGCCAAGACATGGAAGCAATCTAAGTGTCCATCAAAAACTAATGGATAACGAAAATTTGGTATATATACACAATTGAATATTACAAAATCATATAAAGGGATGAGATTATTCATCTGAAACAACATGGATAAACCTGGAGGGTATCATGCTTAATGAAATAAGTCAGATTGAGAAAGATACATACTATATGATTTCACTCATAAATGGAACCTTAAAAAATGAATAAATAAGCAAAAAGCAGAATCAGAATTATAAATAGAGAAGACAATCTAATGATTGACATAGGGAAGAGGGATGGAAATTTAACAAAAGGGTTAAAGGGGAGAAGGAAATACAGGCCTCCAGTTAAGGAATGAGTAAGTCATGAGCATAAAAAGCAGAGCATAAGGAACACAGTCAATGATACTGCAACAGCAATGTAATGGGACAGATGGTAGCTATACTTGTGGTGAACATAACATTATGTGTAGACTTGTCAAATCACTAAGTTGTACAAGGGAAACTTGTGCCAACTGTACTCAAATTAAAAAAAAAAAGAATTTAAACTAATTTATGTAGATATTTCTACTTCAAGGAGTTGGAGCATAATTCCTCACAATGTAAGTTTGGATGCACATACTTACTTACTTCTAGAGAGTACGATATATAAAGTTGAAAAATAACCTTTCTGTGGAGAATCCACACACACTCTGAAGCCAAGTAATCAAGATTAATATTATTAGAGATATGTCATATTAATACTATGTATGCTTGATATGATGTGATAAGAATAACACTATCTTTGTGTTCTTCCTCCCAAAAGCCCTAATTTCAGTCTTACCATAAGAAAAACATCAGACAAATTCAAATTGAAGGACGATATACAAAATCCCAGGCAATATTTCTTACAACTGTCAAGATCATCTAAAAAACAAAAAAGCATGAAAAATTGTCATAGTTAAGAAGAACTTAAGGGGACCTATGAACTTCAGATACTATACTTTCCTAGATGAGACCTGAAACTGAGAAAGCACATTAAGTAAAAACTAAGGAAATCTGAGTAAATTATAGACTTTAGTTAATAATAATGGGTTGATATTGGCTCATTAGTTTGACAAATATAATATGTTAGCAATAGGGGAAAACTGGGTATGGGATATATGGCAACTCTGTACTCTCCTTGTAACTTTTTTTATAAATATAAAACTCTTCCTAAAAAAAGAGATTCTTTTTAAATGCAACTTTTCTTTCAAGTACAGGAAGGCTTCCAATAGTCAATCTAGAATTAATATGATGTTTCTTGTTATTGAAGACCTAAGCACATTCATTCTTTCCTCTGCTGGTTATGACTTCCATTCCATGGAGTTTCAGACATCGTGTTTACATTTTAGTCAACAGGAAAGAAGATGGGATGAGGAAGGATATCACATCATTTAAAAAAATGTTCTGGAAGTTGTTGTACATAAAGCCATCCATAAAAACTATTTGCTAAGAAATATAAACAGGGCCACAATTGCCTCCATGGGTGACGAGGACGTGTATAATTGAATCTGGGGGATTGTGTGTCTTGATGAAGATCAGGGATTTCTCAATACTATAGATGGAGAGAAAGAGAATGAGAGAGAAACAGAGAGATGAAACAGAGATAAAGAGACAAAAAGAGAAAAAACATTATGGCAAAATAAGCAGACTCTAGAACCTTCTACCTCTTTGGGCACACATATTTCCACCTGTAATTTGCTTTTCTACAAGAACTAGTTATGTTTCCACACACACATACACACACACAAATGCAAAACAAAACACAAAGAACTATCGAGGTACTTTAACCATTCAAAAATCTACTCCTTATGTGTGTAGTCATCTCCATCAAATATAGGGGTGGTTCCTTCATGGCCCAATTATATCAGACATAAAATTTATTCATATTATAGCAATTAATGCAAGAATACTGGAGATAGACAAGTAGACAAGTTGAAAAACAGAGACCTTAAGAAACCCCTCACATATATATGAGAGATTTATTGGGGAAACCTGTATTTTTAAATAAATGATGCTGTGACATTTTTGTATTCATGTAGAAAAAATATGGCATTGCAGCTTTATATCATTCAACACACTAGACTGAGTCTTCGGTGAATTATAAATAAGTTTGAAAGGCATAACTCCATCTTTTCATGACACTATTTAGTTAACTGTGTTTGATTGTTCAAAGATAGATCCAGGATTGGAGAGGATCAAAGGTTTACCAAAGCTAGCATATAATGCAGACATTTTACATCATTCTACAAGGCACATATCTAGAAGACTGTGGTTTCAAACATTTGGTAAAAATCAAAGCAAATGGTCAAAAAGTTTTTGTCTTAAATTTAAACATTAATTTTGATTTAACTGCTTCAGGAAAGATGAGTCACACTCATCATACTTTTTTGTGTGATTAATATTTAGGGGAGATGATGCCTTCTTTCCAAATAATTTTAGAATTGCTACAAATATTCCTGCATTGATTTTATTCCTATTTATTCCTATTCATTTGAGATTAAATTGGAATCCATATTCAATGTTTTTTGGTAACATTCATATTATTACTGTTGTTAATTTGAAATGCTGTAATAATTCACAAATAGATATTATGAATAACATTTATATTATACTTAGTGATTGCACATATTTGGTATTATTTAATGCTCACAACCAAATGAAAAGGATTAGAAAGCCATTCTTTTCTTCTTTCTTTCTTTCTTTCTTTCTTTCTTTCTTTCTTTCTTTCTTTCTTTCTTTCTTTCTTCTTTCTTTCTTTCTTTCTTTCTTTCTTTCTTTCTTTCTTTCTTTCTTCTTCTTTCTTTCTTCTTCTTTCTTTCTTTCTTTCTTTCTTTCTTTCTTTCTTTCTTTTATTCTTTCTTTCTTTCTTTCCTTTTTTTTTTTTTTTTTGGAAAGTTGGTAAAAACATTCTTAAATTCCAACAAGTTTTTTCGTGTTTTTTTTTTTACCTGACTTCTTATTTATATAAAACAACCAAGTGGGGTTTATTCCCAGGCTGCAAGGGTGGTTCAACATCCACAAATCAATCAATGTGATATACTACATTAAAAAAAGAAAGAACAACAACATGACTAACTCAATAGATGCAAAGTGTTTGACAAAGTACAGCATCCCTTCTTGATTAAAACTCTTCACAGTGTAGAGATAGAACATACCTCAATATCATAAAAGCCATATATGAAAAGCCCACAGTGACTATCATTCTCAATGAGGAAAAATTGACAGCTTTTCTCCTAAGGTCTGGAAATGGCAGGGGTTTCCACTATCACCACTGCTGTTCAAAATAGTGCTAAAGTCCTAGCCTCAGCAATCAGACAACAAAAGGAAATAAAGGCATCTGAATCAACAAAGAAGTCAAACTCTCACTCTTTTCAGATGACTTGATATGGAATATATCATTTTCCATATAGAATATGGAAAACCCAAAAACTGCACCCCAGAATTGCTAAAACTCACACGGGAATTCAGCAGTGACAGGATATAAAATCATTGCACAGAAGTCAGTTGCATTTCTATACACTAACAATGAGACAGAAGAAAGAGAAATTAAGGAGTCAATCTCTTTACGATTGCTACCCAAAACCATAAGCTACCTAGGAAATAAATCTAACCAAAGAGGCAAAAGTTCTATGCTCAGAAAACTATAAATCACTCATGAAAGAAATTGAGGAAAACACAAAGAAATGGAAAAACATTCCATGCTCATGGACTGAAAGAACAGATATTGTTAAAATGTCTATGCTACCTAGAGCAATCTATGCATTCAATGCAATCCCTATCAAAATACCATCAATTTATTTCTCAGAGTTGGAGCAAATCCTAAAATGTGTGTGGAACCAAAACCCACAACTCTATGGTCAACTAATCTTTGACAAAGCTGGAAAGAATATCCAATGGAAAAGACAATCTCTTCAACAAATGCTGTTGGGACAATTGATAACCAAATGCAGAAGAATGAAACCGAACCATTTCTTCACACCATACACAAAAATAGACTCAAAATGGATGAAAGATTTAAATATGAGACAGGAATTCATCAAAATCCTAGAGGAGAACACAGGCATTAACCTCTTTGACCTCGGCTGCAGCAACTTTTTTTCTAGACACGTCTCCAAAAACAAGGGATACAAAGGCAAAAATGAACTATTGGGACTTAATCAAGATAAAAAGCTTTTGCACAGCAAAGGAAAGAGTCGACCAAACCAAAAAGCAACTTATAGAATGGGAGAAGATATTTGCAAATGACACATCAGAGAAATGGCTAATATTCAGAATCTATAAAGAATTTATCAAACTCAACAACAAAAGAACAAATAATCCAATTGAGAAATGGGCAGAAGACATAAACAGACATTTCTTCAAGGAAGACATACAAATGGCCAAGAGACACATGAAAAACATGCTCCACATCACTTGTCATCAGGGAAATATAAATCAAAACCACAATGAAATTGTCCCCTCACACCAGTCAGAATGGCTAAAAAGAACAAGTCAGGAAATGACAGATGTTGGTGAGGCTGTAGAAAAAGGGAAATCCTCTTCCACTGCTGGTGGGAATGCAAGCTGGTGTAGCCCCTCTGGAAAACAGTATGGAGGTTTCTCAAAAAGTTGAAAATAGAGCTACACTCCTAACCAGCAATTACACTACTGGGTATTTACCCCAAATATACAAACGTAACGATGAAGGGGCACCTGCAATGTTCACAGCAGCAATGTCCACAATAGCCAAATTATGGAAAAAGCCCAGGTGTCCATCAACAGATGATGGGTAAAGAAGATGTGGTATATATGTACAATGGACTACTACTGAACCATCAAAAAAAAAATCTTGCTATTTGTAATGATATGGATAGAACTAGAGGATATTATGCTAAGTGAAACAAATCAATTAGAGAAAGAATTATCAAATGCTCTCACTCATATGTGGAATTTAAGAAACAAAACAGAGGATTATAGGTGAAGAGAGGAAAAAAATAAAACAAGATGAAATCAGAGAGGGAGATAAACCATAAGAGATTCTTAGTCATAGGAAACAAACAAGGTCCCGGAGGGGAAGTGGGTGAAGGATGGGGTGTAACACGGTGATGAACATTTAAGAGATCATGTAATGTAATGAACACTGGGTATTATGTAAAACTGATGAATCACTGACTTCTACCTCTGAAACCACTAATACATTATATGTTAATTAAATGAATTTAAATTAAATTTAAAAAACACCTGAGAAAAAAAATAAAAAAATAAATTAAAATTGAATGATTTTTAAGTACACTTCTAAATTAATTTGCAAAATTGCTCACATTTATGATCAAATTTAAAAGTTCCATCACCCAAAAGATTATCTTCATAGTAAAGACTGAGCTATCCCTTTGTGTATAAATGAGAGATATAATGATTTGCGTCCAAATAAAATATCAAGGATCGTACAACATTCGATTTGTTTGTATCAGATATTTGTTTCAGACAACTACTTGAAGTTAAAATCTTAGAACTCTTTGTAATGTTGTATACTTTCTTCTAAATTTTTCTTTGTGGGATATTTTGAGTATGTAGAAATATTTTGGGGTTTCTGCAGAATAAAGACTGCCTGCATTAATTTTGCTAAGAACTGAGGATTCTGGGTAAAAAAAAAAAAACAAGCCTTGGGAAGTTCATTTGCATCTGTATAGATTGTGTAAGAACTCCAGAGAGATTTTGAGTTAGATATCTAACTCAAAAGGTATGTGACTACACTGCATGGGAAAATGAGGACCGGGACCATGAAGATATCAGTAAGTTGTAAATTCTGAGACACAAAGATATACTCAATCCTTGAAGACATATATTTACATTCTAAAATGTTCTATTTTGTCTCCAAATAGCAAGATTTTCTTCAATCTCTACAGAGGGAAAAGGTCGGCAACTGCAGTGTTCTAATGTATGCAACCAGAGCAAATCATTTGTTTTTATTCCTCATCTATGATAGAGACGTAGAATTTTGTTGGTATGGAGATATTTAGGGCTTTTTCATTACAGTGCTTCAGCGGTAAGAATTGGTGTGTGGGGAGCCACAGGTTCATTATTTGATTTTTTAGTAAACAGTAGTAAGCTTCTCATGATCCCAACATCTTATATATACTTGAAGATTACTTAAATAAATATTTAAATATTATTTAAGTAATTTAAATTCATTTTTAAGGCTAAAGTAAATCATTTATGATGAGTATTAAAAGCCCGAATACATAAAAATGCAAAAGCCCACTTGAAGGAAATGGCATGAACAATTCTCTATCATTGTATGTAATGAATCATTCCTATTATTTGTAATTTCATGAGAAATCATACAATTAAAAATATGCTTGAAAGCACAGTTTTACTGCTCCAGCAATAAAAGAGTAAGTGACATAAAGCTGCTCCCAATTCTCTAAAAAAAAAAAAAAAAACACATAAATCTGGACAAAATATATCCAAGAAAAATATGAGATAAATGCTCTTAAGCATTTGGTAGGGCAAGCAGCAATGACTGAAGGAAAGATAACTCCTGATGCAAGCCCACGTACCCCTCCAGGTCTCGATAGTTTTATTTCCTGACAGTTATGGCAAGCTCTAGTTACCCAGACTGTGGTGGTCCGTTTGAGCCAAGCAAGATTATCAGAGTTCAAGGATAAATGCTGTAGCTGAACTCAGCAGAGTAGAGCACTAGAGAGGAAAGTGTTGCCCAGACAGAAACTCCAGCGCTCTTGGGTAAAAATTCCCTGAGATCCCTTGAGTAGGGCAGTACATGCTCAGGGCAATATCACAGGAGGCTTAGCAGAGAGAAATTGCCATGGCATTGAAAACATAGACACTAGATGGCAAACTGCTATGGAAATGCTGGATTTCCAGACCCGTCATAACATACATGCTACCACCCCACCACCCCAGCATTCAATTTTTTTTTTTTTTTTTTTTTCCCAGCATTCAATTTTGACCACAGAAACACCTTACCTTATTAGTCGAGATCCCATCTGAGATGGGATGGATGGATGGATTACTGTCTTAAGAAAAAGTAGAAGCAAGCTCTGCAAACCACAGTGAAGACAAAATTGAAGGTGGAGTCCTACTGTGTTAACGAGACTTTGAAAAAAACACTGTGGATTTTTCACAGATGGGTAGAAGCAGAACCCGAAAGCAGGTTGCACAAAATCAAATGCTTGAACAATTATTAACGTATTTTTAACAATTAGCATATTGTTAACATATTTTTAACTTTTTCGAGGAACGTAACAATCCTGGTGGTCTTCAATGTATCATCAACAATGCCTTGTCAAAACAAACAAAAAAAATGCATCGTGGGGAAACACAGAAAAATGGGATACATAGGCAAGAATATGTCTGTTATCAGAGACATAAACCAAATGGCTCTGATGTTGTATATAAGTGACAGATTTAAAATAATTTATTGGAAATCTTTTCACACACTCAGTGCCAGGGTAGGAGGGATTAATTGCATAAGGGAACCAGAAGGCTGGTTGATTGAAGGAAATGTTCTATATCTCTATTAGGGTGGAGGTTACAAGGTATATACTTGTAAAAAGTCATTGAATTGTGCACCTAAAGTGTGTATTTTAATTTTTGTAATATGTGCCTCAGTTAGGTTGAGATGATATGTTTGATAAAAAAAAATCTCATATTTTGTAAGCTAGTCTTCCTATTGAAATGCTATCAATCATTAACCAATGTTGTGTAAAATCTTATGACGCATCTTTCCTATTTTCAGTTCAAACAGTGGAACACACAAAATTTGAAAGACAAATAAACAAAAAACAAAGCAAAATAGCACCACTGATTCTGAAGAAAAAATTTTACGCCACAGCAGGTATCTGAAAACAATCATCGTCCTTTGCTATGATCTGTTGTTTAAAATGCCCTAGGGTGTGTTTTGAGTTACAGCAGATGTTAGTTTAACTACAGTAAAATGTGATTACACTAACACTTAGAAAAATGTTCTTGACCAGTAATAATTAAACTTCTCATAGACTTTAACCTGTTTGTCATAAAATTAAGTTAAAAGATTTCATATGTAAATAGTCATCATTCAGAATATGCCAACATTTCCATATATACTCAATACTTTCTGGAAATGATAAAATAATATCACTATTTTAAAAATAATACTTACGTTTTTAAATTTAACGAGTAATGAAAACAAATCAAATATTAGTTGAAAAATCCATGCTAAACCATCTAGTACAAACACTAGTTGAAGGAGGACTTTAAGTCTCCCGCTCACTCATCATTGTTTGATTTCTTAGCTTATTTGTCTGCTATATTGAATCTTTTTTCACAAATTCTCTTCAGGTTGTTTATCAAACAGAAACTTAAAAAAAACAAAAAAATCATTCTTATTGTTTCCTTCTGAAGGACTTAATGACACTCACTTCACAATAGAAAGTGATTAAAGGTTAGTAACAACATCAATAATATGCATTTTGTATTATGATTGTTCAGGTGGTTATTAAGTTATCTCTTAAAGCATCGCAATCTAGCCATTTAAAAACTTGTATTATAAATTTATAGTTCCAGGCAATATAATCTGGCTAATATGTCTGTTAAGATCCAAGTAATAACATACTTGTGGAATGTAGAATAAAATTTTTTTCTTACGACTCAAGAATGCAAAAAAAAATATTTCCTTCTTGATGCTATAAAGTTTAGTTCAGTCTTAGCCTCTTCTTCAGCAACCTCTCTCTCTCTTTTTCTCCACAGGTGTCACAGTTCCCTGCTGTCAGTGAGAAGCACCGAAGCCCATAGAAATCCCTTTCCTGCCACTACTTTCAACAGCCCTATAAGATAAGCACCAGGCTACAGTACTCCTGGGCCTTTAATGAAACTGAGTCAGCCCCTCCTCCCCATCTATAAAGGGAGCCTGCAGGGTAGTGTTTGACAAACCTGGTTTCTAGCTGGAGAGTTCCAAAAATGCTTTCATGTACATAAATTCTGCTATCATTCAGACTATTAATATGCTTGAAGAGATTTCACTTTTTTTCAATGGGCCGCGCAAGATATCAAATGTTCAGTGTGTATTATTTATTCGTATGTAAACTGTAACACAAATACACGAAGGACTGGGAAAATACTGGCCCCAGGACTAGTCCTTCAATCCAAACATGTACAATCATAGTATCACTTCGTCTGAACACATGATATATTCTGGATTGGACAAATGAACCAAAACTGTGTCTTTTCTGCTATTGAGTAAGACACTCTGTCTCCTAGGTTGGGAGGCTTTGACTATCCGTTGCCCTTCTTTCCTTACTGAACATGCAGCATGATCAAATAAAACTGAGAGGAAGAAGAAACAATTTGTAGACATTCTAAATGTTAGCACCTAGTAATTTCCAGAGCAGTCTTGACCCTGTAGACATCCACCTTTATGTGATAGTTAATATTTCTTTCCCCTCTTTTCCCCTTCCCTACCTCTCCTCCTCTTCCTTGTTCTTCTTCGGCTTTGAATTAGGTTTCTGGCATTTTTAGAAGTTTTATTGTTAAAATATCTTTAGTACTCTGTGTATCACAAGAAAAAAAAAGAGTGTTCAAAAGAGCTTAACTCTCATTTTTCATGCTGTAGTAAATATTTCATTACTTTTTCTTTGTGATGCAAATCATGTACATTTATGAATTCACCCGCTGACCGCGTATTTATTGAATGCTATTATATGAAAGAAATGTTAGGTTCTGCATTTACAATAATAAATAAAATTCCAACTTCAAATCCTGTAGTATAAAGACATCACATGTACATACATTATCATACATATGTACCTACCATGCATATCTATCATATTTAGACTATCCATATCTATCATATATCTATCACTAGGGATCTATCATGCATAGTGTAATGTGGGCCAAAATGAAAAATGTTGATACAAATCAAAGGAAATTTTTTTCAGACCGAAAACAAAAAGATACTTTTATTCTCTAAAGTGTCACTCAGTAGCTCATTCTAAAATTCTGTTTCCTTTTCTTTTTTAAGATTTTATTTATTTATTTGAGAGAGATAGAGCAGGAGCAGGAATGAGGAGTTGGCGGGGGGGAGGGAGAATTGGGGAGAAGCAGACTCTCCATTGAGCAGGGAGCAGGATGCTGGGCTCTGATGGTCCCAGGATCCTAGGATCATGACCTGAGCTGAAGGCAGATGCTTAACCCATTGAGCAACCCAGGCACCCCTAAAATTCTGTTTCGAGTGGTAAGATTCAGGTGTGTCGGTGGCCATAGAGGAAATAAAGACTAAATAATTGTCCAAATCTAGAGTTAAAAGAACAAAAAATGGGCAGATGAAATGTAGGAAGCAGATTAACACGTGGCTCTAATTTTCTCCAAACCAATTTCTTAATGAAAATGAGACTGTTATTAAAGGAGAGAGAAGCCATAATCACCGATCAACACTACCAAGAAATTTTGCCCTGGTACATTTCAGTTTTGAATCAAACTCTCTCCCTAAATGAGAAAATCTGAACTAAAAAGTGCTTCTGCAAAGGAGATTATAGTAAGAATTTTTTAGAGGCTGTTTTAAACAAGTAATCCCATTTTGAGTCTTTGTTTCCTCCAATCCCATCATATCTTGTAGGTAGGACTGAGATGATCCAATAGGGGTGAATTGCTTGGCCTCGCTGGACTTTTTAAAAAACGGGAGAAAAACTGTGATTGCTATTAGAAGAGACAGATAAGGCAGCGATAAAGGAAATGTGGATGAAGAGCATATGACAAAAGTTGCACACACGAAAAAATAGCAGAGGAAGAGATCAAAGTTCTCCATGACTTCAAAGAAAATAGAAAAAACAGCTTGAGCAGCATTCACACACACACACATTTACGTCTACACAGACACTTGCTGTCACGCATTCACATGCCATGATGCAAACAAGTAAAACACAGTATGTTTGATAAAAACATGGTCAGGCTAAGATAAAACAAGCTCTTCTGTTAAATATCTCCCTTTACAAACATAATAAATGACATGCATATGCAATTCATCTTCTTTCAGGATGTTGTATTTCCTCTTGGGAAATCTTCATTTGCTAACCACAAGCTCAAACGTGAACCATTCTCATAAGATATTTCTCATTTTCACTTCCCTTCTTTACAAAGCTTCATTTGCTTTCTACCAACACCATCAGATGTCTTAATTACTTTTGAATTCTTAACACCATTAAAATGCCTACAGTGTTTGATGGCAGAGATCATGACTTAAAAATCTGCATCTCTTCTTCGACCAGAGCAGTTTCTAAAACTCTCATGGTAGGTGCTCAATAGATAATAATGAATCGAAAACATGGATATTATTTTAATTTTACACCTCTAGCATAATTTCCCAGAATTGGTAGATTTTTTTTTTCTCTCTCCCACTTCCCATGAAGATTGGAGAAGTATTTTCGTTATTTTTAATCAAGATGTATGGAGAATCTCAGAATTGATCATGTTGTTTTCAATAAGCAAAAATAATTAGGAGAAAGTCTTTCACTAAACATTCATTAAATCAAACAAAACTACTTCTTTTTCCTTAACTTTACACCCAAACATCCTTAAAATTGTCTTTTGTGCATCCTCATAATTTGATCTGACCAAAATGGGTGATTCCATGTTTATAAATAACTTACTTTTGACAAGGGAACGGGGTTATATAATAAAAAGTATTAAAAAAATTACAAAAATACATCATGACATAAAGTTCTAACATAAAAAGAAATGTATGAAATAAGTGTGGCAAATAAGCTTAAGTAAAATATATAATCCCCTGAATGTCACAAGAGATTTCCTCATTTTGCCATGTGATTTTGTGGTTGTTTTTCAGAAGTGTTTACATTGGTGGTTTAAGGCCATGATATACACTCATTTATATAACAGTATATTTAATTTAATTTAAATTTTGTGACTGCTGTATACACAAAATTTTTATTTTTTAATTTTTTTAATTTTTTTAAAAAATTTATTTATGATAGTCACACAGAGAGAGAGAGAGGCAGAGACACAGGCAGAAGGAGAAGCAGGCTCCATGCACCGGGAGCCCGACATGGGATTCGATCCCGGGTCTCCAGGATCGCGCCCTGGGCCAAAGGCAGGAGCTAAACCACTGCGCCACCCAGGGATCCCTGTATACACAGAATTTTTAGAAGTCAATTATTTTTTCAGGACTCAGAATAGAAGCTACTATTCTGTTTCCCAAGGATCACCTCCCCTCAATTTTTGCTTTAGAGAAGGTTATTTTAAACTTGTTGATTAGTTTATTCTGCTATTTTCTTATATACTTTTAATGATGTCACATTTCTAATTGTTTTTGTTTGTTTAAAAGCTTAAGATACTACCAATTTACTTTTTATCACAAAATTAGAGGATTTAGCTCTCTTATAATAGGTGTCCTCTCTAGCGGCCCAACAAAAAATGTATATCAACGTTCTCTTCTTTCCAGCATTTCCTTATTATCAACATATAATTTTAGTTTATGTAATATTTTATGTTTAGAAATACTGAAATTATATGTTTTTTTTTCCAAAACTGAAGTGTACAGTGTATTTTCTTACAACTGCAATGTTATTTTTACCAGGAATTCAGGTTATTCTATATCTTAAAATGGATTCTTACATTTTACATATGAACCAAATTCAAACTCAAATTCTAAAATGAAATTGTAAATACACTTAAATCAATTAACAAGCACAGAATAATTTATGGGTTTTTCTTAATCAGCATATATCTGTGCATTTCAATCCTCCTACTGTCGTCATGATTTGTACTTGAAATCTACTTTCCACTTTAATCCAGACCTTCACTTGCCCTTGGGAATTCCCATCCTTCTCTTTCAAGGTCAACTTCTCTTTTTCTCCTCCCATGTCCCGTCTTGTTTATGCCATTTGTTTTATTTGATGTAGTTACTAACAATAATTAGGAAAGTATATATTTTGAGGAAGTCCTTCTGAAATGTTTCTGATTTCCTTTCCCTCTCAAATGATAATTTGTTGGATACAAAACATTTGTTGGTTCTAGATCTGAAAGCATTTTCTCTGTGAATTACAAAGGTTCCCTAGACCTCTAGGACTACTATTGATAGATCCTATGTCACTCTTGATCCTTTCTGTGTGAACCCTTCCCCTACAAACCCCTTATCAAAAGGTTTTAGAATTTTTAATTTGTGTTTTTGAAAAACAAAAACAGGAGGCTACGATATGTGTTAGTGTGTACCTTTTTTTAATCTATTTTTTTGTCCAGGTTTTTCTATCTGCATACCTAGGACCTTCAGTTCTGAAAAATATTCTTATATTAGTTCTTTGACCATTTCCACCCTCCATTTCCTCTAGTCTAAAATTCTGGATTTTTTAAATAGTGAATTTTCTAAAATTGTTATCTTTTTCTTTTTTTTAATTTTTATTAAAAATTTTTTTTTATAAATTTTTATTTATTTATGATAGTCACAGAGAGAGAGAGAGAGGCAGAGACACAGGCAGAGGGAGAAGCAGGCTCCATGTACCAGGAGCCCGACGTGGGATTTGATCCTGGGTCTTCAGGATTGTGCCCTGGGCCAAAGGCAGGCGCCAAACTGCTGCGCCACCCAGGGATCCCAAATTGTTATCTTTTTCTGTTTTATTTTCTAACTATATTCTTCTGTGCTCTGCTTTCTGAAAAGTATACCTTGAAATCTTTTTATACTCTCTAAATCTTCATTTTTATAGCACACTGTTCTGTTTTTCATGAAAGTAATATCTTCTTTTACTTATCCTTTTTAGGATGTCAGTTGTCAGATTTTCATGGGATGTTTTTCCTACTATGTGTACTATATTGAATTTTTTGTTTCCTTTTAGTTTTTTTTTTTAATTTTTAGTTTTAGTTTTTGTTTGTTGGCTAATTGATGCATATTTTGTTTTTCACATCAGGATTTCTTCAAATAACTGGTTTGCTTGATTTCTTCAATAACTGGTTTACTTTTTCTTTCATATTTAAGAGTGAGACAATCAAAGGTGCTGAAGATTTGTGAGCATAGGTGGGACTTAGTGACTAGAGAGCTTAATACATTAACATGCTGGGCAGACATTCAGCTGTTTAGTTTGGGGAGTCCCAGTAGTCAGTATATTGGACCAGAGAGGGATTTTCATCTTTTTTGCTGGTAGTGGTAGAGGTAGAGATGAAGCTAGAGTATGAGGAAACCAGGTAAAAGACTGATTCTGTGTTTCCTGATAGCCAAGTGAAAGAAATTGGGGCAATTGATCATAGACTTTCACATAATCTTTGTGTTTTTTTACACAGCACTCCAGTCTTCCCTGAGTTTCAATACCCTTTACCCAATGTATTTCTGGTTGCAAGACCTGCAGAGAGTGAAACTTCAGAACTGTAGCAGGTAAGGGAAGAGGCTGTAATTGTTTTATTGGCAGGATTTCAGCCATAAGTCATGGAAATCATGGTTCGAGATAACACCTGTACACCTGCCTTCAAATGGATTTAGGCCCAGAAATTTCTTTAATCTTACAGACTTCTATTGTGTGGTTCAGCTTATTTCTACACTGTCTACTCTTTATTAGGCATTTAGGTTTGGTTTCTCAGTTTCAAAATGCCAGTTAACACATGTGCATCTAAATTGTTTATGGAGCTCTTCTTTTTTTACATACAATTCTTATGCCTACATTTGCTCAGCGACAGATTTTATTCTCGTAAATTCATGCATCATGAAAAAAACATGTTCAAATAATAGTCTTTCTCTCAGTATAAAATATCATGGGGGTCCATACATACATTTAATAATTTTTCTGCAACTACTTCTGAAAATAAATATAACTAAACACAACAGAATAAATTTTCTGAAGTGGGAAGCTGCTACAGTATAATCACGATACTAAATTTTGCATCAATTGGATACAAAAACTTTTGTAACAAATTAGAACAAAGAGCTTCTTACTTAATAAAATAAAATATTAAACCTATTTTATATAGAGAACATTATATCATAAGAATGTTTTTCTTATATTTGTCTATAAATAAATGGCACCATGTGCTTCTGTTTAAAAAAAAAAAAACATGTTTTGCTTCTATTCATGAGACTTGGCACAATTGCCTAGATATATATTTTCCATGTGAATTTTAGCCTTATGTGGGTTAGACTGTGCACTTTTAAGTTTAATAGATAACTATTTTTCTCGATAATACCCTATCCATTTTAGCAAGTAATTCATTACATCTTATTTTAAAGCATGTTTTTTTTGGTGAAGAGACAAAAGCAAAAATTTTAACCTAAAAGATACTAAGAGCTTTTTTGTTAAATTTGCATTGACCTTCATTTTATGTATAAGATAAATTTCAGAAACACAAATAGAAGTTTTTACTTCACTGACTTATTCTATAATCAGAAGCACATAAACTATAAATGGAAAAAGGCATAGCAATGTATAAATTGGAAATGAGAAGAGAATTCAAATAAATAATTAGTGTCTTGGTTTTTGAGGTAATTTATGTACAAAGTTCATATAAATATGTCCTGATATTTTTGACAACAAGCAGGAATGATAGAATACAATATGAATGAATATGGAAATTATTCTATTAAGTCCAAATAAATATAAAAAAAGCAGTATTTACTTGTATGGTTATTATTGTTATAGTCCCAAAATAAAAATAAGTCAACAATGGATGTTACTCCATCTTGGTTAGAAGTGTAATACTACATTTATTTTATTTTATTTATTTATTTTTTTTTAATTTTTTTTAATTTTATTTATTTATGATAGTCACAGAGAGAGAGAGAGAGGCAGAGACACAGGCAGAGGGAGAAGCAGGCTCCATGCACCGGGAGCCCGATGTGGGACTCGATCCCGGGTCTTCAGGATCGCGCCCTGGGCCAAAGGCAGGCGCCAAACCGCTGCGCCACCCAGGGATCCCTACTACATTTATTTTAACAGAAAAAAAAAATTTTCAAAGGTTGACATTAGTTATAGTTAAAATACGATTTCTGTGAAATTAAAAAAAAGATTTCTGTGAAATTAACTAATGGACAAAATTTCTTATCATAAATAGAATGACTCAAAGGTTAAAAACAAAATTTGAGTGAAGCCTTAGCTTAATGTTTATTTTGTAGAATTTAATACAAATTTACAATTTAAACATTTTTAAAATTATCGTTATTTTTCTTTTACCCCAATTTACAAAAAAAATATTTAAGTGCCAAGTTATTTTTAATCCATAAAAATATTTTCTGATATTTTTCTTTAAAGCCAGATGTGTCTGGGGTGCATGGGTGGCAAAGTTCATTGAACATCCAACTCTTGGTTTTGGCTCAGTTCATGTCTCAGAATTGTGAGATGGAGCCCTGCATTGGAGTTTGTGCTCAGTCTGCATAGGTATCTCTTTTCTTTTCTCTCTGCTCCTCGTTCCAGCACTCTCTCTCCCTCTCTAAACTAACTAAATATTTTAACAAAATAAAAAAAAACTACGTATGTCAGTCCTTTGCTAAACTACTGTGTATTAGAAGGAATGTTTTTGCCCTACACTTAATTACATAAGCCCCTGTAGGGAAGTGAGAAATTTTCCAATATCCTTTTAAGGATCTTTGGCTGGGACTGAGGATTAATCTGACATAAAACAATAGAAGAAAAGGATACACATTTTATTGAACTTTTACATGTAAATGTAAAGTGAGAATTAGGGACATCAAGTCAATCTCAATATCAGCTGCATATAACTGTATAGTACAAATTGTGGCTACAATTTTATAGAATGGTCTGGCTGTTTCTGAAGACATTGGAGAGCTTGAAGAAATAAAATGATAAGCTCAGGGCTTTGACTTCTCAGCTAAAAGAATGAACAGAGACACAGAGGACTTTGTGGAGATATTAAGACAATATCTTATTCTCTATAAGTTCAGGACATCTATATCTGCTAATAGGCTATTTGTTTCTTACCAAAATCCATGTATTAAAAAATTAATACCCAAAGTGATGCTATTAGGAGATGAAACCTCTTGGGTGTTATTAGCTTATGAGGTTAGAGCCCTCATGCATGCGATTAATGCCCTAGAGAGGTACTTCATTCCTTCTGCCACAATAGAATATGACCAAAAGACTGATCTAAAGAGGGCCCTCATTGACCATGCTGGCCCTCTAAACTTAGACTTCCATCTCTCAAAACTGTGAGAAATAAATTTCTTTTATTTATTTCCCAATTGATCCAATCTATGGCATTTTCTTATAGCTTCTGGAATAGACTAGGAGAATATCTGAGCATCAGGCCCACTACGATTGTAGTCAATGCTGAAGTCATAAATCAAGTTTAATATGTAAGCTTGCCAAATTTCTTAAGCCAAGGTTGTGGCATTAGTAGAGTAAGATGAAGTAGCTCAGACTTGGTTTGAGGATATTAATGTAGATTTAGATGAATTGAAGACCTTTGAAAACACAAATCACTCATCTCTTTTGGACTCCAAGCCCATAAAGTAAGTCTGATCCCAAGAGGAGGATTATAAAACCTTGAGCAGAAAAACATGGCTTACACACCCAAGGAATTGAAAGATCTTGCAAGTTTTAACAGCAAGCATCTTATGAGTTTATATGGGAATGAATTGAGGAGTATTAAGCTGGAGGATAAGGATGAATTTGGCTGAAATTATCTATATGCAGACAGCTCATCATATTTAGGGCTTTAATGTACTATTTTTGGCAGCTGGAAGTAGCCTTAGCACTTTGCTTGATTCGATACATGTAGTCTAGGTTTAACAGTCTCATTATCTACATCAAATTATGTTAAGATTCCTGAGCTCACTTGGTTTATTGTGGAGAAAAAAAATGTGAAGGCACAAATAATGTGTTGGATTTATTATGTAAAGCTCACCTACCTTCCACCAATAGGTATTGACAGAAGGGACTCTGAGGATAGTCCTTTCTCCAAGACATTGAAAAATGTATTAGTGATAGGAGCACGAGCATTCACGGAAAGCTCCTTAGATTGTGAATAAGAAAAGGAAATCTCACTTTTGAAATGAGGGTCCCTCTTCAACTGTAATAGTGGCATTCTGGAGTGACAGAGGTCAGGTCACTGTGATTAAATATCAGAGACCATGTAGGTAAAATGACTTAATCAGAAGCATGGATGGGATGGTAATTTTTGGTTTGACATCCAAAAATCTGTAACTGTTAATGGCCCTCAACACCTTTAAAAATGAGTAGATGGCAGTAAAATAAAATCTTATTTTGAAATAAGACTTTATTAAAATAAAATGTGGATTGTGCATGGATGCTTGATTTGAATTCCCGTAATAGGAAGTCATAGTTGCTAAACTAGTTCCTACATCAAACCAGTAACTGACCCACCTCTAGTCAAGAACCACCACACCACCACACATATATCCAGTAGATCTTCCTCCAAGCATCCCACAGAGAGACCTGGAGCTATATATCAGAACAGCCACTCTGGTGACCTAAAATTATCAGGAATAAATTGATGCTAACACTGGGTAGATTCTAATGCCTAAGTATCAGAAATACTATGTGGGCATCATTGGTGCGAGTGAATATTCGTGAACACTGAATGATAAGTACTACAGAAGCTTTGTCCAGGTTCTGTAGTACAGTAATTCTCACAAGGAAATTATATGATTTGAATAGATCTATTTCGTAAACCCCAGAATGCCTGCATTTGGCTCCCTGAAAATGAAGATGCTGTGAAAGAAAGGAAAGAGTTAAGTAGAAGATCTCCAAACTTCTCTTTTTTAAGAAACTATAAGCAACACTTTACTCCTGGAGGAATTTCAGAAATTAGCATCAATACCTAAGACACACAAGATAAAAAAAAGTGGTGATTTTCTCAAATTTTCCACTTGACTGACATGTTTGGCTGGTGCATAAACCACATCGATTGCTTGTTACTTAAAACTTAAACCTAGTTGCTGCTTCACATATTGTACTTTTACTAGATCAACTCACAATTCATTCCCTGTAAAGCAGTGCAAATTATGGTTTTTTTCCAAAGCAATTAGTAGGGATGAGGAGAAGCACTTCACTGTCATGGGGAGGAATAACAGTAAGTACCTTGGCCTGTCTTATCTCAGGGCTGTATCAACTCTCATGCTGTCTGTCTTAAAAGAGTCATAGGGAAATCAATTATCTGAATATTCTGCAAAAGTCACGGTGTTCCCCTCTTGGTAAATCAAAATGATGGGATCTGGTAAGCAGAAAGTAGCTACTAATCAGATACTCTAGTGAAACCGATGCATGCTAGGGGTAAAAGACAAACAAAATGAAAATTATCAAAGTTTCTAGGGGCCCACCAGTTTTGAATGTGTAGGGAAACGCCCTCTAAATTGAAAGACCATTTTGTACTGCCTAACACTGAGAAAGTGGAAAATTTCATCTTCGGTCTCTTCAGATTTTAGAGGCAACATAAACCACAATGGGCTTCCTACTCCAACTCATTATCCACTAACTCCTTTAGCTGAAAGTTTTTGAGTGGAGTCAAAGAAAAAAGTAAGGCTCTGTAGGAAGTTCAACTGAAATAAAAGTTTCCTGAAAATTATGCCTCATAAGGCAACAGTTACAATGGTAGTCTCACTGCCAATCATATAAAGGATGGCTCATGGATCTTTGGTTCGTTCCACTACAATATTTTTTAGCACAGATTCTGAAGATTTTGCAGCCAAATAATGCACTTCATTAGTGAAAATTATTCTTTGTTTGAAAGGCATCTCTTGTGTTTTTCCTCAGTCCAGAGAGAAACTGAACATATGACTGTGATATAGCCTGACTATGAGACTTGAACTGACATCATGAATAAAGTGACCTTTAATCCACTGAACCATAAAATTGATCTACAGTGTTAGTTTTCTGCTACAAAATTAGCCCACGGTGAAATATTTGGTGGAATATTTGGAACCTGTAGAACTCACTGGAATACCTCTTAGTACTTCCATGACCGAGTTTAGAGGGAATACACAGCAGCTCGATAAATCAAGGATCACTGAAGCCTCAGATCCTTCAAAATGGAGGTTTGAGTCAACTTACCAGGCAAAAAAACTAGACAAGCTTACATGCTGGCTATGTGCAAAGTGGTAGATAAAGTCTAGTAAATGCCAACTGTAGTCTCCTGGCTAGCACAAATATGTAAACTATAGGGACACCTGGGTAGCTCAGTGGTTGAGAATCTGCCTTTGGCTCAGGGTGTGATCCCATCCTGGATTGAGTACTGCATTGGGCTCCCTGTGAGGAGCTTGCTTCTCCCTCTGCCTGTGTCTCTGCCTCTCTTTTTCTCTGTGTCTCTCATGAACAAATAAATAAAATATGTATTTTTTTTCTAGGTATACTTCTATGAGTTGTATATTAGCCAAAATTTTATTTTTGTCCTTCTCTCAATGTGTGGAGTTCAACTACCAAATTTAGACCTTATGGGGAGAGTTTGGACATCACACTGGTTTGCATATGTTGCCTAATGAGAGTTTGGGTTTTTTGTTCTTAGGGAATAGATGAGATCACCTTTGTATGATAGATATTCATCTAAGACTGAGTACAAAGATAAAGAGATAGACTAATATAAATAAGTTATGTAATATGGTTTTCCAGTTCCTGAGTTTCATCTTATTTTTGAGTGTCATAATCATTAAGAGTTTATCTTAAGATCAGAGTAATATTTGCTATCTATTAACAGTAAGTCCTAGAAGCACAGACTCTGTCTTATTTACTAGGATAGGTATTTCCATGTAGTTTCAAGTAATTTTAGGTTTTAAATCTCATTTCTTCTGTTGATATAGTATTGATATATTGATCTACTTGACATATTACAGTCCACTTACTGTAAGTATTTCTTAGATTTTTATATCTCTAAATCATGTTCTAAACTCTCATAAACATAATACAGATATGAAAATGTCAAAACATGTAAAATATAGTAGAACCAGCTATGAAACATACTTTATTAGAGGCTTAAGTAATTCTTTAATTGCTAAATCCATGGAAAACTATTTTAAGCATAATAGGTTACAAAGAATGACTCTAATTTTAGAATTTGAAAGAACTAGTCAATATTAAGTTTTTTAATTTAAATTGATTAAATTAAGATTATGTAGATAAACTTGAAAAGGAAATTTCTACAAATTTAAGTGACAATCTTTATCTTCTTTTAAACTTTATCATAAAAATCAATGAAGAGATGTTATATGCAAATGGGTAGTGATGAGTTGTTCTCACCATGCACAAGAAAGCCAACACTATGATGTCTAAATAGTCCGCGGCATATTCAAAAAAAATGTTCCTCTTCTGTCTCCATGACATTTTGGTTCAGAATGCCATACTACTCATGAATAGTTACTATTTACACACTACAGATTATATTCAGAAATAAATGATGGCATGGTTCCCAAATCTATACATGATAGTTAATCTCTGTTCATACTTACACTGCAAAAAATAATCCAACAAATAAAGTGAGTGTGACCTTTTAAATCATCTGAAGATAATTCTGACAACGTTTGGTAGAAAGATTGAAATTTCCCACTACTGAGTAATGGAGTTCTCTGTCTCTCCTTTTTTTTTTTCTTTTCTTTTTTTTTTTTTTTTTTTTTTTTTTTTTAAGAAATGAGAGGTTTCAGAGATTAAAGCTGCTGCAGCAATGGAAGCCAATCTATTATCAACAGGAATGTCATCACTCTGAATCACTTTATGCCTTGTCACTTCTTCTGACATTCTTGTTGAAGCTAACCGTAGCAACAAGCTGCAGAGCTGACATTTATGCTTTTGTCATGATGAGTAGTCCTACTAAAGTAAGCTGCCAAAAATTCTAAAAAGAGAATAAAAACATGTTCATGTTAACTAACAAAAGACTCTAATGAATAAAATCTAATTACTGAAATCCACTGGAAAAAATACCTCTAACCTTGAGAATCACACAAGTGGAAAAACCAACTGAAGTTTCATTCCACACTGGTAGAAAATTGTGGAAATTCATGTTTTAAATGTTAAAATACTTTAAAGAATATTTTCAGTCCCCTTGTTACAGTATTTTATTCCATTTATTTTTTGAAATTACTTAACGTAAGTATATTATTCTCTGAGGAAAATGGGTTATATTTATTGGAGATTTTTCCTCCCTTTAAAATAAAAGTGGTTATATTTTTATGCATCTCTGACAGTAGTGAATGCCTACCTTGCCAAAATATGTATTTAATGAATGAGTAAATAATACAATGATGTATGAAACGTTATAATAGCATCTGTGGTTTATTTATTGTAGTCCCCTAAATCTTCAATTTGCTCTATCATCCTCTATGATTTATTCTATACTCTTCTGAAATGCTACATTTACCTATAGAAATAACATTTTGGCAAATGCCTCCCAGGAAGAAAAGAGTTCTATTAGATAATTACTCTAAGATCATTTATATAAGATGGAAAAAATATGAGGTAATTACCACAATTCTCATTACAAATGATACTCCATATAAAATATATCTTTATGTTTCAGAAGTACATTTGCAGAGTGAGGTCTAATTGCCTATTATAGCCTTGGCTTTAATTATAGGTAAAAAGAGTTTTCCTCACTCATATGAGTTCTTATCTTTTATTTACATATAAAGCAAAATTTAAAATACTACAGTATTCTTATTGAAATACATGTACTTTACAATACAGATAGCTATTTATTAACCTAAAATTTTACATCTCCAAAGGTGGTAATTTTGGTGGGCGGATGTTACCTAAAAGCAATCGGTGCATTTGTTTCTGGGATTATTTTCTAAATAACAAATTAGTCATCATCTCACATAGACAAGCTACAACTTTTGGGACAGGCCTAAGCAGCTTTTTTTTGTTTTCTGAAAAATGGCATGAGCTTTTATAGGAAACACATGATATAAAATGACTTTTAGTTAAGAACAGAGTTTTTGTCAGAAATATAGAAAAGTCATTCTTCCTTCTTCGTGAGTAGCATAGACAAGAGATATTTAAGGTGATTGCTTTGTTAATAGTATCCCATTTGGAATAATTTTGGATCACTGTAGTTATCAAGTGCTTCAATGCAAAAGCATTAGGATAAAAAGAACTTGTGACCCAACCCTATTAATAAGATCATCCTTGAGGTGCCTGGGTGGCACAGTTGGTTCAGCATCCAACTCCTAATTTCAGCTCAGGTCCTGATCTCAGGGTCTTGAGATCAAGCCCCTCACTGGGCTCTGCACTCCGTGCAGTCTGCTTTAATTTCCCTGTCCTTCTCCCTTTTCCCCTCCCCATGTTCTCTCTCCCTCTCTCTCTCTCTTTCTTTAATAAATAAATAAACCTTAAAAATAGAAATCATCCTTGGTACTTTTTAAATGTTGTATTATCCTAAAATCAATATTTAAGCATTTTATGTTATGATTGCAGTCGTGCTGGGGGCTCTAACACACGGGAAATGTTTACCATGTCATTTCCTGAGAAAGCATTTTCAAGTATCTTCTTTCAATTCAGTGCCTGGAATACGGATGCCTAATAGAGAAGAACCAATTAGCATATGATGATAATAAGCTCTGTTGACATCGTATATACATTATATCACTGTTCATAAATATCTTATTGGAATTGTGGGATTTGGCCTATCAGGGAACACAATTTAGATATATTTAGTAAATTAGGAAATCTTGGAAAATAGGAAGTGATAACACTGATATTTAAGTCAGGATCCATCTGACTCCAATGTTTTATATTTATCAATATTGCTAGTGTGATAATTATTTGTATACACAGGCATTAAACACACTAGCATGTACTTTAGACTTCATTCGCCTTTCGATGTAGCAGATTTTGATACACAGTTGTCTAACTGTCAAGATTACATACTTCAGGTGGATAGATAATAAACTTAGTGACATCCTATGTGTCTTTGGTTATATAGGTCACAAGACATTATGTCAGCCAAAGGTGAAGAGGGGGATGGTTGTTCTCATTTTCAAATTTACATGCCTTCTTCCATTCTTTTGTTGTATGGGGTTGACATGTTCTTGACAGTGTTACTTATGTGCATCACAAGTGTTCAAAGTAGAATGACTTACCTACAGAAATCTGACCTCCATTCATATTGGCATTGAATAATGTGCACTATTGGGATTGGTACTAAAGAAGTGACCATGATCTCTATGCACCTGCAATGAAGCAGCTTATCCCATTCAGATGCCTTGGGAAGAGATGCATGAAATATATTCTTCTTGCTTAAAATTGTTGAAGATGCACTGGTCATTATTAAATTTTCATGCATAACAGCCCATGGAGAAATAGATTTTCATTTCATGGATGGTCTGCATTCTTCTTTCTTTCTGTTGAAAAGAAGTCATGTATGCTTTTTTTGGGAATGACATTCACAAATTTTGCATTTGAATTTCCTGATCATTCACTGTTTTGGCTGTTAATCATTCATTCATTAAAAAAAATATTGAGAGCTTATTATGTGCTAGCAACGTCTCTAAGTACTGAGAATACAAAGCAAATGAAGAAGTCCTAAAAAACTGTCTTCATGAGGTTTGTATTTCAGTAGGGAAGAAAGATAAGAAAAAAATATTAATATATAAAGGAGAAAAACAAATTGGCTAAGAAGGATGAATATAGGAGGTTTCAAACTTCAGGATTTGAGGGAATAAAATATCATCATATAGGATAGCAACAGGAATGGCATTTAATGAGAAGATGACTTTTGAAAAAACACATGAAGGGACGCCTGGGAAGCTTAGTGGTTGAGCATCTGTCTTCTGCTCAGGGTGTGATCCTGGGGTCCTGGGATCGAGTTCCACATGGGGCTCATCCCAGGTAGCCTACTTCTCCCTCTGCCTGTGCCTCTGCCTCTGTCTCTGGTTTTCTCAGGAAAAAATAAATAAAATCTTAAAAAAAAGAAAAGAAAAAAGACATGAAGGTCCATATTATTATACTTTGATATTCTATTTATAACTTGTATTAAATAATTTATTAAAGACACATAGCAGCTTATTAAATGCATTTTTTAATCTATGAGTATTATAATACCTATCGACCTCTAGAAATCACTTCCTACTTCTTAGAGCCTCTTAGTCATTGTGATCCAAAATCACTGATGTTTTTTCAATTCCTCAAAGTCAAGAAAGATTTTTTTCTACTTAGGGACTTTTACACTTACTGCCTTTTTCCCCTTCCTCATCATTATGGTTACTTTCTTAAATGATCATTCCATAATCCTCCCACATAAAAGAAGTTTTCTTTTATAATCTAACACAAGCTTTCTTTTGTTTGCTTAAAAACACTTCAATATCTTTAATCATGGCTTTTCATATTTCTACTTCTTATGTCAGTTTGAATATTTTCTGTATTTCAAAATAAACACCCACTTTATTGAAGCTGTTAGTCCCTGGCAAACATTTGTTTTGTAATGTTCCTTTCATCTTCTGAAAATATTAAAACACTGATGAAAGAAATCAAGATGATGCAAAGAAATTGAAAGACATTCCATGCTCATAGGTTGGAAGAACAGATATCTTGAAAATGCCTATACTACCCAAAGCAATCTATAGATATAATGCAATCCTTATCAAAATACTGAAAGTATTTTTCACAGAACTAGAACAATCTTCAAATTGTATGTGTGCACAAAAGACCTTGAATAGTTAAAGCAATTTTGAAAACAAAACAAAACAAAACAAAACAAACAACAACAACAAAAAAAGACAGGTGCCTGGGTGGCTCAGCTGGTTAAACACATGACTCTTGATTTCAGCTCAGTTCATGATCTCAGGGGCATGGGATCAAATCCCACGTCTGGTTGTCTGTTTATCGAGGAGTCTTCTTGAGATTCTTTCTCTCTCTCTCTGTCTCTGCCTCCCCTCTCCCAAATAAATAAATAAATCTAAAAAAAAAAAAAAAAAAGAAAGAAAAACAAAACTGGAGGCATCACAATTCCAGATTTCAAGTTATATTTAAAAAATGGTAATTAAAACATTATGGTACTGCCATAAAAATAGACACATAGATCAGTGGGATATAACAGAAACCCCAGAAATGGACCCATATGGTTAACTAATCCTCGACAAAGCAAGAAAACATATCCAACGGAAAAAGACAATGTTTTCAACAAATCGTGTTGAAACATGCAAAAGTATGAAACTGGACCAACTTTCTTTCACCGTTGACAAAAATAAACTCAAAATGGGTTAAAGACTTAATGTGAGACAGGAAGCCATTAAAGTCCTAAAGAAGAAAACAGGCAGCAGCCTCTTTAACTTTGGCTGTAACAACTTATTAATATGTCTCCAGAGGTAAGAGGAAAAAGGCAAAAATAAACTATTGGGACTACATCAAAATAAAAGCCTCTACACAGTGAAGGAAACAGTCAACAAAACTAAAAGTCAACCTGTGGAATGGGAGAAGATATTTGCAAGTGACATATCTGGTAAAGGGTTAGTATCCAAGATATACAAAGAACTGATACAAGTCAATGCCTAAAAAAATAAATAGCCCAATTAAAAGTGCACAGAATTTAAACAATACTAATCAGCCACTAAAAAAATGAAATCTTACCAGTTTCAACAATGTAGATGGAATTAGAGGGACTATGCTAACCAAAATAAGTCAGTCAGAGAAAGATAATATATGATTTCACTCATATGTGGAATTTAAGAAACAAAATAGATTGTCATAAGGGAAGGGAGGGAAAAATAAAATAAGATGAAATCAGAGAGCAAGACAAACTATAAGAGACTCATAACTATGGGAAACAAGCTGAGGGTTGCTGGAGGGTAGGTGGGAGGGGAAGGGGTAATTAGATGGTGGACATTTGATGTAATGAGCACTGGGTCGGTCTAACATGCAATTGAAGAATCACTAGACTCCACCTCTGAAACTGATAATTCACCATAGGTCAATTAATTGAAATAAAATAAAAATAGGCAGAAGACATGAACAGACATTGCTCCAAAGAAGACATACAGATGGCCATCAGACACATGAAAAGATGCTCAACAACACTGATCATCGGGGAAATGCAAATCAAAGCTATAGTGACTTATCACCTTACACCTGTCAGAATGACTGAAAAAAAAAAAAAAACCCACAAGAAACAGCAAGTGTTGGTGGAGATGTGGAGACAAAGGAACACTCTTGAACCATTGGTGGGAATACAAATTGGTGCAGCCACTTTTGAAAACAGGATGGAAGTTTTTCAAAAAGTTAAAAATAGAACTCCCCTATGACTGAGTAATTTGTACTATTGGCTATTTTCCCAAAAAATACAAAAATAGTTATTCAAAGAGATACATGCATCCCCATTTTATGGCATCATTATTTATAATAGCCAAATTATGGAAGCAGCTCAAGTGACCATCAAAGGATAAGTGGATAAAGATGTGGTACGTGTGTACAACGGAATATCATTCAGCCATAGGAAAAAAAATGAAATCTTGCCATTTCCAAAAACGTGCATAGAGCTAGAGAACAATGCTAACCAAAATAAGAGAAAGACAAAGACCATATGATTCCACTCATATGTGGAATTTAAAAAACAACAACAAAAAATGGGCAAAGTAGAAAGAAGAGAGAGACAAACCAAGGAACAGACTCTTAACTATAGAGAACAAACTGATGGTTACCAGAGGGGAGGTTGGTGGGGGGATCTGGTGGGAAATAGGGGATAGGGATTAAAGAGTATACTTCTCAGGGCAGCCCAGGGCATGATCCTGGAGACCCGGGATCGAGTCCCATGTGGGGCTCCCTGCATGGAGCCTGCTTCTCCTTCTGCCTGTGCCTCTCTCTCTCTCTGTGTCTCTCATGGATAAATAAATTAATTAATTAAATTAAAAAAAAAAGAGTACACTTATCATGATTAAGAAAAAATAATGTTCCTTTTCATTCTTTTACTCTCTGTTGACTCTGTAATGATCTCTTTCCCTTTTAATTTTAGTAATTTGCATTATCTATTTTTCTTTTATAGTCTAATTAAATGTTTACCAAATCACTGATGTTTTAAACACAAATTTTTGTTTCATTGATTTTTTTTTTGTTTTTGTCTTATCATTGTCTGTTTTATTTATTATTACTTATTTGTCATTTAATTCTCTGTGATTTTCGTATTTCTTAAGGGGGAATCATATACTTTATATTTTTCTTTTCTCCATTATAACATTTAAAGATATGACTTTCCTTTCCTTTCCTTTCCTATCATTACACACATCCCCCCCCCAATTTTTTTTTTTTTTAATTTATGATAGTCACACAGAGATAGAGAGAGAGAGAGAGAGAGAGGCAGAGACACAGGCAGAGGGAGAAGCAGGCTCCATGCACCGGAAGCCCGATGTGGGATTCGATCCCGGGTCTCCAGGATCGCGCCCTGGGCCAAAGGCAGGCGCCAAACCACTGCGCCTCCCAGGGATCCCATACATCCCCCCAAAATTAAGATGTTGTGTCTTCCTTATCATTCAATTTAAAATATTTTCTAATTTCACTTGTATTTTTTCCTTTGGTCCATTAGCTTTTAAGAGTATGTTAATTTACAAAATTTAGGTATTTTTCAGATACTATTTTTTATGGATTTTTAATAGGATCTCTTTTGCTCAGAGGATAATCTATAAAGAATTTAATCATTATATATTTTATGAAAGAGCATCTGGCCTATCATGGTCAATTCACTTGTGAAATTAAAAGGAATGTTTATTCTGCTACTGCTGAGTCCATGTCAATAAGGTCATGTTAATGTCTTTTATAGCCTTTTTGTGTACTAAACACTGTCAGTATCTAAGAGAGAATTATAGAAGCTCTGAATATATTTTGCATTTTTCTATTTCTCTTTCAGTTGTAGCTTCTTGTATTTTCAAACCCTTTTATTAAAAGTATATATATTTGGTGCTGTATAATACTTTTATTAACTTAATTGATACCTTTGTTATGAAATATCCTTTTATGTGCATTGTAACATTCTTCATTATGAATTCTATTTGAAGTATATTAACATAGATATTCTTGATTTTGTATAATCAGTGTCTGCATGGCATAACTTTTTCTACCCTTTTAATTTAGGATATACGTTAGTATTATTTTTTTTTTTTACAGTCTCACAATCTCAGCATCCTAAGTAATGTGCTTTGTATCTTTGTATTCAAATTAATAAATGGTATGCATAGGCTTATATTGATCAGCTTGAAATTTATTGTCTTTCTTTAGAGTATTGACTTTTGTTAAGTGATTTTTTTTTTAATTTATGGATAAGCTTTACTCTTTCAAAGTTTGTTTATAAGCGGATTTTATTTTATTTGCATGTTATGTTTCATGTTATGTTATTTTGACCAAGTAGAATATGTTTTATTCTAAGGCCTTTTTATTTTACTCCCAAGTCAGGTACTTTTTGAAGTTTATACTAAATGCCCCATGTCTTCCTTGAATGTTTCCAGCTCTTGAAACTTGGTAGTTCTTCATTTCATGGTTTTAACTTGAATAAGTAAAGCATGCAGAGCTATTCTGGTTCCAACATCATGATTCATGCTTCCCTATCATAGCACACCTTTATTCCATACAACTTAGACATTTTCTACTCTAACTCTACAAGGCACTTAATGTTAATCTTCATTTTTTTTCTATATTTTTCTTTTGCTTTATATTCTTTTGTCTACTTGCAATTCTGGAACTCCTTCTTCCATTTTATGCTTTTAGAGAAATTTTACCAGTCTGTCTAGAATCTAATGAATAAAATGAGAACTCAATCTTTTAAAGAGAAAATGAGAAAATGCTCTGCATCACTGGCCATCAGGGAAATACAATTCAAAGCCACAATGAGATACCACCTCACACCAGTGAGAATGGGGAAAATTAACAAGACAGGAAACCACAAATGTTGGAGAGGATGTGGAGAAAGGGGAACCCTCTTGCACTGTTGGTGGGAATGTGAAATGGTGCAGCCACTCTGGAAAACTGTGTGGAGGTTCCTCAAAGAGTCTGTGTGGAGGTTCCTCAAAGAGTTAAAAATAGACCCGCCCTACAACCCAGCAATTGCACTGCTGGAAATTTACCCCAAAGATACAGATGCAGCGAAATGACAAATACCTACCATTTGCTTCAACATGGGTGGAACTGCAGGGTATTATGCTGAGTGAAGTAAGTCAATCGGAAAAGGACAAACATTATATGGTCTCATTCATTTGGGGAATATAAAAATTAGTGAAAGGGAATAAAGGGGAAGGAGAGAAAATGAGTGAAAATATCAGTGAGGGTCACAAAACATGAGAGACACTTAACTCTGGGAAACGAACAAGGGGTAGTGGAAGGGGAGGTGGGTGGGGGTTGGGGTGACTGGGTGATGGGCACTGAGGGGGGCACTTGGTGGGATGAGCACTGGATGTTATGCTATATGTTGGCAAATTGAACTCCAATAAAAAAATTAAAATAAAAAAAAAAGAACCTGGGTGTCCAAAACAAGAGAAATCTGTTTTCTCACTGTCCTGGAGGCTAGAAGTCTGAGATCAAGGTATAGTCAGGATTAGTTCTTTCTGAGAACTGTGAGATATAATCTATTTTATGTGCCTCCTTTAGTTTCTTATAGATCACTGGCAATCTTTTGACTATTCTTGGCTTCTAGAAGCTTCATCTCAATTGACATCTTTCTCTTCACTTGATACCCTTCTGTGTGCTTGTCAGTATCCAAATTTCCTCTTTATATAATGTCAGTGATTAGGCCCCAACCTAATGACCTCATTTTAACATGAATATCTATGTTAAGACTTTAAAGACCAATATGTTGGCCATATTTTGAGGTACTGGAGGTTAGGACTTTAATGAATTCTGAGGGAAAACCATTTATCCCATGAAAAGTGGGTACAACAGATGTATATCCAATAATATAAAGAAATAAATTGATACAAAGGGCATACCCCAGATGTTCTAGCTCTTAACAAAGCATCACAGCAGATAACAAATTCCAAACTGAAATATTTACTCAATGATATGGAAATTTGACAGCACATAACACCTTAGCACAGCCATGACATAAATAAGGGAATGTTATTACAGGGCACAGAAGGAAAAAAAGAACTCCATGAAAGTATTGTCCCTTGGGTGTATATGGTAAACTTATGACTGAAAGATAGGAATAACAAATTTCTTAGGGTATTTCACATAGTGATTACTTGTATCTATTGCTTATCTTAGATTTTATCCATGAGTGATAGTGTTCCTGCAGAATAATGAGTAACATTTTTTTTCTATTCTAAAAATATCTTTCCAAATTATTCTCTGTGCATGCTATAGACGATGAGAATGCTAGAACCACTTTAAATTTGCTTTAAACGTTTTGTTTATTATATGTGATATTTGTTATTTAACCAAAGGTTTTTAAATTACATCTACTTCCTCCACTAAATTTTACTTACTCTCTTCCTATAAGGATAATAGACATGCCTTTTTAAATGTCTTTTATTCATATCTTTATATTAAAAACATACATACTTCACTTTAAACAAAATTATTTTCTGTCTGGAATCCTAAGATTTTATATTAAATTCTAACCTCTAAACCATTCTGTGTTGTACCATCTTTATATATTATCTTTATGCTACTTTCTTACTAAAACTCTTTCTTGGGAATATATTTATAGTTTTGAAATCTTGATAATTTATTCTTTAGCTTCTTGGAAAGAGAATCCTAAAAGGAGTTTTAAAATAAAATGTTTATGTATTCCATTTTACATGAAGTGTTCTAAAAACATTTTTTATCATTTTAAAATTAAAAAAAACCTTTTTTCTTAGAGCAGAGTGTATACACACACACACACACACACACACACACACACACAAATTGTGTTCTGTGAAACCCAAATAAGCAACTTAAAAGGTGCTATGTTAAGAATCTTTTAGATTTTTTTCTTTTAGCTTTTTAGTAGTTGCACTAAACTTTGTCCTTCAGTATTGTCCTGCAATATTGCTTTTGTTTTAAAGTTTGCTATGGAGTTGGAACTCCCTGACACTTGGCCCATGTACTTGGCCTTTCCTCCAAAAATAAATCTCCTCCAAACATTTAGGTATCAAATTGGATGATTCTGACAGTTTCTAAGTATATCTGGTCTAAACCTGCATTCACTGACCGTAGATATATATGTAAGATGAATTTGTATGCACTGAGATCACTGTAAGACATTCTTGGGATAAATTATATTTCCTAACTGATTCCCATGATCCCTAAGCCTACCCAGCAGACTGAATGGCACTCTGTGTTTGAGAAAACATTATAAGTACAGAGTAATGTCCAAAAATTCTAAGATTGGTTTATTTCTCTTTCTCTAGAGCCCTGTTACTCAATTAAAGAGTCTTTGGTCCATAGAGGAAAGGTTAGGACTGAGACTTGTGGTATGTATATTTGTAGTGTGATTGGAAAATCTTTTCTGGAGATTGTATAACTTTCCCTTAAGAGGTGATGATGAATCTGTGACCTTAGTCATGTTGAGAAATTGGAGGATGGACCATTAATTTTCGTGGCAATTAAAACTATCTCTATTTGAAAGACATCCAGTTTCAGCTGTATAAATTAAGTGGTCCCTAAGTGCATTATCTAATTATTTTAGTTATTGACACCTGAGCATCCTTTAATCACAGCCACAAATCTGTTTTTTAAAGCTGAGATCTAATTTATCTCTGGCAATTATAAACTACCATTTGGATTCTTGGAGTCTCAGTAGTCTCAGAATAGCATTTAGTATCAATGCTAAAAAAATCAAGGAGTGAATATCAATGGTAGCATCTTTTGCCTTATTTCTAGTCTTCAGTAGGTAGAATTTTTAATGCTAGTGCTTTCCTCATCAAGTTTCTCAGTAGTGTAATCCAAGTCGTCTGTGGAGGGGAATTTGAAGAGATACAAAAGAATCACATGTAAAGTCCCCTCAAACATTCCTATCTCTCATGCCATTTTCTCCATTTCTTTCTCCATTTTCTCCAAACATCATATGGTTTTACTCATACAGGGAATATAAGAAATAGTGAAAAGGATTATAAAGAAAAGGAAGGAGAATGAGTGGGAAAAATTAGAGAGGAAGACAAACTGTGAGAGACTCCTAACTCTGAGAAACGAACAAAGGGTAGTGGAAGGGGATGTGGGTGGGGGGATGGGGTGACTGGGTGAAGGGCACTGAGGGAGGCACTTGATGGGATGAGCACTAGGTGTTATACTATACTTTGGCAAATCAAACTCCAATAAAACATATATACAAAATAAAAAAAAAATAAGGAGGAACTCAATGCCATTTCAAGACCCAACAAATTTGCTGAATTTCATAACATACTCAAGCAAATAAAGGAATTCTTCCAGAAAGACCCAAATTAGATCTCTGTGCTAATGTCAGTGGAGTTTGAGGAGCTTCTGAAGGTTTGAGAGAATCCAAGCGAAGAGACATGGAACTTGGTGAAGTTAACAGATAAAGAGATTATGGTCATTACCTCCATGTCCATGACTGTCAACCCTAAATACATTAACCTGAAGGCCTCAGGAGAAGCTGGATTATATAACACACCTATCCATCGTTGAGCAGTTATTTAACATTTCTACAGAAGGGATGAATGCCAAATACAAGAGATACCTGGAGATGATGCTTGACTACCTCTGAGATCACACGATCGAGCGAGGCTGCTCCAAGATCAGATTGAACTTTTTGTAAAGATCCATAATGAGTTTGAGAAGTGAGAGAATGGTATCTTTCCTGGGTGGCCAGAACAGACAAGCCGTGTCCTGATCCATGCTGGAGCCCATCTTGACCTGTCTGCATTCTCTTCTATGGAGGAGTTGGCCCTTGGTCTGGACAGATTGAAATCTGTACTCTTCGCTTTAGGCCTGAAGTGTAGTGGGACCCTACAAGAGCAAGCTCAGAAAACGTACATCACAAACAGGCCAGGACAGGGGAAAAGCAAGAAGTAGAAAAGTAGAGAAGTAGAAGTTGAAGCAGATCAGTGAGAGTGAAGGTGAAGATGAAGAGGATGAGATCATGGATAACCCCCAAAACCTGACCCTTGGCTGGGATGGCAAACCCATTCCCTACTGCATAGGTATAAGCCTCATAATCTAAGCTACAACTGTGAGATTTGTGGAAATTATACCTACCAAGGTCTATACGTACCTTCCAGGGGCACTGTGTTGAGTGGCCGTGCCCATGGCACGAAGGGTTTGGTCATCCCAAACACTGCCCACTTTGCCAATGTGACACGGGTTGAAGGTTCTGTTCCCTGTGGGCCAACCTGAAACTACGGAAGGCATCAGAATGGTGGCAGCCTGACACTGAGGAAGAATATGAAGACTCCAGTGGGAGTGTTGTGAATAAGAAGATCTGTGAGGACCTGAAGAGACGAGGACAGCTTTAGTGTTCAAGGACGTATCTCAGCTTTGGGGCTTGCCCAGGCTTACCTAAAATCTGCTTCTTCTATTTCTCCCAACCAAATGTTCTCAAAGACTCTGCTACTTAGTCTTACGGTCTAGCACACATCTTGTAAAAAACAAGACATACTGGCAGATTGTAGAGTTGAGATGTGTTCTATCTTTGTTTCACATGAAAAGATTCTGTCAGAAAATTCAAAAAAAGTTTTAAAAAGTAGGTTATGTTTTATACCTCAGCTTCATTGGGAAATTCTATCAGAGTCGATTTGTAGTCAACTAATCAAGCAAGGAGCTGGACAAATTACATATAGATTTAGTATTTTTGGTATGTGGACTCATGCTGATAAAGCACCACGTATAAAATTATGTATTCCCTTTCGCGTTCCTTTCCCACCTTGGTGAAATCAGTGCATACATCACAAGATTATTATAAACATTAGATGGGTTAATATTTGTAAAGCTCTGATAAAAATGTCTGTCATACTATTGTTAGGTAAGGTCTTGCTAAACAAAACTTTGTACGGTATAGAGAAGCCCTTTAGCAATTGAGGTCTTTTTTTGCTCTTTGTCCTTTTCATCTCACACTTTTTTCTGGATGCTTTTCTAATTCTTTCTTTCAATTAAACACATTCACTGTTAAGAAAAAAAAAATAATCAAAAGCTCTCTCTGGAAAAAGGATTATGGACGTGCTATTCTTTTATCATTTGGCATTTTCTTACAACTAACTACTAAGAGCCTATAACAAAGTTATATGCAAATACAAGGTATTGTCCTTCAAGAACATCAGAAGATAAGACCAAATTAGGATGTAATATGACAAACATTAAACAATAATATCAATAGGAATGATCAACCGAGAAAAATGTTTGTATGTTGGAGAAAATCAAGAACAGATTTATACTGAATATGACATTTATTCTAGTTTGTAAGTAATAAAAAAGTTTTTTTTTTTAACTTTTAAAAAGTTTATTTATTTATTTATTTATTTATTCATGAGAGACACACACACAGAGGCAGAGATATATGCAGACGGAGAAGTAGGCTCCATAGAGGGAGCCCCATATGGGAGTCGATCCCAGGACCCTGGGGTCACGACCTGAGCAAAGGCAGACACTCAACCCCTGAGCCACCCGGGCATCCCCAATAAAGAAGATATCAATGAGAAGATTAAGGTAATTCAATGTAACTAGAGCATGTGCTATGTAGGAATGTCGAGAAATTCGAGAGCTAGAACCAAAATGAATGTTCTATGAATATATAAATACTTCCATGTAGTGTATTTGATGCCAACTCTTATTACATATGTGATTATAACCAGCTACAGGTAATGGAAGCTAAACTTCTAGTGGACTAGATAAGGCATTTATTTTATATCTAACATCACAGTGTAGATACGTGGAGGCTGAAATTGGATGCTGTCAAAAATCTTTTTAATAAACCAGTTTCCGTCTTCATTCTGCCAATCTTAGAATATGAACTTTCTTCTTCATTTGTGGTGTCTTGTGAATGTACTGAAGTCTGCTAAATCTATCGATTCTTTATTCAACAGAAGACAGAAAAAAAAAGAACATAAGAACAGTACTAAATTCATCTACATTTTGTGAAGTATGATTATCAGTAAAATATATTTTTTAAATTCTCATCTACCATTAATTTAGAACCATTGCTATTGTCTCAACCCCAAGTTATCTTATAAATGTTTTTCCCAATTACTTGGCAGTATTCCACTTACATTTCATTGGTTAAACAAAATATCCATCACTAGCTGCAAAGAACTTTGGTAAATCATTATTTATCTGGGCACACTGCTGTCCTGACAAAGATAGGAAGAAAGGACAATAGATATTGGATAAGAATTGTCATGCTAGGCTTTCATTTTTGCTAACAAATCTATGAGCCTGTTGAAAATTCCAAAAGTGATTTTCTCTCAATAAGACAATTTTCTTGTCTTTTAATGAATGCTTTCCTTTGACTTCATGGCTCTACCTTCAATTATGGATTACAGCAGTTTGCTTAATATGTAAGACTTGCTGCTCTGTAATTCAGAGGATTCAAGCTAAATCTCTTACTATAGACAGAAACAGTATTGATGAATTGTCCATCCTTCAGTTCAATGTGCATTCTAAATGCCAAGCTATAAATTTAAAACAACAGTCATTCAATTTCAATTAAATTATTTAAAAATTCTTGACTATTCCATGAAATCTCCATTATATATTTATCTATCTTTTGCTAATCAGATCTATGATATCTGCTGCTGAGCTAGTTATTGGCTTCAAACTGCCTCTTTCAAGAATGAAGAACAAAGTTAAACCTTCTCATCTATTGTCTTTGTAGTTTTTTAAAATCTTGTATGCTTGTCAACAATAAAAATAGTCTTTAAAAATACCCCCAATTTTTATATCAATTATCAGCAAAATGTTTTTAACATTAGAAATGCATGTGAAACACTTGTACTATAAATCATATGCCTGTACTACTATGATCAAATGACATGTATCTTACAAAACAAACAGAATAAGAATAAAATTAATGGAATTTCCATACTGAGCTAATACACACTAATAAAGAGTTTATCACTATTAGGGAGAATGTGAGGTTTTAAATGATCTTTCTTCCAGGGACACCTGAGTGGCTCAGTGGGTTAAGCACCCAACTCTCAATATCATATTAGATCATGATGACAAGGTTGTAAGATTGACCCCTGCATGCTCCATGCTGGGTGTGGGGTCTGCTTACAACTCTCTCTCTCTTTCCCTCTCCCTCTGCCCTTTTCCTACCCTGTGTGCATGCACTCACTCTCTCTCTAAAAAAAAAATATAAAAATATTAAAAAATAGTCTTTCTTCCAATATTAAATATTTATTGCTTTATTGTTAACTATAGAATCGCTATGTTCCTTTTGCCACAAGCTGGCAGAGAATATACATATAAGTGTAGAAATTCACCTCTTATTTGCTTATTCTTTGTTGTGTTTTCATTCTTAGTCATTTCTTGAAATAATCCTTTAAAATTTATGTAAGAACAATATGATATAAAAAAAAAAAAAAAGAACAATATGATATAATCTATATGTTCATGTACCTACTTACAGATAAACTGTAAGATTTTTTTCTAAAGATTGTATTATTTATTCATGAGAGACACAGAGAAAGAGGCAGAGACATAGGCAGACAGAGAAGCAGACTCCATGCAGGGAGCCCAATGTGGTTCTTGATCCTGGAACTCTAAGATCATGTCCTTAGTTAAAAGCAGTTGCCAACCACTGAGGCACCCATGTGTCCCTAAACTGTAAGTTTTTAGGAATCTCTGAAATCTAAGAACAAATAAATAAGGATGATTATGACAATCACTATATGCTAAAGAATTAAAGTTATTTTTAAAAAGATTTATTTTTCGTTTTAGCGAGAGAAACAGCACAAGTGGGAATGGCAGAGGGAGAGGGAGAGAGAAACTCAAGCCGACTCCATACTGAGTGTGGAGCCCTATGTGGTCTTGATCCCCAAACCCTGAGATCATGACCTGAGCTGAAGCCAATAGTCAGGTGCTTAACATACTCTGCCACTGGGGTGCCCCTAAAGTAATTTTAAAGGAAAGATAAATAATAAACAGATACTGATATCAAATATTAATATATATATGGACATAGGTATAGATATGTACATGTCTTAAATATGTTCAGGTAATGATAAGCTGGATTTACTCTTTTATTTAATTCTCATGTAGAAAAAAATATAAATTTAAATCCATTTTTCCTGCCTCTACAGTAGATTGTCTTTTTCACCCCTCCAGATGTGGATATACAACCACATCTGGTGACCACATTTCCAGCTATAGCCATAACTAAAATTTGCTATCATTTATCTTATTTATCATTCTTTAACCAACTTAGTTTATATTCTATATATTTGCACATTTATCAAAATAATTTGCACTTGCCTATAGTGCCTCTATTAGCATAACCTTCTCTAAGTAAAATTTGGCCAACTCAAACCATCTCTACATATCTTTGTATTTGTTTAAGGTAATATATTATTTAACCCATTTATTAGATTTCCCACCTTTGATCATTCTTTATTCTTGGTATTATGATATCTTGACTCCTCTCAAACAATGATCACTAAATCTTCACTGTCATCCCTTTTTCTCCTTTCTTTATAAACAATAGAAAAAAAATTGAGACTCAATCCATAGTAATTTAAAACATATAGTTTCTCATTTGGAAACACCATTTTTAATGAGCTTTTTTTTTAAAAATGAAAGAATATCCATCTTTCATAGAACTCTACTGTCTAGATCCATATTCATGAATACATTCCATTTGTTTGGATTTTATTTCCACAATGCCTTGAGACATGAACAATGCAGATATAATTATGAAATAAATGAGTACCCTGAGAAAATTAATTTCAATAATGTAGTAGAGCAGAAGCTAACATGCAATGAGTTAGGAATTTGTAAAGTCGTTGATGAATAGAAGGAGGAATGTGAAGAATGGCATTTACGATGAAACAGGAGAGTCCGGAGTCCGTTATTTTCAGAATGTAACAGAAGAGGTGGTTTTGGATTCTGATAAGCAGGAATAATTGAAGCAGAGATCATTTTAAGTAAAACATGAGGTCACTAAGTGTCGAGGAGGTGGGAAGAATAAGATCATTAGAAGCTGTGGTCATGGAATGGAATGCCTAATTAGAAATCCTAGAAATAAAGGATAAACAGTCTATATGAAGGTTAATTCAGTGGAAGAGAGACAAAGACTGTTCCTGTTAATGTGTGTAGCAATGAGGAGGCTGTCATTAATAGAGGGGTGTGTGGAAGGAGATATCTCCTAACGCAAGGCAGAGAGTTATTTAGAGAGGGTAATTAATGTATTTGTTAACATCGTACTTACAAAAACATCAGAGGTGGAAAGTCATTTTGGTCCATTTTTGATATTCTATTTTATATTATTAACAATGTATCAGTGTTAATTTTTTTTGAAAAAGGTCTTACAGCTTTCTGGAAATACAACCCTGACAAATTTGAGCATAAGGCAAATGATTGGCATGTTTCATACAGTTGCCTTTATCTTAACAAAGACATATTCTTTTCAAAGTATTTAGAAAGTGTCACATTTTAACATACTCATATTTTAAGAGTTGTCTTATCTTTATTTTCAAATTGTAGATACAAAAATGAGGAATTGGTGTTGTATCCAACTGAATAGCATCGTGGTCACACCAGCAGACTTTGTTGTCTGATGTTAGTAATTATGTGTACGTTAAACTTCATTTTCTTTTAATATAAACCAAGACCAATAATATATAACTAATATATAGTATTTGTATTGACCAATGTGAGTTAGTTATATATAAAGACATGTTGTAGATTCTAAGGGGCTAGCAAACTTTATTATTATTTCGACTATGGAATTAGAAATGATAATGTAGTATTTTCAACATCCAGTTTAGTATTTTGCTTACTTTATTATTACTTTGAAATTAGAACTCCAATTATAACCTTCAATATCATGAGGTGCTATTTAAGGCATCATCGTGTCTCTCCTGGCAAACTTTGTGCTTCAAGGAGTCTTGAACTCCGATAAAAAATATACAAAAAAAAAAAAAAAAAAAGAAAAAGAAAGAAAGAAAGAAAGAAAATAATCATCTTTATAGCATTTATCATTAGCTCATTGTTGTTTTTTTTTTAATAGCTACTATTAAATGGTTATTTATTGAATGGCTATGCTCAAGTGACTCAGCTGGACTAAGACCTCATCAAATTCTCAATTCTTAGGAGCATTTAGAAGCATTTACCATGGTCAGTTCTTTAGGATTTGGTATTGTAATGATGAGTAAGTAGTGAAGGCTATAGCTCCTAAGGAAAATTATCCTAACCACGAATGTCCTCTCACTTTTCCTATTACTACAATTCTTAGGTATGGTGAGTTACTGACCAATAGTGTGGAATCTTAAAGCTGAAATAGGTATAAAAAAGATTGAAAAGATTGAGACACACACTTTAAATGAAAGTAATTTTTGTTTACATCATCACTTTGTGTGCGTATGCGTAGATCAACAGGAAATATTCTAGATTAGAAATGGCCAATGAGAAAGAAGGGGGGCCTGAACTAGGCAAGGGGTGAAATGTGCACACAGCAATGCAGCGGATCAGCTTAAAGCAAGAAGGGGAGATCTTGTCTTGAGATCTCTTCTGATGTGATTACTGATGTTGCAGGTTGCTTTTGGTTTGGTGTATATATGATATATATGTTCCATTCTTTTCCTTTTAGTTTATCTATACCTTGATACTTCAAAAGTATTCTTTTTGAGGAATGAGGTCTTTTTTTAAGCTTTTATTTATTAATTCATGAGAGACACAGAGAGAGGCAGAGATATAGGCAGGGATCCCAGTGTGGGACTTGATTTCAGGACCCCGGGATCACCACCTGGGCCAGAGGCAGCCACTCAACCACTCAACCATCCAGGTGTCCTGGAACAAGGTCTTTTTAAAAATCTAATTTCACCATTTCTGCTCTTAATGGCATTTATTCTACTAACATTTAACTTAGTTATCCCTGTGATTAAGATTACATATACCTTCTTGTTTTTTCTTTTTTCTCTTCTCTTTCACATCTTTGTTTTGTTATCATTTTATCTCTGCTTGTGGATTGTTATTTAAAATTATTATTATGTTTTAAAGATTTTATTTATTTATTCATGAGAGACACAGAGAGAGAGGCAGAGACACAGGCAGAGGGAGAAGCAGGCTCCATGAAGGGAGCCCAACGTGGGACTCGATCCTGGGACTCCAGGATCATGCCCTGAGCCAAAGGCGGACGCTCAACTACTGAGCTACCCAGGTGTCCCTAAAATTATTTATTTTTCAAATCTTTGCTCTAGGTTTTACAATATATCTTTGTAACATCTAAGTCTATCTAAAAATAGTATACCACTTAACTTATAGTAGAAAGCATTCTGCTGTCATTCCGTCTCTCATATCGTCACATATACTGTCAGTCTCACATTACATTACTGACATTTTTGCTTTAACTATTTTAAGTTTCTACTATTTTGGCTTAGAGAGTGTATTATTTTTTATTTTAAGATTTATTCCTGTTTATTTGAGACAGAGAGAAATAATACACAGGTGCACGAATGGAAGAGCAGAGAAACAGGGAGAGGGAATCTCAAGCAGACTCCCTGCTGACCTGAGCCACCGTCGAGTCAGATGCTCAACAGCTTAAGTCATCCGGGTGCCCCTGATATCAGAACTAAGTAAAATGGTTCTTTTATATCTACCATTGTTTTTTTGTTTTTTTTTTTAATTTTCAGGTTTATTTATGTAGATCCACATTTCCATCTATTCCAATTTTCCTTCTGTCTAATAAACTTTGCTCAAAATTTTTCCAGTATATGTTTGTTAGAAATGACTTTTCCAAGTTTTTGTTCTTTGAAGAATATTCGTATTTTGCCACGATTTTGAAAGATATTTTCTTTTCTTTTTTTTTCTTTTTTTTTTTTTGAAAGATATTTTAAATGAATATATAATTCTGGATTCACATTTTTTACTTTTAATGTGTTAAAGTAGTCCTTCCATTGTCTTCTGGCTTCCAAAATTTCATATAAAAAGTTGTTCTTTCCTTAGATACATTTTTCAGTATATGAAGTTTCCTTTTTTCTTTTGAATGATTTTAAACTTTTTTTTTTCTTACATTTAGTTTTCGGCAGCTTGACTCTGGGTGATTTTTAAAAAATATTCTTTGCTTAGGTTTCTTTGAGACTCTGTGCATTGCTGTCCTGTATTAAATTTGGAAATTTTATAGGGATAATATCTTCAAATAACTCGTCTATGCTTCTTTCTTTTCCTTCTCAGTTGGGCACTATAAATATATGTAATATTTGCCCGCAGTTCCTGGATTCGTGTTCTCCTTTGTGCACTCTTTGTGCCTTTATTTTAAAGTTCGAATATTGTTGACACATTCATCTCCATTGATTTATTTTATTTTTTGACTTTGAGGATATTGATAAACCTTTAGGTCTGTTGATAAACCTTTTGAAAGAATCCTTTAACTATGCTATCTTCTATAAATATGCTTTATATAGTAGATTATATATGATTCACATTCATATTGAACCCTTTGTAACAGTTTAAAACATTTCACTGAAATTTCCCATCTGTCCACATCTATTTCCAACTTTTTCACTAGATCCTATAACTTCTTAATCATGACTATATAAGTTAAAAATCTTTCGGATATGTCTAATAATGGATAACCTCTGCTGCTACCTTCTGATTTATATTAGGTCTAAAGACTCAGAGGGCTTTTCTCTGTATTCTCATATATTTGACCCTTCCCCAGCAGCACATTATTTTTCTTATATTTCTAATTTTCTGAATTATCCTCTTCAGACCAGTTCTAGGAAACCCCTGTGTGCCTGGTGTTGGGTTGGGACTTTGTCAGTGTTCTTGCACATCCTCCAGCACCCTAAAGCATGAAATCTGCCTCATTTCTGTGGAGGCTCTTCGTGGGATTGAGGTCCTTTCCCTTTCCTAGTGATAAGAGACTTTTGATTTATATCAGTACAGGATGATCGGTCTGATTGGTTTTTCTGCCTTTCACTGGGTTGGGTAGCTTTTTCTTCTAATCTTCCTGGTGAACCTTTGCCTTAAAATAGAGTTTTATGTGCCTCTCACAGGTTACGTACCTTACTAGCTAGTTATTTGCAGAAAACCCTGTGGTGAGCTTTCCTTCTCATCCTTTGGGAGCAAATGAGTCTTGCTTCTACCTTTCCCTCAGCAGCAGGGTATCTTTGTTAGTGATCCAGAATAGGAGTATTCCTTGTTTCTCCAACAGTAGCTTATGGCTTTATGATTACAGAGAAAAGAAACTAAGAAGTAGACAGAGTTTTGTTTCATAAGGGGGATGGCTGTGAGGTCTCCTGCCATTTCCTTAAACCTGAATTGTGAATTCACAGTCAAGGCCTTTGGAAATAGCTGCTGAATGAATGTGGACTCTGCATGTGCCTGTGGCTCCCACCTACTCTCCACTGTCACTGTAGCACACACTCAGGATTTAAGAGTGTGTCAAACCTCAACTGTGTCCTATTCTGTTTTAATGGCAAAGTTTGATGCCACTATGACAAAAGCAAAACATTTCTTTCGCTCCATGTCTCCTTGGAACCTAGTTAGAATGGCTTCCTTCCAATCGTCCTTCCCTACCTTGACTCCATGCAGTTCCCCTTGATCCTCAAAGTTGAATAGTGCTAGATATTTTTCACAGTCCCTAAAATTAATTCCAGTGTTTTACTTAGTATTTAAGAAAATATTTTCTAATAGAAAAACTGATTATGTTGGATTCCTGAGAAGAAATTTACATGTCTCTTTAGTGGCACCTTCCGGAGAGGTTGTTCACAGATAATTTGATATTTGCATAACTCGCTGACTTTATAATCTGACCTTTATATAAATGGCAAACGTACTGTATAATTTTAGGGCTGTATTTTATATAAACCTGTATCTTTTGAAAGTATGACATAAACAAAGTCCAGAATTATACTTACACAGGTTCACACCAAAATAATTTTTTTTCCCTAAGTGAAACGTTGAGAATGAAAACAAAATCTCAAGTGTTACTTCAGCAATTAGTTTCTTCTCTGACCTTGAAGAAGTAATTTAAGTCTAATTTTCTTTTCATGTAAATATTAGGGTTCTCCATCTCTCTTTAAAAAATCATGTCAATTAAGTAGGCAATGGTTTAGATCCTTCCAGGTGTATGAACTACTCCCTGAGTGTAAATTATATTGTACTAACTGCATTAAGCCACCAGTGCCTGAAATTCAGTGAATTACTGCTCTACTGCATAAATGTTCCCCTAATGACTAGAAAGAGTCAATGTACTTTTTAAATTTTCCAGCTTAAATACTAGGACTTGTGTAATGTTCTTTACCAAACTTGAAGAGAAGTAATAGCCTATGTATATGGCATATATTCTCACTACTAGTAGAAAAACAAAACTGACAGGAAGCTTGAAAACTAATTAGATTTTACAATACACCCACTGCTTTTAATTTATGAGACGTACTTTAAAGAAATAAAAAATATGCGAGTTAAAAATACTATTTAAATTCATCGTGCCGAACAGAATTTCTGAAGCATAAAGCAAAAGGTGTCCCAAAACACTTGGTAGCGTAATACCTGTCAAAATACTTGCTAATTAGTAAAATCTAAGAGCAGTTCATAGTGAGTGTTGTTATCCATACTTTCAAATTGAGTACATTTTAAGGTCTTGAAACATCACTCTGTATTATCACTGAATAGCATTTCCTTGAGACCTTTTTACATACTGAAATGTGTTACACTTTTAGATAAGTATGCCTACGTGGTTAGCTACTCAATAGATTTTTTTTTCCAATTTGATCATAATAATTTGTTGTTATATTTGTGTTTCCATGTTAATTAGTTTCCGAATCTGTTGATGTAATTAAAGTTATCGCTAACTTGAACATAATTTGGTGTATCATTAGTTCTTCATCTGAGTTTCAACTGCAACGACACAGCAGCATTTTTTTAATGTCCTCACATTTTTATATTTCGTGACTATATTATTTTGGCATCACTTTCTCCTCCTATGTGCTCTTGTATTTCTCGGATGTTCTGTCCTCCAGTCATATTTGACTTTTCCAAGTGTTATATGTTTTGTAATCTGGGTAATATATATTCTTCTGTTACTTGAAATTTCTTATTTCCATGGGGCTCAGCACAACCTCTGGTTCCCTTCAGAATGATCAACTCAAAGATCTATGGAGGTAATGACCATGGCACACAAAAAAACAGCAGAGAACTATAAAAAAAAAAATCCTGAATGTATGGAGACTTGGTTTATGTTTGTATGTTATGTTTATGTATGAATGTTATGGAGGATGAACATTTATATGGTTTCCATTATAATCATCATAATAAATAAAGATGCATTTTGCATCTATTTATAAATCATTAATAATAAACTTTTAGATATGAATTCATCTATGATTATTTTCTATCAACTGCAAATCCACCTCTTACACTCTGTGTTATAAAAGCTGGAACTCAGCAAATTATATTACTCATACATCTTTGTCACTTTGACACTTACTGCATTTTTCTAATAGGAGACATTAGAGGGATAATGGGAGTTAGGAAGACGGGAGAATGACATCCTTCCCTTATTCTTGGCAGCATTACCAAGCTCAGTTGGAAGTTCACCCCAGCACTAGTAGGTTGAGCCAGATTCTTCTGGCAATCCCTGAAGCAACCCCATTGAGTTTCTTTCGAATTACCCCTTCCTGGGACATCTGAACAAAGAGCATTTCACAATACTTTTCTCGAGGCCTGAGGTATCAGGAAATTTAGGTGATCATTCCTCAAATATCTGAAGTATAATTGCAAAGAACCCCTTATTCAATTTCCTGATTTCTGGAAACCCAACCTATCCCTTTTGTTTTCCTGTCCATATGATGATCATGTTTCCATACCCATGTTCTCTGCTTTTTTTGTTTTTTGCTTTTACTTTTTTAGACTGCTTCCTCTGTAAACAATTCCCTCTTATAAATCTATTATTTTGATAATGAATATGGCTCCTGTTTTATTGGCTAGTCTCTGACTGATAAAACATATTTAAGACTCTGGCAATGAATTACAAAATTAATTCCCAAAAAGCTTCTGGCAATTTATGTTAATGGAATCAACATATGAATATGCTTTTTTTCTTTATATCTTTTTACTTATTTACCTAATTTAAAAATATTCATTAACATCTGAGTTACAAAAGAGTTTATTTTATTTTAATTCATATTTATTTCATCAAAAATGACTTATTTTTGACATGTAGAAACCTGTTGTGCACAGGTTTTAGCCATTTTTAAAGAACTTTAAAGTGCTCTAAGTAGCTATTTTGCCAATAATATTAAGATTCCTTTTTATGAACCCTAATTTTCACAACATCGAGTACTTTGTTTTTCTGAATAGGTTTTTGAGAATAGTAGGTGAGGATACTTGAATTTCCTGTTTATAATCTAAAGATTAAAGTTCTAGGTTATTCTCACAATTATTAAATTCTTCTACTGACAAACTGAGGTGTATTGGAATAGAAATCCTTCTTTGAGAACCCCCCATGTACATACAGCTACCACTCACAATTTATTTGAAAGAACAATTAGAACAAATGATATAAAGTATAGGATAATTAATGTGTTTCCTCCTTCTGTACTAACCCTTGTCAACAGAGATATCAGGGATTAATCCATATATACTCATTTTCTCATATTTCAAGTGGAATAAGTATGTCACCTGTGTCATAGCCTTTGGGTTTGCTTATTTTTCCTATTCAAATTCTAAAATAACTTAAATGAAAAAAAATCTGCTATCCAGGAATCATTGTATTTTTTTCAATATACCTACAGATAGTTTTAATTTTAAGTAAGCTTTCATTTTAGAATTGTTTTAGAGTTACAGAAAAGTCTTACAAATAGTAATGAGAGTTCTCGTATACCCTGCAAGCAGTTTCTCCTTTTATTAATATTTTATATCAGAATGGTACACTTATCACAATTAATGAACTAATGTTGACACATTATCTTTGGCTAAAATCCATAGTCTATCCAGATTTCCTTAGGTTTTATATAATTTCCATTGTTTTGCTCCAAAATTTCAATTAGAATATGATATTACACTTAGCTGTCATGTGTCCTGAGGCCCCTCTTGGCTGTGATAATTTCCCAGACTTTCCTTGTTATAGATGATGTTGACTGTTTTGAGGAGTACTGGCTAGGTATTTTGTTGGATGTCCTTCTATTGGAATTTGTCTGATTTTTTTTTTTTTATAATTAGAGTAAGAATTATGGATTTGGGGGAAGAAGATCACAGAGGCAAAGTGTATTTCTCATCATATCATATCAAAAGTACACACCATCAACATGACTTATCACCGTTGATATAAACCTTGATCACCTGGCTGAGATAGTGTTGTTAGATTTCTCCACTGTAAATTTGCGATCACGCCCTTCTACATATTTTACTCTTTGGAAAGAAGTCACTATGCACAGACCACACATAAAAAGTAAGGATTTAAGTTTCCCTTCCTTGAGTGCATAGAATCTACTTAAATTATTTGAACTTTCCTAAAGGAAAGATTTCTGTATCATCATCTATTTGCTTTTACTTTTTTTCAATCATTTATTTATATCAGCATGGAATCATAGATACTTATTTTATACACTGGGCTATAATCCAATACTACTTTATTTATTTTTATGCTCATATTATTCCATCTTTTGCCACTAAAAGCTTTTTCATTTGTTTCCTGTGTCACTTTAGCATACCCTGATCATCATGTTTTCAATCAGCATTTATTCACTTTCTGGCACTACAAGATATTCCAGGGCCATCTTGTATATACTCTGCTTCTCTCCTAGAATCAGCTATTTCTCCAAGAAGTCCTGGTTACTTATATTGAAGAGTGGTATTGGAAACCAAGATCTGGGTACTGGATACATTCATTCCTACTGAGATGATCTGTCTTCTGAGTCCTCTAAGCTAAGATAGAAGGAAATATATGTCTGCATATTACCCAGTATGTACACACATATCTATAAATATATCTATGCGTATCCTTTCCCATCTATATTAAGGTAACTCTGAGTTTATATTGTCGCTTATATCTCTAGCCCATCAAAACATGTGATATTCTACAAGTCTCTTTTGCTTATATTTAAACTTCCATTCTAAGAATGAAAAATCTGCCCCCTACGTCTCCTCCCTTGATCACTTAAGTGTTCACTATACATGCATAATGTTTAAGAATTATTAACTTGAAAAAAAAAAGTATTATAAACTTGTAACTCCATGGGGAAAAAACAAAACAAAACAAAACAAAACAATACCAAGAGTATAGTGCTCAGGTGCAGTTCTTCTGCTTTAGTCTTAGGATCACCATTCATTGTCAAAGTTACTTATGCCCACACATTTCCTCGACCCGCTTTTGTGAGATTATTTCATACATTGTAATTAAGTTAGATTCTGTTGTCACAGCTTGCATTCATTCCTGGATCCCTCAACTTTCCAAAGGATTTTTTTTTTTTAATTGGGAACATTAGGGATCACTCTTTATGCAGTAAGCTTCCATCTGTTTTTGCAAATGGAGTGGCCTGCACCCACCGTAACATACCCCAGAGAAAAATTTCACAAGCCTAAAAATTTCCCCGTGCTAAAGTTGTTTTATCTTTTGCATCAGCCTCACAGTTCTTGAATGTTCCGTTTTCTTTACTTCATCCACTATTGGTTGTGAACTCCCTGGGACCTTCTCAGGTTAATCTGAAAGTGGCTCCCTTATGAAGAGCAAGAAGAGTCAAAAGCAAGAGGCAGGACATTCAAACTGGGTGCTGGTAGATTTAATAAGCAAGGGGACTTACAAATGAAGCTTCTCTTGGGTGGCCATGAGGTGAGTAGGCCCCTATTCCTGCCAAAAAAAAGTGATATTGGCTAATGAAACAACGCATTTTTAATTAAATGGTTTGGGGGGGTTCACAACCAATAGTGGATAGCATACCACTATTGGTATGCTCACAACGTTAATGAGAATGGCAGGGGGGAAACAGGCTGGGTAACAGTTGAAAAATGTGGTGCAGGTTGGAATAAAAAATATATGTAAAATTTTACTAAGAATGAATCTTAAGGAGATACCAATTTTTGTATGAATGATATTATACACCTTCACTGCCATTCCACTTCTGCAGCTCTTCAAAACTAGAGGTGCCTTTGAAGCTGAGACCACTACCAGTACACCAATATTTCTTTGGGGCACCAAATATTGAATCAAGTGTTAAATGAATCTGTATTAGTTTCCTATCGCTGCTCTAGCGCATTAGTGTAAGTTTCATGACTTAAAACAACAGAAGTTTATTCTCTCAGAGTTCTGAAGGTCAGAAGTCTGAAATCAGTATCAGTGGGTCAAAATCAAAGTGTGAATAGAGCTGTGCTCCCTCCAGAGGCTCCAGGGAACACTGTGTTTCTTACCTCTTCCAAGTTCTGTTGGCTGTTGGCAATCCTTGATTTGTCCCCCTCATTCCAATCTCTGTTTCCATGTTTCTATTGCCTCTGCCTGTTCTGTCTGTGTCAAACATCCTTCTGTCTTTCTCTTAAAAGGACACTTTTTAAAAAGAAGACTTATTTATTTATTTATGAGAGAGAGAGAGAGAGAGAGAGGCAGAGACACAGGCAGAGGGAGAAGCAGGCTCCATGCCGAGAGCCCAACATGGGACTCGATCCCAGATCTTGAGCCACTCAGGGATCCCCTTATTTTCTTGTTATCCTAAATGTGAACCACATTTCTACATATTAACATGTGGTATGTGTTCAAACACTCAGGTGCTGTGTGATAGGTTTAAATACGGTTCCCTAGAAATTTTAGTCCCTAATCCCTAGACTTCTAATTGTTACCTAATATAGCAAAGATATTGCAGATGTGATTAAGTTAGGCCTTGAGTTGGCAAAATTCTCTTGGATTATTTGTGCTCTAATAATAAATCTTAAAAAAAAAAGAAAATATAGTTGTGTTCTACCAATTATAATCTGGGATCTCAGATGATCATCTCTATTCACCTAGATAAAATAATGCAATGAAAAGCAATTACACAATATTAAAATTCAGATTTAGAAAACATTGAATAGGATGTCTTTAAAGTTAGACTCAATTAAGATGAGAAAACCAAAGCCAAAGAAATATGGAGAGGTGTTCCTTGAGCACTTGCCCTTAAACTAAGCTATGTATTGAAAGCAATTTCTCAGGTTACACAATTATCTTTCTGACTTTTTGGACTGGGTAGAACATCAAACTTAGTTAAAAGTACAGTAAGGTCGACTCTTAGAAGTAGAACTTCACTAGCCATAGAATCAAGCCTATGCTTGTGAATCGCAAAACTAAGCCTGGACAAAAATAAAAAGCCGGTAAATTAGTCATCTGTTAGAATATGGCATAACACTTTAAAAAAAAACAACATACTCCAGAAACTCAAATATATAATTTAATCTTTTAACAACCTTGCACCAAAAGTCAGCAAACAGACAAAGATTGTCAGGCGTATGAAAAACAGGAAAATGTGACTTATATGGGGGAAAGTGCATGTCGGTATAAGCAGACTTGGATTTAATACCTACAGTGGAATTAGTAGGCAAGGACTTATAAATACATGACAGTTTTGGGATCATTGTATGTTCTGTAATTAGAATGAGCCTGAGGGCCCCAGGTGGCTCAGTTGGTTAAATGTCCAGCTCTTTGCTTCAGCTCAAGTCATGCTCTCAGGGTCATGAGATGAAGTCTCACATCTGGCTCTGCACTGAGTGCAGAGTCTGCTTGAGAGTCTCTCTCTCCCTCTTCCTCTGTCCTGCATGCTCATGCTCTCTCTCACTCTTTCTAAAATAAATAATTAAATCTTACCCCCCCCCATTACTGTAAATATATCCGAGGGCTAAAAGGAAAAGGTGGCTCTATGAGAAAATAAATGAGAAATCTTAAGAAAGATCACAGTTTTAGGAAATAAAATGGGTGTTGCTTCCTGCCATCTCACATTTGGAATTATATTTTTGCTTGTGAGGATTCTAATTCTGATATGTTTAGGTGTGTTTTCCTTTGTCTTTATCCTGCTCAACTTTAGAGGTGGTTCTTTAATCTGTAGCTTTATATATATCTTTTAATTTGCAATATGACTCTTATTTTCTACAAGTATTTGTTTTTTTTTTTTCATTCATTACTCTTGCTTCTCCCTTTCTAATTCAATTTTAACATTTATGAAACTTCTTTTAATTGTTCTACAAGTTACTGTCATTTTGTCAACTTTTTCTCTTGTGTTTTTTTATTTTCCTCCATGCTTTGACTGATACGGTTTCTATTACCTTGATTTCAAATTTAACCATCCTTTATTCAGTAGTGTCCAGCTTGTGGAGAGCACATCTGCTGATTATTTTACTTTGGGTATTCTATTATTTAGTTAAATATATGAAATTATACCAAGTATGTTTTCTGGTCATGGCCAAAATTAATTAAAAAGGACTCTGGGATTGCATCGTCTTTACTGGGAGCAACTGATGGATTCAAGAAAGACAATAAAGGCAGACAATGATTAATCAGCCACTTGAGGCTAAATGAGAAAACCAGAGATTGCCTCTGCAACGTATAAAGTGATTTTCATCTGGAGCAGAGAGCAAAGAAAGCTGCAGAGTCTAAGACCACAGAATAAAATTAATCAAGGGTAGATGAATTTCATGGAAGGTTTAATTCCAACCTCAGTAATTCTGCTATACCAATGCCAGGACTGTGACTGGAGAGGAATAGAATCCAGACATATAAAAATCACCTGGGTAAATAAATTCAAAAGCTTTGAAATTTCAGACTTTCTTGAAATATTCCTTGACCTACAAAAATCCCCCTTCCTCCTGTTGAAGGCTAGTGCTCTTCTTTGATTTACAGACAATACCGACATCTGCTTTGCTAGGTGACACACTGCTCTCCTGCTCTAGTGACCACCACTCTGGCTTCCTCCTAGTTTTGGTCTTGCCACTGCCAGTAGAGATAGTGTATTACACATTTTTGAAGACAACCCTACAATTTTCTGAGTGACATAGAAAGGTTTGGATTTAGAAATAAACCAAGGACTCAAAAGTGTTCCTGTGTGTAAGCAAGCAGATCTGCTACCTGTGCAGCATGTCTTACAGCTATAATGGAGTAATAGCATCTTGATGGCACAAAGTATTGTGAGAAATTTATGCCAAGCACCCAAGGAGAATAAAAATATAGGCTCACTAGAAAACTGGAACAAAGCTTTGATTTCTACAATAGTGAATTAGTTACCATTTGACAAGCAGTTCTGTTGGTACTATAGGGTCTTGGAAATGAAGCGTTTGACTTTAAGATGCTAAGTGATCATGTAGTCCAAACTGTCTGTCAAGTGTTGATTTCAGGTGGAGTCACCAAGTCATGACCTCAGACACATCCAGCAACAAACTATTATAACTTGGAAATGTTACTTCCAAATTAACACACAAGCAGGCACAGCGACACCTGTGTGGCCAGGCCTCTCAGCTCCTTTGTCTCTTCTCCAGCAACTTGACTTCCGACCACACAGTGTATCTCGTTTGACAAATCAAGGAATGAACAATAAGGCAGAGGCTTGCCTATGATGAATCGATGTGACACTTGGGTACAAACCAAGATTCTGTATTTCTGAAAGGGAGTGAGTAAGAGAAATCCTCAAACTGAGCAGAGCTTTGGGAAGTGCATCTAGTGGTGCAGCTTGCTTGGAAACAGAGGTACCCACGCGAGAATATATTTAGATTCAAGAGCAGTGGAGAATAGCACTGCTGGTTGCCCAGGGGCCTGGAATAGGAAAGACTGGAGGATCAGCCTACATCTGCAGTGTGTTTCATTGTATGAAGTGCTGTATATGAATTACACTGAAAATTTAAAAAAACAAAACAAACAACAAAGACCCCTTTGCTCAAGAGTACTAAAATACCATATTAAACGCAAGTTGTTCTAGGTTTGAGAACAACAACAAAACCATGTAGGTTCAATTTGACTTCAACAGAATCATAGTAATTAAACTTTTAAACTCCACATGGGCTACCAGTCTGACAGCTGGAACCAGGAGTAGTGTTGGGGCTTTCCTTTCAAAGAAAGGAGGTGGAGAAAAATACCCAGCTTCTGCTCAAAGGTGTATTTTATATAAACTGACTATCCAGTGAGTTGGTATAATATACATTCCGAACAATGATGAGAACTCAGTCAAGCTGATTGCTTACAACACACCTGATTCTGTAGTTTCCCAAATATATTCATGAGATAGAAGCTCTGAATTTCCCCTAATTCTTGGTCTAGAGTATGTGCCTGACAAGTGAGCCAATACACACACATACACAAACACACACATAGCAGGGATGTGTGTATATGTGAGGAAATGTAGTGGTCCAAAAGAGTTTTTTTTTTTTTTTTTTTTTTTTAAGGAGGGGGTCAATCCATAAATTTCCAAACATCCTACAGAAAATGAGTCTGCAAATAAAAATTTACATAAACAGACAGATGTGATTTTAAGAAAATATAAACATCTAATAATTATAAATACATTATAATGAAATGAAACCCAAATATGACATATTAAAGAAAACCATCTCAAATATTACACATTAAGTAAAATTTTAAACTACACCATATGAAATAAACTAGTTTTAAAAGTTGGATTAAAAAAAAAAGTTGGATTAATGAGAAATTAACCAATTCACCTAGAAAGTAAAAGTTAGGATTAATTTTTAAGATATCTATTTCCATTTCAGAACAAATCAAAATGTAACTGCAGCACATCAAAAATAAGAGTACGAAGTAATTTAAAAGCTACCAGATTGAAAAGACAGGTAACCTTCAAAGGAATGAAAATCCAATTATCATTATATTGTTCATTAGTAACTGCAGAGACAGAAGTGAACGTAATAAGGACTTCAAACTACTGCGAAAAAAGAAATGACAGTCAACATTCTATTTTATGCACAGAGGAATATCCATTCAAGAATAATAAAGCCCTTTTTCTTGATGTGCCCACAGCCAAATACTTTACCATTGAAAAAACCCATATGAAATATTGGTGGAAGTACGTACGTCTTCGTAACATGCATGCACATACCTGTACATGTTTTGTGGGGAAAGTCATGGTAAACAAAAAAGCAACGCTGATTACAGAAACTGAAAAAAAATGTTGAAAATGTTATCAAAAATTTTAAAATATTAAAAACAATATCTGTTACTCTATTAAATCAGAGTATGGGGCATGCGTGCATTTGATGGGTAATTAGGGCATTTCAAGAAATATTATGTGACTAGCACCCAGGAACCTACCCTTGCATTTTGCCAGTCATTAAGCTCCTTTTCTATTGTGACTTTTAACACATAGATTGGCTTTGTCATTTCTGAACTTTCTGTGAAAGGAATCAAAGCAGTATTGTTTTCTCTTGGATTCCATCACTCAGTACCTGTACCATTCACCCATGTTTTCACAAAGAATAGAATAAGGGCTAAATTCATTATTGTATAGAATCCCACTGTAGAGACCTTGAGTTTTCGTTCTTCTGAGCAGATATTATTTCCTCTTCATTTTTAAAGGATATTATTATAGGATAGAGAATGCTGGGTAAACCACCCCCTTCCGCCTTCAAGACTTTTAAGATGCTACCCAATGCCTTCTTGTTCACATGTTTTCTGATAATTTTGTCTTCCATGTGTTCCATGAAGGTATGGCATTTTGTTTATTTTGATTTCCTGATAGATTTTCTTTTTGTATTCGGTTTTGGTTTCAGCAGTGTAACAAGATATGATTGCTTTCTTAGTTTATTCTAGTATTTACGCTCTTTGAGATTCTCTGAGCTTGGATTTGTGATTTGGTGTCTGTCCTCAGTTCTTAAAAATTGTCATTTGTTATTTACAGATTCAAATATTTATTTATTATATTTCTCTATATAGAATCTTCTGATGAATTCTACTTATGTGTATATTACACCGTTTGAGGTACTCTCACAGATCTTGTAAGCTGTTTTCTGTTTTTTATTTCTTTGATTATATTTTAAATCTTTATTGCTATTTGCATGTGCTTCAAGTGAATTCTACTGACATATCTTTAAATTTACTGATTCCTACTGCTGGACTTGGCCCCCCTTGAATGAAGAAGTCAGTATCACGGAATATGGGATACAGAATGTATATTTCTTTAAGTCCCCAGATAGTTGCAATCTGTAGCAGTCTTCAGAACCACTGTTCTCATTATTTGAATGCTTAATAAGAAGAACTGATGGAGAACAATGACATCTGAGTCTAGAGATTATATTCCACCAGTGATACAGCAGAACTGATGTAAGATTTTACACATGGACTGATGGAATTTAAATAAAGTGTGATTAAGATGTTTTGATAAGTTTTTATTAGACTTGGAATTCAGGTACCTCGGTGGCTTAGTCAGTGAAGCATCTGCTTTAGGCTCAAGTCATGATCCTAGGATCCTAGGATCAAGCACCACATTGTGCTCCCTAATCAGTGAGGATTCTGCTTCTACCTCTGTCCCTCTCTTTGCTCATACTCTCTCTTTTGCTTCCTCTCTCTCAAATAAATAAATAAAATCTTAAGAAAAAAAAAAAAGACTTGGAATCTCAAATAAATAAATAAAATCTTAAGAAAAAAAGACTTGGAATCCAAAGGCATTGCTCTAATTGCAATTTTAAAACTGAATAATGGTGTTAAATGGTGAAAAATTACTTATTTTTCATGGGCCTCAACTTATAAGGCCCATGAAAAATGGCCTTAGTTTGTGGAATAGTAAGGTCTTTTAAGTCTATCTCTAAAACAGAAATGGAATTATGCTGTCATGTGGACTTTCTCTAACATTTTGCTTTAAAGGATCCTTAATAGTTAATCTCATTCTTTACATATGACCATTTCATTGATGAGGACCAATTCTGGTGGCCCCAATACAGTTTCAATTTATATTAAAGAGCAGGACTTACAAGTATCCTGGGGGTAATGGTAGCCAACTAATTCAAATCCTTTCATGCAACATACTAAATTTAAATATATATATGTATAATATTTACATATTTTAAATTCATACACTATTTTTAGTTTTAGGTTTACAAAAAAATTCAGCAGACCATATAGAAAGTTCCCAATTGCCTGTTCTCCAACCCACCCCAGATCCCTGATTAACATCTTGCATTGATAGTTTACAGTACGTTTCATTCTTTGTGTTGCAGAGTTTATGATTTTGGCAAATACATAATGATGTGGCTACCATTAGAATAAAATACAGAATAGTTTCACTGCTGTAAAAATCCAATGTTCATCTATTCATCCCTCTTCGCCCTTAATCACTGACAACCCCTAATCTTTTTACTCTTTCCTAGCTTTACCTTTACAGTATGTTATATACTTGGAATTATACAGTATGTACCTTTTTCATATTGGCTTTCTTTACCTTAACAATATGCATTTTGGGTTCCTCTGTGTCTTTCCATGCCTTCATAGTTCATTTCTTTTTATCACTGAATAATATTTTATTGTATGGATATACTATAGTTTCTTTATTCATTCACATATTGAGGAATATCTTAGTTGCTTCTATGCTTTGGCAATTATTAATAAAGCTGCTATATACATTTACATGCAGGTTTTGTGTGAACACAAATTTTCAATTCACTTGGGTAAATTCCAAAGAGTATGACTGCTAGAATATTAAAAAAAAAAAAAAAGAACAAAAAACAGAATTTGCAAATCCCCCTGATGATATAATGGATCTATGGAATGATCATAAATAGTAGTTAACATCATACACAGAGATAATTAGATATTACTCAACAACATCTATAGTAGTGTTGATATATGCAATCTTATCAAGTCTCTAGACATAACTAGCAATCTTTCTAAAGTATAGGAAATCAAGGGAAATGTTAACATTTCCATCAGTAAAATCTAGATAGTGAGAACTCTAGGACAAACAACTTGATTTCTTCACCAATTAAGTTGAAAGCAATAAAATTAGTAGAGAGATTGAGTGATTTAAGAGTGCAATTTGTAAATTTTGCTTGGATTATAATTCAAGCAAATGAACAGAAACAGAAATTTGGATCAATCAGGGAAACTTGGAACTGATATATATTTGAGGATATTAAAGGGTTTCATTACAGATTTTTATAGACTTGAGAAAACCTGCATGTTTATGCTTTACATGAACCATTGTATTTTAGGGATATATATTAAATTATTTATGTATAAAATAATATAATGTCTGGAATAGGCTTCAAAATAATACAGAAGAAGGAATGTGCAGGAATGAAGATAAAGTATAATTATCCATGAGTTCATTACTGTTAAAGCTTGGTGATGGGAACATTAGTGTCAAAAAACTATTATCTTTTCTACTATTTATATTTTTTTCTTAAATAGAATCAAAATTGGTTGTGGCAACATCTTTACTTCACAAAATTGATATTGTGCCTAATTAATTGTTCTATTGTGAAAAATCAAAATTGTTTGAAAACATTAAAATGAATAAATTGTATGTATTAAAGTCATTTTAAAATTGTCTTAGAACTTATTTTCTTAACAATTTATACTATTTTGAATTACTTCAAAATTCATGAAGCTATTAAAGATCTCTTATCAGATTATAGAGACTAATATATTATCATATATATTCTGTCTTATGTAGCATATTATGGTTTCCTAGAGAATTTAACTTAAAAAGTATGGGGGAGTTGATTTAGAGTCTAATTGACATCAAAAACTGATGTTATTCTGTAATGAGGAGATTATATCTTTTTCAGAGAGCTTTAAAATAAAGACTATTGAGTAATATGGATGTGATTTAAACTACTTTCTCCCCCAAATAGTAAGATTTTTAGGAAGTTATAAGCAGGTTAAGTAAACTATAATTAATGGATAAAACAAAATTAATATTATTCTTCATTTGTTTTTACCCATCACTTTAATCCTCTACAAAATATTTTTATTATATCTTTTCTTGACTGTTTAGTGCATACGAATCATTTTCCTCCAGTAAGTACATATCTCATTGAGAGTCACATAGCTTTAGTATTATTGAGTGTGATTCCTTTAAAAGTATATAATCTCAATATATATTTTTGCAATTAAATTGCTTCCCTGGGTAAGATTGCCAATGTGCAATCATGAGGTAAGAATTCATTCATTCATTAACTAGCAATGGAAAATATCATTCCCAACAAAACTGTAAACACCTAAATTTATTGTGCATTCAAGATTTTATCACAAAGATCCAGTAGGTATATTTTATTAAAATGAGTCTACTCTCTTCATTATAGTTTAGAGATCTGACTGTAAGAGGTATTTGATTTTATATAAATAAAATAATTACATAAATGAAGTGTAAAAGTGGCAAAATGATACATGGGTAGGGTTTTTCTTTAAACCTAGTTTCCAATTCTTTAACTTAAAATTCCTCTAAAGGGCAGAAGGATTGAAGATCACAGAAATGTATGAGGTTCTCTTTTCAGAAAGCCTGTTCAATTTTCTCATGCTCAAAAAGAAAGGGAAAATATTTAGATAGCAGTCAAATCATGGTTTAACATTTGCCTTCACTTTATTTTAAAGACATCTTTTTTCTCAGGTAGGTTTCTTTCTATATAAAAATGATACCGATTTTCTGGCTGCAACCTAGATTCCGACCCTGTCTTTTCATTAACACTGCAGAGGATAAATACACTGATGAGGACACGGTTCCTTAGAAACACAGGTGAAGTTGTAAAAATTTCAGTGATAATACACATGTCTCACATGTACTCCTTGCAAATTGAATTAATATATTTTCATCAATTATGAGATAGTTTTTTAAAAGATTTTATTTATTTATTCATTACAGACACAGAGAGAGAGGCAGAGACATAGGCAGAGGGAGAAGTAGGCTCCTCAGGGAGCCTGATGGGGGACTCGATCCCAGGACCTTGGGGTCACGCCCTGAGGCCAAGGCAGATGCTTCACCACTGAGCCACCCAGGTGCCCTGAAATAGTTTTTAAACTGATTTTAATACACTAAAATTTCTAGAATAGTGGGTTTACACGCTAGTGCATTCACTTTTAGATGTGTGTTATTAATTGCATTCTTAATTCTAATTGTTTGCTATGTGTTTTGTGTGTTTTTTAGTGATTTTTTATATAACGTGCTGTTTTCAAAATTAGGTTATGTACTTCAAGAGTTGGAAAGTGTCCTTTTTGTTTTGTGTGTATATCAGCATATTGTTTATAATTAGGGTGATTACATGCTCTTATTAGTCTGGGAAAATTATATGTTGCATATGTTATCCTTAAGTTCCATTTGTTTTATATTTGGTCCCAGATTTTTCATATTTTCTCTGTCGTTATTTTTACTTTCATGAATAAAGCTAGAATGAGCTTGTTAAGTCTCCACTTTGTACTTCAGCTTCGTCACACTCTTCTTGAGCAGTGAATGAGATGCACATTCTGTGAACAGCATTTTCACTTCAGCATGTAGTTAATTCTAGTCTTTGAGATGTGACATAATAAATACGTCCCTTTCAAGGAAGCATTTAATGCTGCTCTGTGTGACAGCCACCTGCTATATCGGCCATTGTGTCTTACAGCTCATGTCACAGGACAACCCATACCATTTACAAAGCCAGGCCAGCAGATAGAGAAGTTGGGGGAAAATAAGTAAGATTACAGGTTCAGCAAATAGAAAACGTGTGTGGGAAATAAAAGATGAATTGTCTTAGCCTAGATTGCGTAGAGTGGTCTGGATACCCATGTTATGCTAGTGGTATAATTTTTTGGCATCACATAGATTTATAGCACTGTATTTTTATCATTTTGTGAGATTCTCTTTTTAATTTTAAAATGAGGCATTTTCACAGCTGGGAGCTCAAAAAGAATCCACATAAATTGTGTGCGAATGAAAACGTGAGCATTGAGTGTCTGCCTTTTTTAAGTTAGAGAGTTGATTGTGTAACTTGCACGAACTATTCATTTGGCATCCGATCTCTGGGCATACTAGTTTTACCAACAATATGGAAATCATAAGAGGCTAATCTCCTGAAGAAACATCAGGATAACTTCCTTAATAGATCAAATGACTATTGTAGTAAATTCTAAATTTAAAAAAATGAAGATGAACTATTTATGCTTGTAATTGTAATTTGAATACAAATTTCAGTGAAACACAGCATCATGATATAAAAAATACTCTTACTAAATTAAAAAAAAATCTATTCTAGAAATTATTTTTAAATATAAATATTTAAAACCATCTAAACTGTGATATCTAGCAATCAAATAGAAGCTCTGTGGTCAAAGTTTACAAATATTTTCATATATATATATATATAAAATACCAGAATCACAACTATTTTTATAATAAAGATAATGTTGAATAAAGTATATATTTATATGTATTTTAGCAGAATGTAGTACATACTCTCTTTCTTGCCTGATATCAATTGAATTAGGAAACATTAGGATCTATGATTCTTAAGATGATCAACTTTTAAAAGCAAATCTAAATGTTCTACAAAGTTTTAAAATAATACTCTAAATAAGCCTTCTAATATCTTTTGCATAAAAAAAAAAGTCAATTGAAAGCTGTCGGGCCACCTGGGTGGCTCAGTTGGTTAAGCATCTGCCTTCAGCTCAGGCCATGATCCTAAGGGTCCTGGGATGGAGCCGTGCATCACAAGGAGCTCACTGCTCAGTGGGGAGTTTGCTTCTCCCTCTCTCCCTCCCTGCTGCTCCCCTTGTTTGTTCTCACTCTCTCTGTCAAATAAATAAATCAAATCTTTTTAAAAATTAAAAAAAAATAAAAATATATTCTAGAGGAAATAAACTTAACCAATTTGATAAAACCACATTTTCACCAATAAATAATTATTTCAAAAAATAAACAAAAATTGTCCTGGGTCAACTTACTTATAACAAAACTCTTGAATTAACAGCTTTTCAATGAGTCATACTGGCTAATTAGTTTCTTCATTTTTCTTTTTTAATACTAGTTTTAGAGGTGCCCAGTTCTCTGGAACTTCTGAATTTTATTTGTGTTCCAATTTAGGTTTAGCAAATCAAGGCTTAATTAGTGCTGTAAGATTATAATTAGGTATTTGCTTGCTTTGCATGCTGTTTATATGATTTGCATTATAGTTGGAAAAAATATCAAGTCAGAAGTCAAAAATGCAGTTATATATTTGATCTATCAACTTACTCAAATATTAAAATGTTATATTAAATATTTCACATGTACGTAGATAGCCATATTCAAAAATGAAATATATTGACATTTAAACAAATGACGACAAAACTCCTTCATACCTTCAGAGGTACTAAATGAAATAGTTCTTTTTGTCAAGAGGTTATTAAATCCCCCCAAAAAAAGTCTCAAATAATCTTTCTAAAGAGAAGCTTACTGGTACTTATATTATTCTAGCTCCACTGGAAATTCTTGTCTTTAACTGTAATGGTTCTTCATTTTGTTTTATGGAGATCTATTTCTGGTTCTTAAAAGTTTCTATGGTTATGTTTGTTCATTAATGCTTTTAATGTTCCTTGTTATATTGCTGTTTCAATTTTTACTATCTTGCTCACATCAGGTTCTCACAGCTTGGAGTTTACCTTGAGTCATAAAAATTTGAGATTGTGACCTAAACTCTAATGATGTAGAACACTGCATGGTTCTATAGGGCTCAGTAGGATTAATGGAGGTTTCTATACTTTTAATCAAGTGCTGTAATGATCATATACTGAATTTTGTAGAATGGCTACAAGACAGATAGGCCTATTAGGAGGGAAAAAGATGATGTGATGAGTCACATAAATAACATCAGGAGAGAGGAAGTGCTGTAGATCTCTACTTAAATATGAGAATCCCACTGAGTATTCACAATGTGTTCCTAGCTAATGGCCGTAAATAAGCATATATTGTATGCAAAATAATTAACTTTTATATCTTTAAGGCAGACTGTAATGGCACAAGACCTTAGGAGCAAAATATAGGGAAGAGGGTTATTTCTTCCAAGGTTAGACATACCATTTTTATTAAAATGTAATAATTATAAATATAATAGATTTATGATGTAAAATTAAGTTTTGCCTCAATTTATCTTTTGACTTTCACCATGCCAGATGACTGTAGAGAATGGAGGCATATGGGGCAGAGTTGCTTTGATCCAGAAAGCCTGAAGGGATGACAACTGTAGATTGTTAATGGCTACCTGAAGCTTTATGTAGAGAAAGATTCTGGCTTCATCTGACTTCATCAGGCAAGGGCACTAGTCTGGAAGAGAATACCTCCAAGGGACCGTGGAGAAATGATTTTGGTAGCACGATCACCACGCATTGTCCATCCAAACCTCAATTTTTGTCAAAGTCAAACAGATCACACAACAGTGTGAATGTGTATGTATCTCATAATACCTAACCTCCTTGTATTTTTTATCAGTTACCTAAATTGTAATTAGTTTTACATAATTACAATTATTTACATAATTACATATACGTACATAATTTTTCTATAAACACATTTGTATTTATACAAATACAAATACACAATTGTATTCTTACTTTAAAACAGTTACTTTTAAAAAAACATTTTATTTATTTATTCATGAGAGACACAGAGAAGCAGAGACACAGGCAGGGGGAGAAGCAGGCTCCATGCAGAGAGCCTGATGTGGGACTCGATCCCAGAACTCCAGGATCATGCCCTGAGCCAAAGGCAGACGCTCAGCTGCTGAGCCACACAGGTGTCCCAGTTTTTTACTTTTTAATGATTTATTTATTTTTTTATTTCCATATCCCCACTATCCTTTTCCTCTTGGCCCCTCTCCATTCTCATTAGCATTCAATTTCACAACATTTCACCTATTCTTTTCTTTTTAAAGATGTATTTATTTATTTTAGAGAGAAAGAGAGAGAGCACAAGTAGGGGGAGGAGCAAGGGAGAGGAATAGAGAATCCTCAGACTCCTCACTGTATGCAGAGCCCCAAATGGGCTAGATCCCAAGACCCTGATATCATGACCTGGCCCAAAATCAAGACCCACTTGCTCAACCAACTAAGACACTCAGGCACCCTCATTTCATCTGTTCTAACAACATAATGTATATCTTTTGGAATTTTATTTTTATGTTCAAATAAATCTGTAGATATATAAACATAAATAGGTATACAAGCATAAGTATATAGGAGAGAAATTTTTGTTATGATTTATTTAAAAAAATAACATCATTCATACTTTGAATGATCTTGAATTTCTTTATTCTCATACAACAGCATAAGATGAAAATCCCTACATACTGTGAATTAATGCTTTGTTTTAATTTGTAATGTCTACTATATTCTACATGCTTTGTATATGCCATAAGTTTTAGTCATTTTTCTTTTTTTAAGATTTTATCTATTTATTCATGAGAGACACAGAGAGAGGCAGAGACATAAGCAGAGGGATAAGCAGACTCCCTGTGCAAAGACTGATGTGGGACTCGATCCCAGGACCCTGGGATCACTCCCTGAGCCAAAGTCAGATGCTCAACCACTGAACCACCCAGTTACCCTTTAGTCATTTTTCTACAAAATGTAATTTCTTTTCATGTTTGCCTATTATAAAAGATCCTTGCCTATCAGAAATATGTTTTATTAAAATCTGCCAAATAATATTTTATTAATTTTTATAATTATGTATGGAATCTTTGATACCTATTTGTAAAAAAATGCATTTTCTTTTAGAATTCCTGAGTTTAAAATTCAGATTAGGTATGTATCCTCTACTTCTAGAAAATATATATATATATATATATATATATATATATGTTATTATTCATATTCTTTAAGGTATGCATATTGATTTTTTAAGACTAATCCTATTTGAATTTTATTCAGTACTATGAGATGACTGTTTCTCTTTTTAAATACTCAAATGGATACTAAGATATGCTAGAACATTAAATAATATATTTCAACATATCATATTTTAATTACTCTCCTATGTAATAGTATCTAGTATATTTTTAATTTCCTGTCTATTCCTATTCAAGTATTATATTGATTTAATCACCGTGAGTCCATAGTATGTTCCTTTGAAGGGATAGCTCCCCATCATTGTTATTCTTTAACACTCTTTTCTTGATTACTCTAAAAGACTAGTTCTTTCAGATGAAATTTAAGATTACTTTATAGAATTCAGAAAAATAAAAATAACAATAATAACCCTTAGAGGGTCATCTTTGAACTTCCATTTTCCTGACATTATCACCTCCATTTTTACTGTTTTTGCTTCTGTTTCCTGGTATGTTTTACCCTATCTCCACAATAAATTTCATAAAAAAAATTGGTATTTTAGTCCATTTTTTGCAAAGAATATAATACTGGATTTATTATTATGAATAAGTAAATTGAAGCTGGGGTGACAAACAGTCCTGGACTCTCAGTAGCTTAAAACAATCAAAGTTAATTTCTCACTCATGTTTTCTAACCAAATCTGATTTAACCTGGGATACATACTGTCATGACCTCATTCAAGGACTCAGGTATGATTAAGGCAACCATATTTGTTAATGACATTAATTTAAAATCATCTGTAATCTCTCTTCTCTGTTAGTACATGTTGAATTTTTACCCCCTATTTTTTATCATAAGAAAATATCATTGATACAAAACACAGCAGATACTTGAATAATGTAAGCATTAATAATAAAGCTTTGGTTAAATAAAACTACTTTGTTTTCATCATTTGCCATGAAGCTCTACAAATGTAGATACCTGTAAAAAATCAAGGTAAACATTTAATTTATATATTGGGCAGATTTATATAGAAATAAGCTCAAGTTAAGACCAATATCAGAGCCAATATAGATCTGCATATGTAAGAAAGCTAAAAGATTATTTCATTTGGAATGATTAGCTAATAACAGCATTTGTGAGAACTGTGAATACACTTTTATCAGTTCATATAATGAAAAAGCAATGGCTTCTGATAGAAATATGTATCTCCCGGGGTGCCTGGGTGGCTCTGTCAGAGAAGCTCCAACCTAGTTTTGGCTCTTGGTTTTGACTCAGGTCATGATCTCTGAGTCATGGAGTGAAACTGGGCTTGGGGTTCTGTGCTCATCGGAGTCTGCTTCCCCTCATTTTCTCCCTTTGCCCCTCCTTCCAGTTGCACTCTGTCTCTCTCATAAACAAAGAAACAAACAAACAAATAATCTTTTTTTAAAAAATTGTATTTTCTTCTATGATCCAGTAGTAAGGAACATGAGCTAGTATTTAACGAGTGACCTAGAAGAAAAATACTCATACTGTGAAGTCTTGGGCTTTTGAGTGATACTTCTTCGGTGCCTCTTTGCCTGGCACATTTTATTAATTACTGGAAGTTACTGATATTTTGTTATGATCCCAAACAGAATCTTCATGCTCAATATTTTCACAGATTGATGTCTATATGAAATTGTTCTCTTCATCATGCACTCTGAAATTCTGACTTCCCATGTTACTGGTTAACAACCATAGCCTCATGATGCTACTGCCTTCTGGCTCTTTCTAGTCTTACTTGCTGTGTCTATGTTTTGTATGTTGAACAATGAGGAGAACATTAGAAAATCGGTAGGTGGAAAGTTACCTCCTGCTTGTAGTCATATTTGAAAAAAGGGTTCCCTATTGTGCAGCATCATTAAACATTCTCCAAGCAAACATTCTTCTGAGGCATTGGCTGTCAAAGTACTCATGTTCTATATGTAACCAACATTTATTGAAAACAATATTCCTGTAAGATATATTTACATGAACATTTCCTCCGGTTAATAAATAAAGATTAAAGTGAATTTATGGTTTAGTTTTTTTATTTATATTGCTCAATTTCAACTGGTATTTTGGTACTCCTTGTCTAAGAATGCAAAACTAAATAAATTAATACACAATATCCAATATTATTTTTATCAATAATTTAAAGAATGACACATTTTTTTTTTCATGAGCAACTAAAATAGAATAAAATATCTTTTACTGTAAATGTTACTACATTCTTCTTTGGTAGTAATAGCTTGAAACATCAAAGTTAAAAGCCTGTCTTTATAGATCCTGTCACAAAGCATCATATAGAACAGGATTTTATAGATTATGAAGTAGCATTTCATAGAATGTTTGTGAAAGCTTTTTTTCCTAATTTCCCATCAATATATAAATATTTTTCAATGAAAATACATTGCAATAGCTCTCAGAATCACATCGTTTTTAAGAACAGTATAATAACAAGCCAGCAATCAAATTATATCTTCAAAAAACTAATGGTATTATGTGCCTTGGATTTATATAACAACAGCAAATGGAAAAGTATACAGTTAGAATTCTAGTCTGTGATGTTGTCATGAAAACACCACGTTCTCCAAATGTTTTGTGTAATGTTTGAGCAGCTATTTCTTATGGTTGGGAACTCAGAGACCCCATTTCCATTCTTCTTTTAAGTGTTACATAATACTCTTAATAATCTATTCACAGCCTCCTGCCTGTTGGCTTCTGGTTAGCTTTGTCAAAGGGAGGTAATCTTGGAGTGATGCAAGTTAGAAGGAGGGGGGAATAGTGCTCTCTCTGTTTCACTGTATTGTGTGGCAATATCTGCCAAATGTCATCAGATGACAATTGAGTCTGGGAGATTCTGGTCAGTTCTAGTATTCCCAGCTTTGTTTTCCCGTGCCAGATATTACTGTGTCCCCATGGGTTCCTTCCTCATTCAAGTGATGTTTCCTCTGTGGTAGTCTCAGTCCTAGAAGCACCTTTTTCCAAGTTCCAGCCTTGGTGACCTTAATATATATGGCATTCCACATGATCTTAGAAGCAACAACAAATGAGATGCTCGACAGAAGGAAGGAGATTAGATTTTCCTGTTCTTACTAAGCTTTGGGTGATTTCATTTCCTTTGTATCCACTTAGTTATCCCAACAATTTTTAACTAGTTCTCTATTAAAAGCTCTCTTTTCAGAAAATCTAGAATCAATTGTTTTGTTGACTAATGCTACCACCTAACTGATGCAATGTGTAATGTAATAAAATGACCCAGAGATTATGAGAGGTTTTGTTTTGTTTTGTTTTTGTTTTTGTTTTTTTCTGAAATGTATTGGAAAAAATAAAACTTGGATCATAAAATGATAGGTTTGGTCAGTCACTGTGCTGAGGATTGTAAAATGCCCATTGGTATATATTTATATTACATAGCTACGATTAAAATACTTGTCTTGAAACAGCCTTTTAATTGTAAAAAACAAACTGATGGTTACTGCAGGGGAGATGGAGAGGATGGGTTAACAGGTGATGGATATTAAGGAGGGCACTTGTGAGCACTGAGTGTTGGATGTAAAGGATGAATCACTAAATTCTACACTGGAAACTATTATTTCACTGTATCCCAACTAGCTGGAATTTGAGTAATAGCTTGGGGAAAAAAAATACTTATCTTGAGGAGTCTAGATATATTTAAGACAATAATTTCACAGGAGATTTAGAAATTGATTCAAACTGTTTAATCAAAAGTCACTCCATGAATAATAAATTATAAACTGAGATATAAATTCATGCTTATTGTTAAAATATAACAAATTTTATGTATATAAACTTAATTATATCAATGGTGAATGTTAAATATGTTAAGATTTTATTTTAATAATGAACATAGTACATGCTTTTTGTTATTTTAATGTAAAAAAATTCAAAAATGCAAAAAAAATCTAAAATGGAGCCATCTCTTCTTCTTGGCCCACATTTCAGCAAGGATCATTAAGAATTTTAAGGTATATTGGACTTCTGGGTGGCTCAGTCAGTTAAGCCTCTCATTCTTGGTTTTGGCTCAGGTCATGATCTCGGGGTCCTGGAATCAAGCCCCACATGAGGCTCTGTGCTCAATGGGGAGTCTGCTTCCCTTTCTCTCTGATCCCCCCTCTACTCTCTCAACTAACTAAATCTTAAAAAAAATAATTTTAAGGTATATTGATTGTATATTAAAGTTTAAAATGCCAGAATAAGAAATAAAGAAAACACGATAGTTCCAAAATGAAAACCTGAGATCACTTGCTGAAGATGTGCATATATAGCAATTAGGCTTATTTATTGAAACAATAAACAAAAAGAAAAGGAAGAATTAGTTGCAGAAATGTGTCCTCCTCCTTTTTTCCCTAGACCTATTCTTGGGAGTAAATGCACTGTTGAGGCTTCCTCTTGCAGGACTTGATATTAATTAGCCCATTTAGACTATTCCTTGTTTACCTCACTTGAACCTTTCATACAGCCAGTAGGTAGGTCAGAAAGTTGGGGTTTCACTGATTCTCATTGTGAAAACTGTGTTTTTTGTTTGTATTGGAGAATTTCTGATGCATAACTTTCTTATTATCTAAGAGTGACAAAGCAAGGTAACTTGTATAAATCAATATTGATCATTTTAAATTGTTTCAAAGGCTATCATATTCTACAAAAATAAAACTATTTGTGTTATTCTTATTCTTCAATATTACTTAATTGCTATATAGAGAATACCCATATATTCAAGATTACTCTGTTCAAGAACATATGCATAGGGATGCCTGGGTGGCTCAGTGGTTGAGCATCTGCCTTTGGCTCTGATTGTGATCCCAGAGTCCTGGGATCGAGTCCCACATTGGGTTCCCTGTATGGAGCCTGTTTCTCCTCCCTCTGCCTGTGTCACTGCCTCTCTCTCTCTCTGTGTGTCTCTTATGAATAAATAAATAAAATATTTTAAAAAACACATATGCATAAATTAGATACACTTTTTTAAAAAATCTTATTTTTTTTTATTTGACAATGAGATAGAGAGTGTGCACAAGCAGAGGGAGCAGCAGGCAGAGGGAGTGGGAGAAGCAGGCTCCACATGGAGCAAGGAGCCTGATAGTGGGCTCAATCCCAGGACTCTGGGATCATGACCTGAACTGAGGGCAGATGCTTAACTGAGCCACCCAGGCACCCTAAAAAAACCTTTATTAATGTAAATTTTACTTAGTTATCATAGAGTGCATTTTGGTTTCTGGAGTAGAATTCAGTGATTCAGCACTTAAAAAAATCTTTATTTTATACTTATGTGTGTGGAGTGGTCCCAGTGTTTAGTGATGCTAAAGACTATATGATTTCTCTCTCTCTAACTCCATCACCAATGCTGCAGAAAACAAACACACTGAATATTACATAACTGTGTAATAAATTCAGTATTCTCTCCAATTTTAATATTGTACCATGCTCCACCTAATGATCTATTTATGTATCTATTATCATCTATCTAATCTATCAATCTATCTAATATTTCATCTATCATCATCATCTGTCTACTCATAAACTTATCTATCATGTATCTATTGAGAAGAGTGAGACACTTCAAAATGAAGACAATGTTGCCATTATACCAAATATTGCTAAATGAAAGTTTTAAAAATACTTTAAAGTTTGAGATTGCACATTTGTCTGATTCTTAATGAATTATCACCTAGATTCTTTTTAACTAGGAAGAGTTTAAAATAGAATCCAATCTGATAAAATTGATATTTAACTTTCAAAGTAAGATGTTTTCTTTATAGGCATAATTTTTAAAGGAATTGATTTTTTTTAAAGATTTTATTTATTTATTCATGATAGTCACACACACACACAGAGAGAGAGAGAGAGAGGCAGAGACACAGGCAGAGAGAGAAGCAGGCTCCATGCACCGGGAGCCCGATGTGGGATTCGATCCCGGGTCTCCAGGATCGCGCCCTGGGCCAAAGGCAGGTGCCAAACCGCTGCGCCGCCCAGGGATCCTTGATTTTTATAAATTTTAGCACACTATTGTTTCAGTTTTGATGGTTCCTTTCTGAGAGCATATAGAAATTATGTTCACTAATATTAATTAATGGATACTATGATGTCTAATTGGGTCTTACAAATGATCACTATGAACATCACCAACTTTTTAAAAAGGAACATATTTTAAACATATAACTTACAAAATATTTCTTTATTTCATTAAAACATTTTGTATTTAAGTCAAAAGTCAGATAACCAGCGAAGAGGGAGAATTTGACTTCTTTGCCAATTTGAATGCCTTTAATGTCTTTTTGTTGTCTGATTGCTGAGGCTAGGACTTCCAGTACTATGTTGAACAGCAGTGGTGAGAGTGGACATCCCTGTCTTGTTCCTGATCTTAGGGGAAAGGCTCCCAGTGCTTCCCCATTGAGAATGATATTTGCTGTGGGCTTTTCATAGATGGCTTTTAAGATGTCGAGGAATGTTCCCTCTATCCCTACACTCTGAAGAGTTTTGATCAGGAATGGATGCTGTATTTTGTCAAATGCTTTCTCTGCATCTAATGAGAGGATCATATGGTTCTTGGTTTTTCTCTTGCTGATATGATGAATCACATTGATTGTTTTACGAGTGTTGAACCATGCTTGTGTCCCGGGGATAAATCCTACTTGGTCATGGTGAATAATTTTCTTAATGTACTGTTGGATCCTATTGGCTAGTATCTTGTTGAGAATTTTTGCATCCATGTTCACCAGGGATATTGGTCTGTAATTCTCCTTTTTGGTGGAGTCTTTGTCTGGTTTTGGAATTAAGGTGATGCTGGCCTCATAGAACGAATTTGGAAGTACTCCATCTCTTTCTATCTTTCCAAACGGCTTTAGTAGAATAGGTATGATTTCTTCTTTAAACGTCTGATAGAATTCCCCTGGGAAGCCATCTGGCCCTGGACTTTTGTGTCTTGGGAGGTTTTTGAGAATGGGGAAAATTAACAAGGCAGGAAACCACAAATGTTGGGGAGAATGCAGAGAAAAGGGAACCCTCTTACACTGTTGGTGGGAATGTGAAATGGTGCAGCTGCTCTGGAAAACTGTGTGGAGGTTCCTCAAAGAGTTAAAAATAGACCTGCCTTACGACCCAGCAATTGCACTGTTGGGGATTTACCCCAAAGATACAGATGCAATGAAACGCTGGGACACCTGCACCGCGATGTTTCTAGCACCAATATCCACAATAGCCAAACTGTGGAAGGAGCCTCGGTGTCCAACGAAAGATGAATGGATAAAGAAGATGTGGTTTATGTATACAATGGAATATTACTCAACTATTAGAAATGGCAAATACCCACCATTTGCTTCAACGTGGATGGAACTGGAGGGTATTATGCTGAGTGAAATAAGTCAATCGGAGAAGGACAAACATTATATGTTCTCATTCATTTGGGAATATAAATAATAGTGAAAGGGAATAGAAGGGAAGGGAGAAGAAATGTGTGGGAAATATCAGAGAGGGAGACAGAACATAAAGACTCCTAACTCTGGGAAACGAACTAGGGGTGGTGGAAGGGGAGGAGGGCGGGGGGTGGGGGAGAATGGGTGACGGGCACTGAGGGGGGCACTTGACGGGATGAGCACTGGGTGTTATTCTGTATGTTGGCAAATTGAACACCGATAAAAAATAAGTTTATTATAAAAAATAATTTAAAAAATTTAAAAAATTCAGATAACCAGAATAGTCACTCATATTCTCTCTCTCTCTCTCTTTCTCTCCCTCTCTCTCTCTCTCTCTCTCACACACACACACACGCACACACACATACACACAATTACTGTTCAGTCATTTTCATTTATGGGTCAAATTTCAGATCCAGAAAACAGAATTTGTTATGAGTAGTGGAAATTTAAGAAGGATTATTTCAGAGTTTTTGATAACTTACAAAGTCGTTTGTGACTTGCTGAAAAAAGCAAATTCCCAGGTATGTTCCCTAAATCACACCAAATACCTCAGATGCAAGAAGGGTTTCTTCTCAACAACCATAATGAAGCTAAGAGCACAGGGATTAAAAGGAGGTGAGCAATAAGCATGAAGAATTCAAAGGGGAGTATCAAACAGTCTAATATACATATAATTGGATTCCCAGGAGAGTATGTGCAGGAAAATTTGGGAGAAAAAGAAAAAGGCTAGAAATTTTTTTTAAGTTTAATAAAAACCAACTCACAGAGGCAAATAGCTAATCAAAACCCAGGCAGAATGAATAAGCAACAATGGTCAACAATATTAATCTTGCTTCCCATGGTGTACACATTCAAAGAATTCTGTACATCTCATTTGATGCATTCATTTCTATTTTATTTTAAAGATTATATCAGCCCCTCCCACAAACCTGTTAATTACATGAGGGCAATTTCCTTTGCATACCAAGGTATTCATGTCCCTAAGAGCTGTGCATAGATTTGTTGAGTGAATAAGTATTGATTAATGATCATGGAAAGGTACAAAAATAGCACAGTGAATAAAATGTTAATAAATAGGAGTTAATGTAAGTCACAAGATAATATTTCCAACTCAAATGTAGATTATAAATATCTCCCATTTCAGTAATTTTTTAATAAACATGCAAATTATTATGACAGTTACAGACTAAATTGTAAATAGTAAACTGGATCTAATAAATGAAACATGCATTTAGATGATTTCAGTGTAGAGTTCAGAATAACCGAAAGAATAAAATAGATCTAAAAAGCAAAATTATAGAGACAGAAAATAAATCAATGGCTGAGGTTGGGGGGAAGTGCTTGACTGCAGGAGGCAGAGTGGACATTTTGGAATGCTGGGGATATTCTATATCTTGATTTTGGGGGTTATTATGTGATTACATACATTTGTCAAAACTCATAGAACTATATACTGCTTTACTATATATAAATATTTTAATAAATCTTAGAAAAGTAAAATAATATAAGGAAACAAAAATCTGTTGTGTTCTTGTAATTGCAGCAAGGATTGCAATGTGGTATATTTATTTACCAAATTAAATATTTTTAAACAATTTAACACATTTTATTAATAAAATATTTTTCAATATCTACAGAATTTTAAAGTTTTTTGTTATTTTATCTTACTTTAATTTATTATGGATAGAAGATGTGGTCTTTGGTTTATGCATGGTGCATGGTAAGTCTGGGTTAATATTCCATTTTCTTTTTAAAGATATTGTTTACTTTCCTACTGTTTATCTCCATAAGCTTTATAAAATCAGGAATGTTAATTATGCTATTAAAACTTATATATACTTTCTTATTTGTTTTGAATTATAGGTCATCAGTTACTGAGAGCAATGTATTAAAATAAAGATTTCTGATGGGAATTTTTCGTCTTTTTGTAATTCTGTCAAATACACTTTTATATATTTTGAAGTTACCTAATCATTTGTAAATAAGTTTGGACTGTTTATATTTTAAGTGCATTAATTTTTCATAAATAATGATACTGTGTTACTCTGAAAAATGTTTCCAACATCCTCTAAAAGTATCTGTCCAAATAGGTGGAAAGTATGAATAGTGCTTTGTATGGAAAACAAAACAAAAGTTAACAGAAACAAAACAAAGAAGTTTGCAGATGCAATAAATATAAGGATATTGAGATGGGGATATTATTCCAGATTATCTGTAAGAACCACAAATATAATTATATGGATCCTTATAGGAAGGAAGGCAAGAATGATTTGACTAGATTCAGAGGAAATCGTGATGTGAATACAAAGAACAGAGAAATTTGAAAACGTTGGCATTGAATTTGAAGTGATGGGGCCACAAGCCACAATCTTGAGATCTAGACCTGAGCTGAGATCAAGAGTCCAACACTTAACAACTGAGCCATCCAGGAGATCTTGCTTTTGTTTTTTTAGTTTTTTTTTTTTTATTTGAGTGAAGTTTCTACAAAATATTACATTAGTTTCAATTGTACGACATAGTGATTTGACAAGTTTGCACATTATACTGGGCTCACCACAGGTGTAGCTACCATCTGTCACCATAAAATACTTACAGTATCATTAACTTTATTCCCTATGCTGTGCCTTTTATTCCCATAACTTATCCATAGCTGGAAACCTGTATCTCCTTCTCATCTTCACCCATTTTCCCATCTCTCACCCCTAACCTAATCTGGGAACCACCAGTTTGTTCTCTATATCTACAGGTCTGATTCTGCTTTTTATTTCTTTATTCATTTGGTTTTTTCTTTTTTTTCCCTTTTCGATTCCACACAACAGTGAAATCATATGGTGTTTATCTTTCTCAGTCCCATTTATTACACTCTTTAGATCCATTTATGTTGTTGCAAGAAAAAAGAAATTAGAGTTATATATATTGGTATGGAAGAAGTTAAACTATCACTATTTGCAAATGACATGACACTGTAAATGAAAAACCCTAAAGAGTCCACCAAAAAAACTACTAGAAATAATGAATGAATTTAGTGATGTTGTAGGATACAAAATTAATATCCAGAAACAAGTAGCATTTCCTTTTTTAAAAATTATTTATGTATGAGAGAAAGCACATGTGCACCCAAGGGTGGATAGGGGGTGGATGGGGGAGGGGCAGAGAAAGAGAGAGAGAGAGAGAGAGAGAGAATCTTGAGCAGAGTCCCTGCTGAGCACAGAGCCTGACATGGGGCTTGATCTTATGACCCTGAGATCATGACCCAGCCAAAATCAAGAGTCTGTAGCTCAACTTGTTGGTCACCCAGGATCCCCAATCAGTAGCATTTCTATACACTAATAGCAAAATAGCAGAAAAAGAAACTAAGAAAACAATTCCATTTACAACAGCACCAAAAAGAATCAAATACCTAGGAATGGACTTAACCAAAGAGGTGAAAGACCTGAGCTATGAAAACTATTAAACATTGATAAAAGAAACTGAAGATGATAAATGTTTTTATTGATTACTAATTATTCAAATTTTTAAAGTGCATTTTTATTTTAAACAACCAATTTGTTTTACACTTTGCTTGTTTTTTTTTTGTTGTTTTGTTTTTGTCTTTTTTTTTTTTTTTGCATATCAAACCTTCTTACTTATATTATCATTTCTTTTGGATTTCAAACATCTCCCTGAAATATCTTTTAGGAGTTTCTTTAATAAAGGTTTATTTGTAATATGTACTTTTTGTTGGATGGAAATTTGTTTGGAAGGAAAAACAATAATTGAATGGTAAAAAAATAAATACATAAATGTAAGTTGAAACTTATTTTTTCTCACTTAATATTATTTTACCATACTGTTTTCTATCATTGCTGCTGACAATTCAAATATTAGCTTAAGTGCAGTACTTTGTAGATAATAACTTTTAAGTTAGTTTTATGATTTTCTCCTTATCTATGGTATTCCTTGCTTCCACTAATATAGGTTTGGTTGCTAATTTTTAAATAATTTTTATTTATTATTTTTTAAAGATTTTATTTATTTATTCATGAAAGACACAGAAAGAGAGAGGCAGAGACACAGGCAGAAGAGAGGCAGGCTCCATGAAGGGAGCCCAATGTGGGACTTGATCTCGGGACTCCAGGATCACACCCTGAGCCAAAGGCGGACACTCAACCGCTGAGCCACCCTGGCATCCCACGTTTGGCTGCTATTAAGAAATTATTCAGAAATTATTTTCTTCTCCCAAACTCTTCCTGGCTTAGTTTGATTTCTATTAGCAATTTTAGATCCAGGTTAACATTTGTTTTTATTTTCTTTAATTTGTCTATCCTTACAGCTTTACTAAGAAGTTAACTATGTACATTATTCATTTTCAGTTATATTATCATCCACCTACTTATATATTTCAAGATTGAATGTTCTTTCTATTTTGCGTTGTCATTTTTTACCCTAATTGTGGGTTCTTTTTCTAATTCACTTGACACATTGTTAAATAGACTCAAAGCATTTCCTTAAATAAGCATAATGATTGTTACCAACTGTAAAGTCTGAAAATATTTCACACTATCAGTTGAACGCTAGCTTGTGTAGAACTCTTGGATTTGTCAACAGCTCTCACCAATGAAGATTCAGATTGAATGCATCATCTAGAACCTGTCAACATGCTTTCACAGCTGTTATTGGAGAGAGGAAGTTATGAAAGGGAGGAGCCATAGACATGTGCTTATCCTGTCATCTCCACGGAATATATGTCTGGGTCGCTTATAGAGAAGGTGGGGATTTTTGTTATTTCTTTTATTTTTAATTTTGAGGCTCTGTGGAGTTTTAATATTATTTAGACAGCACGCATTGATCTCTGGTTAGTATTAAATTCTACTTAACTAATATCTTCTTTTAATTTAGTGTTTTTTTTTCTTAATATGGGTAGAATTCCAGACAAACATGTAGAATATCCAGTAAAGATATTCCAACATTACTGACACAATACAGATTCAAATGTCAATATTTAGTGTATTCTTGGGTGTGCGTCCCATTTTAGTAAGTTAATAGGAGCATTTAAATATGCACAGTAGGCACTACAAAGTTTTTCTTGCCCTTAAGAAAGCCTAAATGGCAACATAGGTGGAAAAATAGCATAATTAGAAACTTTTCAAGAAATTTTCAAGTGTGGCAATAGGATCCTTTTATTAAAGAATAAGTCACAGGCAGCAATTACTTGTGGTGTTAGTTTTTCCCTAGTTGACTATGAAAGTCAAGTCAGCTTTGGTAAAGCATGAAAAGAAAAGGAGCACCATTTTGCCACTTAGGTAAATTTCTGAAAAAGATTTGGGTTAGCTTAGATATGAGCTGAGATTGCATTAATTGAACTTTAACTAGCATTTATTAGGTGATCACTTTGTCCACACATTTTTTTTTCTGTGAAATGAAACCATATCCATTCTGAGAAATTATTTTCTCTATATAAAACAATTAATACATGTGGCTTTAGGGAGAGATTTTCAATGTTTACTTTTAATGGTAGACACAATTATGCATATGTAAATATACAAATAAGTTGCCGTAGATGACATCTGTGACCGGCCCAGTTGATCTCTGCCTCCTGGTATTCACATCCTGTGTATTTCCTTCTTCTAGACTATGAGCTAATCTCCCGTCTCTCTTCTAAGGAACTAAATATGGCAAAAGTGATCGAATGCCACCTTTGAGATTAGATTACAAAAAAAGTGCAACCCTCACCTTGTTTGCCCCCTCTCTGTCCCTGTTTCTGTATCTGTTTCTATGTCTCTCCCTCTCTTTTTCTCTCTTGATGAATGCTAAAGACTCTGAGTTAAGAACATCTATCTATGCTCAGTTTGTGGATCTACAGAATCTTTAAGATAAATGTGTATTGTTTTAAGCCATAAAGTTATGAGATAATTTGTTGTGAGTTAATGGATAATTAATAACTATGTGATAAGATATGCCTTAAAGGTTAACTTACTGTAAGTTTGTTCTTATTAATAATAAATTTTACTCATTTATAAATTATATTTGATCCTCAAAATCTTGAAATAATATTATTTTATTGGTGTAAAGCTATTAGTAATAACATGGTATGATGGAATATATCTCTGCCTGGTTTTTGGAAACAATGTCAAAGAGTATGCTTACAAGGAAGAATAAAATATTTCCTCCCACTTTCATTTTTCTTAGTCATTTGGTCAAGAATTAATGTAAATATATTTTGGATACAATTTGCTTATTTTATTGTGGAGATGCTATGGGGCATTCCTTGGAGTATACATTTCATTTGTAGATTCATTTGCTTTATATAATTGGTTACTTTCTCTTCCTACGAGATATTTATTTAAATTTTGTTTTCAACAAAGTCTGCTTTGATATCACTGGGGTATTATAAATTTAATTATCATAAATATATTATAAACAACTAAAATCAAAGGATAATAATGATTTTATGATCTACATATTGATAGTCTGTTGTTTGAAAACCAAGTTAAAACCAAAAGCAATTTAGTTTCATAATTGATGCTTGCACAAAACAATATTAAATGCATTACACAGTATAGCAATCTAGTCTAGTAGACTCTAGCTAATTCAAATGAGAAACAGCAAAAATATAGTCTTGATAGACTTATAAGTAAAATTATAAACAATCCAATTGTATTATATTCTCAAAAAATCTAGAAACTTGCTGCACAATATTTTTTTAAATAGGAGATTAAAAGACTGCAAGCATTGACTGATAGAGCAGAGCTTACATCCAGACCAAAATGAGTTGAAATATATTAGGAAATAGAGCAGGTAAGAGGATTGAAGGTATATTTTGGGTGACTAATATGATGTCAGTCAAAACATTATATTCTTGTGTAATGATCAGCTCTTGTGGTTTAGTCTTATAAGGAAGGTATGTAGTCCTGCATACATCTCTGCATATGTTTAGTAACAAGAGCTGCTTTTGTGAAATGTCTAGAATGATTGAATCAGATGGTTTATAAGCTAGAAGGGGAGAGATTGTTGACTTCAGTAGAGGTGAGTAGTTTCAGATTTGGTGAGACTTTTAAACCTCTGGCTGGGAAGAATGATAAAATTCCCCTATTGGCAACTCCACAGAAGCCTAGCACACAACAGTGGGGGCAAGAAGTTCTGAGGGCATAAATTAGACAACATGTCAATAATTTCTTTAGCTATATACTATATTTTGGTATAGATATTTTATACAAAATGTAGCATTTTGAACCAAAATCTTAACAGATATAATAGGTTGATTTCAGAAGTGTCCCAAATTATTGTTAATGCTATTAATTACTTATCCAGTAAAAATAATGTAATAAAATTCTTTCAAAAATAGGAGCATGAAATAGCATACTTACACTTAGGGGAAAAAAGGACCTATATATTTGAAAAAATATGAGTATATTTATTTAAAATCTTATAGTAGAGAGTTTACCAATAATACTTATTTTTACACTTGTCAGAAGGAATCACATTTTAGTTGGCTTAATTCAACATGCATTACAAACAGGATTTTTAATTAAATGTAATCAATGAAAGTTTTATTAGATTTTGCCAGTGCTTATTTATCTTCTTTTCATATTCTTTAAAGTTCAAATTATCACTGTCCTTCAGAAGACTTAGGGTATGTTGCATTTCTTTACTAATTTCCAAGAGGTCTACATGAAAGACATAAAGAAGTGAAATTGAATGAAATAAAGAATATATCCAGTACAATAAAACTTGGCTCACAATTCAAGAAAAAAGTCTCCAATAAAAAATGAAAGACTCCACATAAATAGAGGACAAAAATGACAACAAATAAAACTGAAAATGTTACCCAAGCCAGTACTCAGAACTCTACCTAAATAAATACACTCTTCCTTCATGCTTAAACTCTGGCAAGAATAAATACTTGTTTATGTTATGTTTAATTATAGGGAGAAATATGAACACAGAAATGTACCATTGGTAATAAAGGAGCATCATAGCATATACTGATTAAAACAACTTTCTAGTCTCTGAATTCTCTGTGTTATATTCTTTATTTCTTCCATAGTCTCTGCATGTCACCAAATATTATGATCCTTCTATTTTGTATAAGATAGCCCTCTTCTTGTATAAATGATACAAACTGGATTATGACACTTACAAGAAGAAACAAACTGAAACAAACTCAATCCTATAGTCCCCCCTTCTCAAAATTCCAGTGGTTGCCGTAGAACGAGTGAATTCTTTACCATGAAAAAGATATATTTTATTTCTGTGTTCATCTACAATCAATGTTTATCTATGTTTATTCACTTTTGGTCACATTTGAAACAAGCACAATTCACAGAGTTTGTCTCATTTTTTTATGTGTATGTTGCTTGCAATCTGCTCCTATCATTAATGATTTCACCTGTTAAAATTCTGCAACTTCGAACAGAAAAATAAAATTAAATGCTTCAAAACTTATCCTATTAAGTCCTATATGCCTTGTTTTGCCCAGACTTTTTTTTTTAAACCAAGTGAACCCTAAGTAAAGATGCATGAAGACCTATTGACTAGTTTTTCTTATGGTACTCAGTTAAGAATCAATTCCTTTGAAAAATAAATAACCCTTTATTACTTTGAGCTTATATAAAGTAAATTAACAACTTTTGATTCTAAGAAAATGAATGAATACACATTCATTTTTTCCTCGTTCCTCCCCTCTATATATAATTAAATTCACTGAAAATAATCCAACATGACCATAATAAGATCCTGAAGTTTGAAAAGAAAATGATGAACTAGCTAGGGACATCAAGACTTAAAGAGAAATACATGGATGACTTCTAGATTGGGTGGCAGTACACTGTACAACATAGAAATGCCAACAGATATAAACAAGCAGAGAGAGAGTGACAGAGAGACAGAGAAAGAGAGAGAGAAATAAAAGAGGAAAGAAAAAAGAAGAGTATGTTTTATCTGGCTAGAGAACTAGGAAAAATACATCTCAACTGAACTGGAGAGAAGACCGACATTCATGTCAAAAGCAGATCCAACCAACCTGCAGCAATTTGATCGCCAGAGCTCAGGAAACAAAATTATCACTCTTTGTTCCCCAACTTCTGGTTGCAGTTCCAGTCTTCCACACGGAAATGGCAACAGCAGGACCTGAGCAGGCCGATCCTCTCCATTATACCAAAAAACGTTGTAGAAGACAAACCTGTCTGCATGATTTCAGACTATATAAAAAAGCTATAGTAAGCAAAACAATGTGGCATTGGCATAAAAACAGACACATAAATTAATAGAATAGAATAGAGAGACCATAAATAAATCCACACATATATGGTCAATTAATTTATGACAAAGCAATGAAAAATATTCAATGGGGAAAGGACAGTTTCTTCAATAAGTGGGTTGGGAAAACTGGATATCAATATGCAAAAGAATGAAACTCGACCACTATCTTACACTACACACACAAAATAATTCAAACTGAGTTAAAAACTTGATTGTAAGACCTGAAACCATAAAACTCCTAGAAGACAACATAGACAGTAAGATACTTAAAATTGTCTGGGCCCTGAATTTTTTAAATTTGACACCAAAAGCAAAAAAAAAAAAAAAAAAAACAACAAGTTGGAGTACATCAAATTAAATATTTGTACAGCAAAAGAAATTGTCAACAAAATGAAAAGGGCAACTTACAGAATGGGAGAAAATATTTGCAAATCATATACCTGAAAAAGGGTTAATATTAAAAATTTAAAAAAATGCATACAACCCAGTAGCAAACAAACAAACGATCGATTAAAAAATGAGCAGAGGATCTAAATAGAAATTTTCCAAAGACATACAAATGTTCCACAGATATAGGAAAAGATATTTAACATCACAATTCATCAGGAAAAGGCAAATCAAAGTCATGGTGAAATATCATCTCACATCTGTTAGAATGACTGTTATCAAAAAGTAGACAAGAAAAAAAACTGTTAGTAAAGATGTGCAGAGAAGAGAACCCTTGTCCATTTTTGCTAGGATAAATCGGTGCAGCCACTGTGGAAAACAGTATGGAAGTTCCTCAAAAAGTTAAAAATAGAATTACCATATGATCTAGCAATTCCACTTCTGAGTCTTCATCTGAAGAAAATGAAAATGCTAGTTTGAAAAGATACATACACCCTTAGGTTTATTGCAGTTGTAGCAGTATTTGTAATAGCCAATGTGAAAACATGCTAAGTGTTCTTCAATGAGTAAATAGATAAGGAAATGTAGTGTATGTGTGTGTGTGTGTGTGTGGTGTGTGTGTGTGTATGTAATGTGCTTGTAATGAAATATTATTCAGCCATAAAAATAAATGAAATCTTGCTATTTGTGATAGTATGGACTTTGAGGGCATTATGGTAAGTGAAATAAGTTTGATAGAGAAAGATAGATACCATATGAACATACATATATAGAGATTCTAATACAGAAAAAAGCAAAGCTTTTGCTTTTTTGCACAAAGTGGTTGTCAGAAGCAGGGGTGTTGGCGTTGGTGGACAAAATGGAGGGCGGGGTGAAGGGAGTCACAAGGAACACACTTCCAGTTATAAAGTAAATGTCATGGGGATATGAGATACAGCATGGCAACTACAGCTAGGAAGACTGTATTCCTATATCACATAGTTGAAAAAGGCAAAAGATTTATATGATCTGAAGAGAAACCAGAGTACATATATCACATAGTTGAAAGGATAAGGAGCATAATGCAAGGAGCATTTCTTAATGCTCCTTAGCATTGCATAATTAAGATTATGCAAGGAGCATAATCTTAAAAGTTCTCATCACAAGAAAAAATCCCTAAGTACATATGATAATGGATGTTAACTAGACTTATCGTGGTAATCATTTCACAATACTCACAAATACTGAATTGTTATGTTGTATACCTGAAACTAATACGAGGTTGTATGTCAATTCTGCCTCATTTTTTAAAAAAGAGAGAAAACTACAGAAATAATAAGGAAAAACATAAACTCAAATTCCTTAAAAAAATAAAAAAAAAAGAAAGAAAAGAATGGTGCTGGAGCAATTGGTCATCCATAGTCAAAAAGACAAAAACAAAAAGAAACTACCCCATAAAAATAAAATAAAACAAAAAATTTAACCAAGGTCTCATAATTTATTGAAAATAAGTCAAGGGGTGACTGGGAGGCTCAGTGAGTTAAATAATTCAAGGGATGCCTGGGTCGCTCTTAATTTTGGCTCAGGTCATGATCTCAGGGTCCTGGGATTGATCCCCACATAGGACTCTGTGCTCAGCAGCGAGTATGCTTCTCTGTCTCTCTCTCCCTCTCCCTCTTCCCTTCCCACTGTTCTCTCTCTATCTTTCCTCTCTATAAACAAACAAACAAGCATAGGAGAAGTCTAGATGATCTTGGTTTTGCCAATGACTCTTCTTAGAAACAACATCAAAAGCAAAAGCACCATGTGAAAGAAAAACAGATATAAACTATACTTAATTAAAATTAAGTACATCTATTCTTCAAGAGTCACTTTTAGGATAATGACAAAACAAGCCACTGAGTAGTAGAAAAATCTTTGCAAAACACCTTTATTGTAGCCCTGTGAGAGAATAGTAGAAGAATCTTCACAAAATATATACCTGATAAAGTCCTAAGTTGAAAACTTAAATCCATACCAAAACTTGCACACAATGCTTAGCAGTTTTACTCATAATTTCCAAGACTTAGAGGCAAAAAAGGTATTCTTTAACTGATGAATAGTAAACCGTGGTACATTCATAAAATAAAATATTATTCATTGATCAAAATACATGATCTATCATATATGAAAACACTTTTAATACATTCTGCTAAGTGAAAAAACCAATCAGAAAAGGCTACACACTGTATGATTCCAACTGGATGAAATTCTGGAAAAAACAAAGCTGTAGAGACACTAAAATGTTCAGTGTTTGCCAGCCAGTAAAGAGGAGGGATGGAGGGATAATGATGGGGAGCACAGGAGAGTTTTGGGGCAATGAAACCATTCCATATGATACATGTAGTAGTGGACACTTGTCATTATACCTTTGTCAAAATCCAAAATGTCTGAAAAAAAAGAGTGATTTGGATAATATAACCTATGGATATTTGTAAGTAATAATGTATCAATATTGGCTTAGTAATTTTAGCAAATGTACTGTACACTGAAGCAAGATGTTAATAATGGGGAAGGCTGTGAAAAGAGGATGAGGGACTACGTGAGAATTTTCTGTAATTTCAGCTCAATTTTTTTCTCTGAACTTAAACTGGTTCAAACATGTCAAGTCTGTTAATTAAAAAACAAAATATTAGCATAAAATATCTGAGCTCTGAGGCTAGGCTAAGACTTCAACTTGGCCATGAAAACACGATCCATAAAACCAAAGGTGGACCTCACAAAATAAATAAATATATACGTATATACATATATATGGAACGCGCGCGCACACACACACACACACACACACACACACACATTGCTCTATAAAAGGCCCTCACTTGAGAAGAAGGTGAAATGCCAGAGTATATTTTGGGAGAGGCCATTTATATATCAGATTTTTAATAAAAACTCCTGCTTTTAGTATAGAAAGTACTCAAAACTGAAAAGTAAGTTTTTAAAAACTCAGAAAATTGCTAAAAGACATGAACAAGTATTTCCCTAAAAAGTATAGACTGATTTTATAAAAGCACATGAAAAGACATTCGATTTTATTAGCTATTAGGAAAATTCAATGATGACATATCATTACACGACTATCGAATGACTAAGTGAGATGTCACTACACAGCTATCAAATGACTAAAATAAAAAAATAATGATCACACAAAATGCCGGAGAGGATGCCAAGAAATCCTATCATTCATCCCTCACTGCCAGGAATGTGAAATGGTGCAGCCACTCTAGAAAAGAATTTGGCGGTTTCTCAAAAAATGAAACCTACCACTTCTGTACAACCCAGAAATTTCACAATTGGGCAATTATCCCTAAGAATCAAAAACTCATGTCTACAGAAAAGTTTGTGAACAAGTTTTAATAAGAACTTCATTTTTTATATCCAAAAACTGCAGGTAGATCTTCTGTTATTTCAGAGCACGATGATTAATTAAAAATAAGGAAGTTCGTATGTCTATCTTTTAGTAACATGTGGATATTTTTTTTTCATGGCAGGGCTTGATGAATCTGATAACAAAGATTGTTGTGAAGCATTCACATAAGACCTGGGATCAGAAAGCTTCCTTAGAATAACAGAGACACTTGAGACGTAGATTGAAAGAGAAAGTGGTAAAGGGAATAATGAAAGTAAGGTCATTGAGGACATTCCAGGCATAGGAAATAAAATGCAGAAACAAAATGAAGAAACCATATAGGTATGAAAATGCATTTATTGAGGGAAGTATAAGTAGCCAGTTTCATCCATAAGTAATTAAGCAAAATCGAACTAGATAAAGAAGAGTAAAATAGGAATCAGTCATATAGAATGTTTGGAATCAAACAAAACAAAACAAAAAATGACCCATATTCTGAAAGCCCTGAAGAGCTACCAAACAATTTTAATGAGGAAATGATATGGTCAGGTTTACATTTTTTAAAAATAAATGAAAGATGATATTAAAAGAGTTTAGAATGGAAACTGGAAGATTAGAAAAGAAGCTATTGAAACAAATGATCATAACGTCACACCCCGATCAAAACAAGGCCAGTAGACATAGGGAGGCAGAAATGGGAAATAGGGAAAATGATAAAATGGAATCTAGAAAGAAGAGAAAGACTACACAACATTATGACTTACCGATATAATCTAAAGGGAGAAGGGAGTGTAATACTAGCAGCACCATGTGTCCTGCAGGATAGAGTGAAGAAAAATTAAAAAAAAAAAAAAAGCGCAAGGGAGAAAACATCCAAATGTTAATCAGCAGGAGGCAGGGACAGGCCATGATTTCCAGAGATAACCACTGCATTTGTGTACAATTAGTCTAGTGCACTTAATATGATGTAAACTTTGTTTTCAAATATTTACTTTTTTTTCATACTCTAAGAGCTCTAATCAAGCCTCGCCAACAATGGAGCTATCTAATTCTGAGGGGAACCTCTTTACTACATGATCTATGTCTTAAAACACAGACATGAACACCCCTCAATGATTTGACCTATTCAAATTTGTTGGGATATTCCCAGAGATTCAATAGCCATTGTAATGATAATTGGAGCAGAATTATTTGATTATCAAAAGACTGATTTCTATATCATAATTATAAAATGCTTCTAGCATGAAAACATTTATATTTTCTGTATCCTGTCTATAATTAGCACATAAAAGGATTGATGGATTGAGGGTATGAGGATCAACCTTATATTTCTTTCGCAGAGAAATCAATGTCCTGGAATTTCATCTACTTTTTAAAATATTTTTAAAACTTAGCTATGCTTTGCCTGCAGATTGTTGAAGAACATTATATTGGAAAATAACTGCATAATATATGTATAATATTAATCATCTCCACTATACAACTTAAATCCAAGTGTTATTCGATACCTGTGAATGCTTTATCTATATATAAATATTATGCTGAATTTATAGCGAAGCTAAAAAATTCTTACAAGGACATCTATTTGCTGCCTAGCTCAAATTATAGTATATATTCAAACTAATGCAAAAGCAGTTTTCTTAAAGATTTTTTGTTAACTCATTCATTACTTCCCACTCACTTCTGAATTACAGAGATTTCAATCTATTATTTCCACAGGTATTCTTAAAAATTCATCTCTTTTCATTATAGAGTAAGAGGGAAAGAGTGAATATTTATAGTTAGACCACAATATTCATTACAGTGGAAGCTTTTCTTAGAGGATCCTTTGGAGGAACAGTTCTCTGAAAAAAGTTCAACTGATTTTTTTTTTAATTGGCTAGTAAATTGCAAGTGTGGGATTCAATTTTGGATAAAGTGATTTAAAAATTTATGCTTTATGGTCTCTGTGGCAATTCCCACAGATAGGAAATCATGGTAACAGTATAAAAAGACAGTAAGTCATGTGGCTTGAACACTTGGCTTTTGAAGTGAGATGTGATTTCAAGTATCAATTATATCAGCAACTAAGACCGTGAACATTTGCAAGTAAAACTTTTTCTTTTGACTGTATAGTGGGCATAGTAAAAGTCACTACTTCTTTTTTTTTTAAGATTTTCTTTTTTTGACAGAGAGCAAGAGAGAACACAAGCAGAGGGAGGGACAGAATGAGAAGGAAAGCACACCTCCCACTAAGCAGGGAGCCTGATGTGGGACTCGATCCCAAGACCTCAAGATCATGACCTGAGCTGTAGGCAGACGCTTAACCGACTGAGCCACCCAGGCACTCTAAAAGTTACTACTTCTAAAAGTTTTGTAAAAATTAAATAAAATGACGCATGTTGAGGTTATAGAATGATCCTGTGATAGTGATGAAATCAACATTTTTTAAGCTAGTTCCCCTATTATTGTCATTATTAGTGTTCAGAAGGTTCCTAAAACTTATGCAAAACTGTTTATACTATCAAGAGAAATTTTGGAAGCCTTCCTAATGCTTAAAGATAATTGACTAGGTAATATATATCAGCATGGATGGTCATTTTATCTCAAATATTTTTAATAAAAAGCAGTTAAGCAGTTCTTCCTTTTGCATGATATCATAATCAACTCCCATGTATATTGGAACCTTGTCCTCAGTTATAAATCGTTCCACAACGACTGGGCCACTCTAGTGGACGTGCTAATTGTTAAATTGTCTTTGAGTTGAATATTACTATCAAGCTTGAACTCCTTGAAACTTTAGAAGTTATCTAGCACCTCTTAACTCTTCATTTATTTTTTCAGAATATAATAATAAATTACTAACCCAAAGTCATTTATAACTTTCCACTTTTTTTTCTATCTTTTTCTCCCCCCCCAAATTCCTCAGCCCTGGATAACCTAAGTTGTCTCATATCTGAACAGCAACATCTCAGCAGGAGTTAGAAACATAATTTCTATGCTATTCGACTCTCTAACATGTAGAATTTAATCATTTAGTATGTATTTCTTGTGTTTCCTTTCTAAAGTGTAAATTTTAAAACCCAATAGCATTATAAAAAGAGAAATTTGTGTAACAGATGGATCACGCAGCTTAGAGCTGAACCTTCAAAAAGGTTACAACTTGAAGCTGAATTTAAATTCTCTCAAAGCATGTCTATGCTTTAATAATAGTAATTAGTAATAATAATATAATCCCCTTCGTATTTTTGAGATCTTGCTTTCTAGTAAATTTAAACTATATTACATTACAAAATTTTGTGTCTTCACTGGAGACATTGCAGGACAAGGTGAGAAAGCGACATAGTGGAAAGTGTCGTGAAGGAAGCCAGTGGTAAGAGCTACACAGAGCTCAATCCCTTACCAGTTAAGCCATGTGAACTGGGCTAGGTTAAAAACAAGTCAAAAATGGCAATGTCCCATTGTTCCCTGTATATGCAACTTCCCTCAATTCAGTTTCTTGAATTTTAAATTAAGGCAAACATTTCCTTTGTTGTAAAGAGTAAAGCTAAGGCAATATTAGTATGCTTGGAATACCTAAAGGACTAACTAAAATAAGAGCTATTTTATTAGTTCAGGTATATCTCTATATTTATTTCATTGTGTTTTACAAACTGCCTGTTTAATCCTCTAGGATTAATTCAAATGCAAATGTTGCATTCGGATCTTAATAGTTGTAGATTGGAAAAAAAAAAGGTTACATCTTTGAAATAATGACAAATACCCTATTAAGTTTAATTGTTATTTTCTAGGAAGCACGTAAAAGAGTGTGACAAGAACATCACCACAGGCAAAGGTCTATTAGCCAACTAGACCAATAAAAATTATACCTCTTGTCAAAATTAGAAGGGCCAGTAATCATTAACAAGCCTAATAAAGAATTACGGTATTAATTTAAAAGTTTATTTCTATTCATTTGTGAGCCTTGATCAAATTCCAGAAGTCACATGAAAGAAATGGAAATTCCGTCTGTCTAATCTCCCTGCCTTGCCTTATGCATAGTAAGAATAGGGGTTGACTCTCCAGTCAGGAAATCAATTATTAGGCAGTGCAAACATATTTTAATTTAGAATAAAATTGTTTCTAAAAGTTGATACTGATGTTGTTAAATGAATTCTTTCCTTCTCACCAATCTCCACAGGCCCAAAGCTACCCCCTATCTACCAGTAGCAAAATTTGTACTCAGGTAAAAGGTATTTAAACACATGACAAAATAACCGCATTTCTCTCCATGTCTTTTTCATTATATTAAACTATCTGTGTTCACATTAGATTTACCTATTCATCTCAAATAACTAATTTGTGAGGGGGAGGGAAGGATAGAAACAGATATAAAATTGCAAAAATATTTGGTAGATAAATTAACTCATTAATGTAATAGTCTGTAATTGTAATGCCAAAGTGCGGGGGTGGGGGGGCAATGTAAAAACTGGTACATAAGTTTGCAGTCTCTTGTCTTTCCAAATGCTTCCTGGAAGACAAAATTAGGGGGGAACAGTAAAGATTAACCTCAATGAAATCTAACAATATTGTTTCAAACCACAAAATACAGATAGATTTACTGCTGTTGGCCTCAGTTTTGAGAAGGATGGTCGTCCTTAATTAAGAGTTGTCCCTTGACTTGGGTCTGTTCAAACCAGGAAGCTTGACATTGACATTAACTTTAAAGGCTACATTTTCTTGCCATAACCTTCCTCCTTCTATTTTAAATCTTCCAGGGAAGCTGCCACATTTAATAAGCCAAAAATATATTTTTTCTTTGATCTTCCTTTACTATATTTCCCCCTTCTTTTTTCAGCTCTTGTCTTCTAAGTATTTGAAGTCTTTAATGATATAATTCATGGTTAGTATGTTGAAAAGACACTTGAAAAGGCAAGTATTGTTCCCACATTATCTGAAGTCCTATTATATATGTGATCCATTCTGTATAAATCTCTATACACCGGTACCCCTAATTATTGAATATCCTCTGTAACATGTCATTGGGATAAGATTATTTGAGGCCCAAAACATACATCACGTTGGTAATATAAATATCTAACATCTACTGGGACCTTAGTATGCATCAGACTTTACACAGTATTCAGCTAATACAGAGGCCCTTAAAGCCTCATTTTAGTTTGAAGAAACTGAAAAATATAAAGAATATAATTTCTCTACTATCATATAGTCAAGAAGTGTTAACATTTGATTCCACGAAGTCTGTCTCTGAAGCTGTGCTCTGAATCTTCACCCATTATTCATTGTCTCATCACGTGGCACATGTATCACCCACATGCCTTTGTCTATTATAATGACAACAGTGAACACATCAACATACAGCACAAATTAAATCTGTTCTTCAAATAAAGAGAAATAATCATAAAATATAAGATTTTCCAGGATATTTACTTTGGGAATTTATCTATCTGTGTGCACACACAATCATATAAAATAGCATAAGGGCCACTTTTAACATGGTTACATATCTCATAAAATATTTGATTGAACTCATTTTTCTCAGTGGTGACATATTATGGAAAAAGCCAAATTTTATGATAAAGTAAAATGTGGCAACATCTTTTTGGTTTTGTAGAAAATGACTTGAAAAACATTCTTCTTCAAAAACTTGCCTTTTTAATAGTCTTTGCAAAGTGCTAAGTTTACATTTCTACATAGATAAGAAGGATTAAGAGTATACTTATTTCGGTGAGCACAGAGTAATGTATAGATCAGTTGTGTCATTACACTGTACTGCTGAGACTAATATAACACCGTGTGTTAATTATATTTTAATAAAAAACACTAAGAAAAAGTTATTTCAAAAAATGATCAATTTAAATTTAAATTTGAAAAGGACAAATTTAAGTTTCCAACACTCTGAGAATAAATTAATATTTGTCACACTATGCTGTTGTTCTTTTGACTGGAACTGCTAGATGTTCATTGTAAGCTGGAGCGACATTAATATGGCTACACTACTCACTACACTGAAAACTCTTACACACTACTGAGAGATATAAATCCCCTGCCAATCCATTTTATCTTAGTACAAAGGTTTTACAATTTCCTTTTCAAAACAATAAATTACTGCAATACCCTATGTGTTCTCTAAATCACTTCCTTTAGTGTGAGCAGCCATGACTACAAGTTTACACATCATTGGTTTCTTTGAGGGCAGGAATTCAGTATTTTGTAACTTTGGATTGAACTTTGGCACATGTCCAAAGCGAACAAAATATTTGCTTGCTATTTTCAGTAATATTATAGAATAAAATCAGCTTTAATAATATAATATTAAATAGAAATTATATATAAGATAGAAAATACATGTGACTCAATTTTGTATTTATGGTAGTTTGTTTTGGTTTGGTATATATAAAACATTTTTAGAGGACTCTCAAAATAGAAATGGAAGGAGAAAAGATGAGAAAACATTGTATATCCTTCTTCCCTCTATTTTTTAAATTTATGTAAGCTTTATGATACTTGCATATACTCTTAGGAAGAAAAAAGTTATTAAATATCCTGACCTGTAGTTAGCATTAGCAACAAAAAAAAGAAGAAGAAGAAAGAAGAAGAAGAAGAAAGAAGAAGAAGAAGAAGAAGAAGAAGAAGAAGAAGAAGAAGAAGAAAAAGAAGAAGAAGAAATGAATATATTATTTTTTTCATGTAGAGGAAAGGGTAATAAAATAGTATTTGAAACAAAAGTGAGGAGGAAAACTTCCATCTTTCTCTTCTGGCTCAGTGACTGAAACATCTTTTCAGTTCGGCTAAATGAAACATGACTTGGAAGCAAAACAGGAAGAACAGTGACAGGGTATGTGAGATGTTGAGCTTGATGACTGCAATCTACTTACTAGTGCCACCTGTGGGCCTTTATTTTTGTCAGAGGTCAGCACTGTCGCTTAGAGCAAGTAGAAAATTCAATCAATTTGTTTGTGTGTGTGTGTGTGTGTGTGTAAATAAATCAAGTGTGAGCTGCGCTGCACAGCACAGTATGCTCTTAAATATACTTGAGTATATATATATTCCAAGCAATTTCAACCTGTCTTTTCCTGTGACAAAACCAGATATTCCAGTCAATGCTTTAACAAAGAGGACCCAAGGTGGTTGTGACTCATTTCCCCTTGACTGTTCAACCCTGAAACTCCAATAAATGCCAATATACATGTTTATAATTGAACTATGGGAAGAGTCCTTAGGGATTTTTATTTGTTTTATTACTTTGAGTACATGTAAAAATGAGAATATTAATATAATATCACATTATATATAACATTAATAGTCAATTCAGCCAAGCTAGTGTGAAGACATAACCATGAGAGCACAAAATGTTTGATACAGGGCATTGTGAGCAAATAAATACTCAATAGCTATGGTTATTAGCACTGTTTATCATCACTCTTATACTAAATATCAGGATTGCTCCATAATTATAGTAATGTAATTTTAATGGAATATCATATAAATGCATAATACATGTGGAATTGATTATCTTTTATAATCAACTTCAGGTATTCTTCAATTAACATTCTTATAACCAATGGAGTTTCATGGACAGAACTCAAGGATATTTTGATGCTTTTCCCTCATTAGATTATCAATGATATTCCCTAACTCCTGTCAAAAAAGTTACATTTATTAATAAGCACATATTTTTTTGGTTACATTTCTGTAACTTTATTTCGATTATCCAATTGGCCCATTACCCAGAAAAGAAAAAGAGATACTCTTGTAAATAAAAATATGAACAACTAGTATTTCTTGGTTCAAACTAAAATTCTTAGGTGCATTTTTAAAATAATAGCTGATACTATGAATAACACAATCTATAAGAAATCTAGAGAGATACAATATTCAAGATAGACAACTTAATTCATCTCTTAAAATTAATACAGATATGCTAATCAGGGAAAGTGACAAAGGTTTCTTTCACTGGAGGGAAAATGTGTTGCTTATGCTAAATTGGCACTCTAGTTACTTATTTAGTGACTAACTACAATTGATTTCATAAAAAAGGCAGAGACTATGGGAGATGTGGAGGCGAAGTGCTCGACTGCAGGGGAATAAAGTTATAGGCTTTTATTCTGCACCAGCGCTAGCTGTGCTAGACAAGTACAAAGTAAATACCATTTTTATTTCTTGACTTAAAATATAAATTTTAAAGCTTATATCTTCATTGCCTAGACAACTCTCCAGAGTGTTTTGATATACAAACTGTTCCTTCACCCTTAGGCACATTCTTTATTGACTTCACACAAAAAAATGCATCATTTCCAAAATAGTACCCTATATTTCGTTACAGTGAAAGCCTGAGAATGAATAGGGTCTGTGAACATTACCTGTTCTTTTAAATGTGAATTCACAAGAATTCACATAAGTGTTTTGAGATCACAGGAATATGAGCAAATATCTCTTGTCACCATCCCACCACTTCATCCTCAAATAATCATTTTAAGAAGAGTTTTCACAATTAAACCTAGATAGAATTTTTGGGCAGATGTTTGGCAACCAGAGCTCATAGGCTATATTGTGACACTATGTTTTTCGGTGGATCTCACTGTTACCAACGAGTAAAAACTGGACATATAATCACCATCCAATTTGCTAAAATTACCAAAAACCGGTTTATATTTTGTTTTTTGTAAGTCACAGGTAAAATAAGGAAATTTTTAGGGTGCATATGATAGTATATTTTTCAGAAAAGAAAACATTTTCTTTAACATTTTAGGCACATTATAGTCTGTACTCATATTTTTAGTGATAAGGATAAACACACTATTTTTCCCCTTCTGCATACAATCATTGTTTCAGGGGCTAATGAACAATACTCCCCCCTCCCTTTTTGAATGTACTTTCAACCTTTGAGGAACCATTTTTTATTTTATTTATTTATTTATTTTTTTATTTTTATTTCACTTCAAGTTTTTTTATTATGCTTTTTCCTTCTGAAGGAAAGATGTATATCCTTCTCACACTTTTTTTTATGAGCAATGCCACTTAAATGGGAGGAGGGATAGATTAAGGGTGGGGAGTTACACAAGCTAATTTAAACAGTGTTCAATAAAAACTGTAATCAATTTGAATTAATAATTATTGAGTTGTGTTAATATATAGGCATGCATTAGGTGCAGTTGAGATTTTTTTGGCTGTTTGCATTATATATAATACAGGTATTATTATGCGGGACCCTGCTGACAAAAAGGTAGCAGAAAATTATGTCAATGGGCCCTCATTTCATTATGAATCCTTCTGCAGGCTGAGCTCCCCAGAAGCAAACGCTGAGATGGAGTGTGGCATGCGTTATATTTATTCATCAGGCGTCAACCTGTGGAATGAAAAGGGAAGAAGTAGATTCAGGAGAAGGTAGGAGTCTACCTATAATATAGGCCTGAATAAAATCTCAGCCAACCTTACAGAAAATTTGAGAGTTTATATGACTCATCACAGATGATCAGCCTCACAATCTGAGCCATAATCCATTACTGACCATGGCTTCCACTAAGATAGGCTGAGGCAATTCTAAAGGAGCTGACATGTGCGGTCTGTCTGCTGACAGCTAGCACAACAAGCCCTTCCTCAAAAGCAGATTTAGTTAACACATCTCTGTACCCCTCAAATTCCATCCGGTGGACTACTCATCACCTCTGTCCATTCCTGTATTCAACTCAGCTTCCACTATTGCCAGTATCAGTGATTTGTCTGCTGTTGTGACCTAGACCCCATCCCTAAGGGTTGGGAGACTCTGGTTGTCATGTCCTTCTTAGGCTGAAGTTAATGAAGGTGTTCATTTCCAGTCGCTACTTGGAAAGTGTGTTACCAGTAGGTGCCCACGTGGATTATCTGGACAATAGCTATACGTATCCTCCCTGCCCCCACTGTGTAACAGCAGCCCTCCCTCCTTTTGAGATGATCAGAGTTCATTACACCTGCCAAGTTGCTGACTCCTGCCTTTTACCCAGGAACTATTTTCAAATATGTGGAGATGTCCAAGAGACTGCTGCATGCTTAAAAACCCTTCAGATCTACTATGGTTATAGACCATGTCACATAAAGATTTGGGGGGATCATAAGAGAGTCACATTAGATTAAAATATTAACAAGATGAAAACCAACATTCAAATGACTTGCCTTTAGGTTTAAGAAACATGAGTTGTCTAGAAAAACTTATACTTTGGAAATGGATAAGGCAATACAGTAATACCAATGATTTTGGTTTCCTAGAACACAAAGAAAATAATTATTTCTGAAGGAATAAATCTTCATGCTAATGTTCAAATAATTCCAAAACTAATTTGTTTCAAATAAAATGTCTAGCATACGATCAATCCTAGGAACCTAAATAATGAAAAATAGACATAAAACTATGCTTAATATTACAAGGAGATGATAGCTGATAGCTAAGCTTGAAATAGCCAAAAGATAATTGGAGATTAAAAAAATAGTGGCAGATCAGATTTGGACAAAAAAAAAAAAAAAAAAAAGAAAAGTCATAAAAACCCGATAAACACAGAAATTGTAATTAACAATTCAGTGAATGGATTTAGGAGATTAAACACATCTGGAAAGAGAATTAATTGTCAGAAAGATAGGTCAAAATAAGTGACACAGAATAAGGAATACAAACAAAAAGATGGAAAATGCAGAACAGTAGAAAAGAGATATAGGAGGTAGAGTTTAACAAATATTCAATTGGGGACCTAACAGAAAAGAGAGAATGGAATAAAAGTAATATTAATTCATTGCTAATAATTTTCCAGAAACAGTTAAAAGTCATCAGTCCATAGTTTCAAGATGCTCAATAGCCCCAAATAGGTCATAAAAATAAATTCTAAAAATAAATCCTAGCCAAATACATCACAGAAATTCAAAGAAAGGGGAATAAATCATATAAGCTAGAGGCGAAAAAGAGAATACATTTCAATAGCTGACTTTTCATCAGACATAATTAAAGCTGAAAGATTGTGAGCTATTTTCAAATCACTAAGTATGTAGATATTGATAACCTACAAGGAAAAATATATGCTTCAATAATTCAATTCAGCCAAAGATATTTTCTAGCAACCTAAAAGAAAAAATGCACTACTAGCCGACTTAAGCTAAAGGCCACTCTGAAGGTGTTTGATTAAGTTCAATGAAAGAACTGTTTTCAGATGAGGTATTAGTGATGTAAAACTAAATGAAGAACAGTAAATATAATAAAAATGCAAAAGAATCTAGGTGAATATTGATTCTCCAAGGCAATAATAATATCCTTTGGGGTCAAACACTTTATGGATAATAAATTAAATTGCATACTGTATTTGTTGGTATTCTCGAGAGAAATAGAACCAACAAGATGTATATATAGAGGGGGAGTTTATTATACACATTTGCTCACATGGCTATAGAGGCCAAGAAGTGCCACAATCTGCTGCCTGCAAGCTGGAGAACCAGGAAAGCCTATGGTGTAATTCAGTTTAAGTCTGAAGGCCTGAGAACCAGGAGCTCCAATGTTACAGGGCAGGAGAAGATGGACATCCCTAGGAGAGGGGGAAAGAGAGGATGAGGGATAGGGGGAGGCAGAGAGAGAGAGAGAGAGAGAGAGAGAGAGAGAGAGGATTTATCCTTTCTCAGCCTTTTTTTTTTTTTTTTTTTTCTATTTGGGTCTTCAACAATACCTGCCCACATTGGTGAAGGCAATCTTCTTTTCTTAGCCTACTGATAGAAATGCTGATGTCTCCCAGAAACACTCTCACAAACAAATCCAGAAATAGTGTTTTACCAGCTATCTGGGCATCCCTTAGGTCTGTAAAGTTGACACATAAAATTAACTCTCATGCATGCCAAGAATAACAAAAACATTTGGGATGAAGATAAATGGAGTTAACATGCTCTAAACTCCTTTTATTATCTGTGAGAAGAATGAGTGTGTCAGTAGATTTTGATAAGTAAGGGATGTATGCTGTATTTTCTTAGCTAACTACTGCAAGAAAAAAAAAACAAAAGAAATATAGCTTCTAAGCTAATGGAAAGGAATGTGGTATGGTAAATGTGGAATTATCAATCTTAAGGAAGAAAGCCGAGGAAATGAATAGAGACAGCTTATACAAATAAAGTCAGAGCAAGTGTATTAAAATCACATGTAATAGCACTAATTATGGGTAGGTGCATGCTCTAGTAAAATACAAATTGTCTAAATGGATAAAAAGTTAAATAAATACATTTAATAAGGAAACAATCGCACAATAAGAAAGCTACTTCCCATAGATACATAAACATATATAAAGGCTAAGGTAATTGCATTATAATAAGATAAATACAAATTAAGGCAAAACTTAACTAGATATAAGTAGGTCACTTCAAAGGATAAATGTTTCAATTCTCCAAAACTATGTAACAAGTTTAACTTTGTATGAATTTAGTAAAATGACCCGAAATTATATATAGCAGTAATTGATAAACAAACAGAAAATATCAAAAGGATAAAGAATCGCTGAATAGAAATTAACAAACTTGATCTAATGCACATATACAGAATATTGTTATAAAGATTTAAAAAAATACATTATTTTTAAGAACATGTAAAAGATTTTTAAGAAGTTCTGATTTCAAATAACAACTGATTGTAAATGACTAAAATATGAAATGTATACCAATTATAGTACAATAAGCTAGATATATCTATTAAAGATTTTTAACAGGTAAATTAATAATAAAAGAATCTTTTTTCAAATGTATTTTGAAAATTGTAAAATAACCCTTCAAATTAAAAATAAGATTATTTTCATGTAAGTTTAAGAAAAACAAACAATTGCTCATGATCATTTTTACCATTCAGTTTGTCCTGGAGATCATTCAGAGCTCAGTGAACCAAGGAGAAAGGACAATCTCAGGAATGGAAAGGCAAAAAGCTCTGGCTTTTGCAAAATTATGACTGTGTACATAAAAAATGTGGAAAAAAATCAACACAGAAATTACTGGAAATACTGGTAGAGTTACTAGAAATCATGTCATTAGTTATAATAAAAATTCAGCAAGATAGCCAGATGTGGAGAAACTAATTTGGATTTTCAAGCATTGAAAATGAAAGAACAAAAAAAGAGAAAAAGAAAAGAAAAAAGAAAGAAAGAAAATGAAAGAACAATAGATCTAAGCAACAAATGAATTGTATAATCAAAATACTACATGAAAAATCAAGTTTTAAAACAATCATTTATATTAAGCTGACAAATGAGAAAAATATACATTATATAGATACATGAATATGTGAGTAAAATATTTTAAAAGGAAAACAAGAGACGAATAAACAGAAAATTAATTACAGAGTAAAGTTGGAGGGTCACAGGTAAGCTAAGGCTGAGATAGAGAAGATGCCCACAATTATGCTACAATTCTGGTAAATGTCTCTTTCTTGGAATTGTAGGTTCTAGCTGTTCACTTTATTGTTTCTAAGTCATTATATATAAGTACTGCTTTTCTTCTAAAATTAATATTCCATAATAGAAATCTAGATAAAATAAATATCATAAGATTCATAGAAGGGAATAACTATGATACAGCAACAAAAAATAAAGAGGTTAAAATGAACTAAGCAAACAGAGCAAGAAATTAAATGGCATATGGAATGAAATAGGAAGTTTCCACAAGGTCTATGTGGACTATATCCAAAGCCAAAATAACTAATATATTTTTTATGACTGGAAAAAATATGTCTTCATATTAAGAAAACCAGAATATTGAGCCGAATATCCAGGAACATTCTCATGAAACTGCCAAACATAAAGGAAAAATAAATGATCTAAAAGATATTAAAAAAAAACAATATGTATTACTTATGAAAATAGAGTATTGGACTGTAAGATAAGTTTCACCAGCAACTATTTCTAGGAAATTAAAATAATGACTCAAATGTTGAGGAAATATCATCTTTATCCTATAACTTATTTAGCTAAGTTTAGAAAAAAATTAGACTCATAGTTGACTTCTCATTATCAATAAATAACTAGAAAAATGAATAAAGATTTTAAATTTCTAAGAAAAATTTTCTTCATTTTAGGATTATATCTTCTGTATAATATCATTTAGGAATTTGTTTTTGTTTTCTTCAAAGATTTTTTTTTTTTATTTGAAAGAGAGAGTGCGAGAAAGCAGAGAGAGGGGCCAAGGGAGAGGGACAAGCAAACTCTCTGCTGAGCAGGGATGCTGACACAGGACCAATCCCAGGTCACCAGGATCATAACCTGAGCCCAAGGCAGGTGCTTAGCTGACTGTCCCCTCATTTAGAAGTTCTAAGAATGAGGTGGGGTTGCAAGATGTGACATTTTCAGATTAGAATAAAACTGAAAGTTTACCACTAACAAAGCATTCGTAACTACTGTTATGAGTTATGTAACATTTATAAAACTCAGCTTTCTCATTTGTAAATTGTAGAGGAAGAGTGTACAATCCACTTCACAAAATGTACAAATTACACGCTAAAGTTGTGTCAAGTATTTTTTTGATATATTGCCAGGCTTCAATGATTACTTATCTTTACTATTATTTTTCCTTATTCATATATAGAAATAATGCTATATGTTTTTAAAAGAATAGAATTAAAATCCATTTATTTATTCGATTTATTTTTTCCATCTTTATTGGCATATAATTGGCATGCAATATTAGGGTTAAGATGTACAACATCTTAATAAATTTACCTTTGTTAAGTAGAGCCTGGAGTGTCACATGGTGAACCATTGGGGTTTAAAAAAGACCACCAGGGAATTGAAAGAGAAGGTTATTTTTCACAGATTCCAGAGGAAGTGCACAGTACATTTTGAGGGGCCACATGAGGAGGTCAAGGCAGGGTACAGGCAGAGAGGAAGAAGGACCTGAGGCATATACCTTTATTAGGGTCCTTAGTTTGGATGCTTTGGGGTTTCCAGGGTAAGGCCAGGTTAGTCAATCCAAATTTTCAAAAGCAAGATATTAGTAAGCTCCACAAGGTCTTATCCAAAGGGCACACAAGGGAAGAGCTCTGGGAGATGAGGAGACTGTTTATCACAAGAGCCTATAGGGAAGTCATATCAACTTACATTTGCTTGTGACTCTGTGGGGTGCTATCTAGGGCACGTGTCCCATGAGACAGATTGGCCAAACAAAATAAATGCCAAGCCAGCAATACCATGGAGTGGCTTAGGTAAATTCTTGACAACGTAATGACTAGATGTATGTATATATTGCAGAATGAGATCATTTATATTTAGATTATTCCCTCCAGTCTTAGAATTGATAAGAAATTAAATAATACAAATAAAATTTACAAAAATAATAGCCTTTATCAGATATAAATAATGACACAAATACTGTGAAAAATGCTACTTCTTCTAATTTTTCCAATATTTTGATAAAGAAATTAATAATATGTATAAATCATTTTTAAAGTACTTCAAGTAATGCTTATTGCTAGGGAAATATTTTAAGCACAGGGCAAAAATACATGAGTATTTTATCATCAAAAGTCATGCTTTTCTGTCAAGACCAACTGACTTTAATTATTAGGAAAAAGAGTTAATGCTCTTGGAAGGATCACTGAATATGCAGATACAAGCTAAACTGCCCTGCTTATAATTTATGCAGAAGGAAAGACTGGATTGTAATAAATCAATAATGCAGCATTTGTAAATTATCTCAGCGAATTCTATACAGATCATGATTGTCTTGTATATTGTATTGAGTTCACCATTTCTGCATACTTTTTGCGAAAGTTATTTGTGTATTTGTGGCTACATGTTATTTACTAGTTGCCAGTATCATGAACATAATATAAAATACATTTAGCTACTTAAACATTCAACTGCTTAACTACCTAAAAGATTTGTGATTATTCTAGTCACAAAATATAACAGTCAAATAACAAATATCTTGGATAGCTCTTCAAAAACTATGAACTATTGGAACAAACTAAATGTGTGATAAATTGTTTAAGAAACAGAATTTCATTAGCATCTAGGAATACTACTAATAAAAAATAAATGTTAATTTTCCTTATGAGTTAGAAATGTCTTAAGAGAAAAGGAGCTCCATCAGTATTTTTATTATCCAGTGTTTTAATAATTTCTAAATTCAAAAAATAAAAACAGAAAATGTACCTTAAGAGTATCTATAAATACAGGAAGGAAGTACTGTATGTGAATCTATAAATGACCCTCATTTCATAGATAGAAGCTCAACATGTTCAAAAGTACAATAGCATTTACAAATTTTCATGTGAAGATTATTAAGAATTATTCCAGAAGTGTGAGAAAATGTAGTATTTCATTTAATAAATTCAGTACAATTAAATAAGATAATTCTGCAGCTATTGAGTTTATATTACATTTGATTTAAATAAGTAGGACTTGGTCCTGTATCAAACTTATCAGTATTTAAACAATTTCCTTTGGGAAAGAAAGTGAATTTAATAGTGTTTATAAATATTTATGATAAGCATATGGAAGACAGGTAAATTACTGATTGAATAGATCTTCTTTACCTAGGAAGCCTCTGTTATCATAGAATATTCCTTATTTCCACTATTTCAAAATTAGTTTATTTTTTTAAAGGTAGTGTGATATTTAAGCCATTAGGATAGAAAATTCTTAACAGATTATAGCATTACAGTTTATCAGTGTTACACAACTTTACTACAATATGATGCTATGAATAAATATGGATATAAAAAGATAATCTACTTATTTCAGTAATATTTACATCAAAATAGGCAAGATTTTAAATATTCTGACTTTAAGGATTTATGTAAATAAAATTTTTTTTCATGAGGCAGGTTTTTATAGGAGTAACAGAGCAGAAAATGTTACCATCATTCCTTATGATGTCCCAGGTACTCTATATTTTGTGAGATATCTTCAATAAACATGAATTTTTTTGATCTGTCAGTTAATTTTATTTCACTCAGTTTAGCTTACTTATTAATGAATTCATAAAAATTGGGAAGAAATCAGACTGACTTTTTAAGAAGTATATATCATTATCGATATTAAATAAATATTTTTTGAATAAAATGATTAATATATGTAAGAATATGTTACTAGCTCACAAGTCCCCATAGGGACTAAATTGTCTTTCTGAAACCTCAAAAATAGTTCCCCTTATTTAGGATAAGGAAGAGGAAATTATTTCTCCAAAACACTCTCTCCTGAAAACCCTAAATATGTGAAAGATAATAAAGCATTAGATCAAGAAAAATAATGATGGATATTTGAGACTCCCTAATTCCTCTCAGAGGAACAAAACAAAAGAACGAATAGGTATCAAAAGCACCTAAACAAATCAAAAACACCACCTATAATGAAAGTAATAACAGAACACCAGAGGAGAGATCGTCAACAAAACTGGCTGAAGAATTATCTGAGAAAAAAATGAGGGGGTAGAGGCAAATGATCTATAACAGCTGGATTTACAGAAGTTGCACATAGCTTGATACCAAGATCATGAAGAGATGGGTTTATTTGATTGTCTTAAGATCAGGGTATAAGAAATTATTACAAATATCCTTAAAAAGGGGTAGCTCTGAAATCATGGAACCTTTAGTAGATGAACTTGATAACAAACAGTAAAAACTGTAGTAAACTTCAAGATTTAATTCATAACCGAGTGATGTTAATAAATATTACCAAAACTATGGAGATTAAATATGTGAATATATTCATATTCTTTTCATGTCATTGCTTAATAGTCGGCAAGAATTAATTTTCTAGGATAATACATCTTTGAGTGTATCATTTGAGAGGAGGTAAATATTGTAGAACTACAGGTTAATTTATAAATGTTTGTATAGTAGAAGTCATAACCACATAGATTATTTTATTTCCTATTAGATATTGAGGAGTTTTGTATTAATTAAGAAGCTTATTTCATTATTAATGCAACCAAATGTTTATATCTCCAGTCTTCAATATCTTTTTTGAACTAGCCTTATCATCTTACTGGTTTCCTCATTAATTAATAATTTTAATAAAATCTTTGACAGATATTCATTTATATTTGCATATCATGCCTGTAATTTCATATATAACATGAAATAGTGTTGAAAGTTCAACTGAGATGCATAAGTAGTCCTACCTTCTAGAACCAATGAAATGGATCAGTTCACAAGTGCTTCTCATAGGATATTTATAACTAAGAAGAACTTCTCTTTGTTCCAAAACGATTCTCTAAAAGTACCAGAACTTGAGTTTCCTTCTCTCTCTCTTTCCTACTTTCCCTCTCTCCTCCTCCCCTTTTTCTACATCTTTGTGGGGATTTTTTTGTTGTTGGCTGTTTTTTATTTTCTGTTTCTTTGCAAAGTTCAGTTTAGGTTCTAATGCAACCAGCCAATAAATCATTTTTTGATAGTGATAGCAATGACAGGGTACTTGGCTTTATGATTTGACTATTTGGTGATATCTATTGAGTGGACAATTGGATCTATTGGATAAAAAATAGACAACAAGAATCCAGTTTATTTTTTTGCTTGTTTATCTGTTAGAATATTTGTGAGCTGACATCAAATAAGAATATATTTCCTGCTATTTGGAACACAAAGAGGTCTTTCAAATCTAAGCTAATTATTTCTTGTGTTTACTCATAACCCATAACTGAGGATATTGAAGGTACCCACTTTGTGTAACAGAACCTCTGCCTCTAACATGTAAGCATGAACTATTTCACCTTTGGGGAATATTAAAAAATAAGAGACTTAAACTAAAGAATTTGTATTCCAATTGATTTATAAAAACAGACATATATCTAATGTTATCCAAACTTCTAAAATGTGATGACTTCTAAAATGTGACTTTGTGATGACTTTTAAGAGTTAATTATCTTCATATGTAAATTTCTAGCTCATATACACTTTTACATAAAAAAATCAAACATAATAAGTTGAATCCTTGTACAGAGTAAACTGGTTTAATAATTTTAGTTTTAAAAATACATCCTGCTATTTGTATTGATTGTTTTGATTAGTAGAGTATAAGGTGTATGTTTTATTTTTAAATGAAATTTGTGTTTAAGAAGAAACAAATCAAGATCATTAAACATTTTTATAATCTTACTGATATAATAATCTAACATCCTATATAATTCTTAGGATTCTGAAACATGTAAAATAATCTGTTCAACTAAATCAAGTTATATTTCTGACAAGTCTTTTAATAGTACTCATTATTATACTTTTTAGTATACCACCCCAACTGAAGTTTCAAGAGTTTTGTTGAAATCTAAAAACAGGAATTGATATTGTATCAAGTAAATCATTGCATAATCTTAAGAGATAAACTTTAAAATGAAAAACTGAAGCCATGATAACCAAGTGTTTTAAACAGAATATAAATATATATATATATAAATTAAATCAAGATTAAATGTATATTTTAATTAAATATATTTTAATTATCCTTAAAGATACTAAACATGCATTGAACATATTGAATACATTAAACATTGAATACATAATATTTATATATTTAATATAAAATTAAAACATGAAATATGAAAAAAGATGAAATATGTCTAATTTTTTTACATTAACATGTTACAAAATGGCAATAATCTTGACTCCTGTTAAAGAGTTTATGCTAGTAAAGTTATGGATGGTGGTTATAGGAGTTGAGTTTTGATAGATTGCTATATCTTATGTGTGTTATAGGCAATGACTGCTTGACAGTGAAATAGGATTTTTTAAGATTTAACTCCAAGTCAGAGTTATTATGGCTATTTGTGACAGCTATCACAATAGAAATATAACTGTACATGTAAGATAATAGATGTAACTTTAGTTTTTATTAAAAATAGTTTAGTTTTGTATTATAGTCAAATGTCATTTCATCCCTGTGTATGAAAGATCTTATTCAAGTTCTTTGTATAATGAGTTGTAGAAGTTTCAAGTGAAATAAAGTTTGTTTTATAATACTTGAGTCCTTAAAAAACAATCAATCATGAAAATTTTGTAAAATTGACTCAGCACTAATGGGCTTAATGATAAAAGAAATTTCTAAATCCAACTCTATAATAAATTAATGAACCTGGAATTTTGTATTCTCTCAGATAAAATTGATTTTGAAGCATTGTTTTCTTAACAATGGATAATAAAACCATAACCTTTACCTTCTGCTTGATTTCCTCAGGGGTCTAAGATTTTTACAAGTATTGTGATTTGTGTTGTTTTTATAATGTTAGTAATTATAAAACCAATCCAGGAAAAAACACAAAAAAACAAAAAACAAAATTCTCTCACTGTGAAAAATTGAGATTTTTTAACAATAACATTGTGTGTTGCCGTCTACTATATTTACTTCAAAATTATATATAGTCTCTTTTATTAAATAGGCAAAAAATATTAGTCAGGTATCCATGATTTTATTTAATTGCAAGATCAAATCACTATGAAATTTTATGGACATTGCCTTTTGTAATCAACTTTTACATAAGAAGAAAGAAGAAAGAAAGAAAAGAAAGAAAGAAAGAGAGGAAGAAAGAAAGAAAGAAAGAAAGAAAGAAAGAAAGAAAGAAAGAAAGAAAGAAGAAAGAAAGAGAAAGAAAGAAAGAAGAAAGAAAGAAAGAAAGAAAGAAAGAAAGAAAGAAAGAAAGAAAGAAAGAAAGAGAAAGAAAAGAAAGAAAGAAAGAAAGAAAGAAAGAAAGAAAGAAAGAAAGAAAGAAGAAAGAAAAAGAAAGAAAAAAGAAAGAAAGAAAAAAAGAAAGAGAAAGAAATTTGCAATGTCTCTTACACCTGATATTGTTCAGATTTGCTAAAAGTCCCTCAAAAATTACAAAACTCTATTCTTTCACACCATAATAGGATTGCTATCAATACTATATCAGTTAGTATATTGACTGATATACTATATCAGTATATCAATACTACCAGTTTCATTGATGTGTTCATATTTTTAATTGGATTCTGTTCCTGTAAAGAGCTGAAAGGAAAAATCTTTCAAATCAAAGGGATATTTGTGAGTAGAAATTTATTACTGTGGATTTTTTTGGAGATTGAACAATACAGAATATATTGGAAGTCTCCAGAGATGTCTTAATCTTCTTAATGTCCAAAATATTGTTAAATACAAATCTAGACTTAGGTGAGGAACAATTTTTATGCAAAACGACTGTTGCAACAAGGAGGATGCTCTGATCCGACTATCTGCATGCGTCTCAAAATGAAATGGAAAGGGGTACCTTATTGGGTTAAGCATCTTACTCTTATTTTGGCTCAATTCATGATCTCAGGGTCGTGAGATTGAGCCCCAAGTCAGTCTCTGTCAGTCTCTGAGCTCAACACAGAATTTACTTGGGATTCTCTCTCTCTCTCTCTCTCCCTCTCCCCATGCTTCACCCCAGCTTGAGGGTGCTCTCTCATAAACAAACAAACAAACAAACAAATAAATAAATAAATAAATAATCTTTAAAAAATGAAACAGAAAGAAAAGGGGCTTTTCTTTTATAGGGAGGGGATGACACTAGGTGGAACTTAGAGAAAAAAAAACTGAGCAAGCAGTGGAGGTTTGCACATAACATCACTGAGGAAGTTTAAAGGGAAATAATTTATCCTATGCAAATGATTCTTATAAAAAGTGATTGCTCTATACCCTAGTGTTTACGTAAACTTGGGGGGAGCCAACATTGTGGGGACTGTTGGAGGAGAGAAGTCTGACCAAAGATGATTAAACCAAGTCAGTTACAAAGTAATCAGCAATTGGTCAGTCCTCTCTGTTGTTTAAGAGAGACAAAGCTCATCTTTAAAACTATTAGAGACCTGGAGAACTCAGTCAGTTAAGCATATGGCTTCCACTCAGGTCACAATCCCAGGGTCCTGGGACAGAGTCCCTCACTGGGCTCCCTGCTCAGCTGGAAGTCAGCTTCTCTCTCTCCACCTGCTTGTGCTCTCTCACTCACTCACTTGCTCACTCTCTCAAATAAATAAATAAAATATTTAAAAACCATTAGAGATTGAACAGTCATTGTGAAGTTGAGGTTCTTAAAGTGGTTTCCCTGGTGGGTTGACCACATAATCTTGTTGGCTTAAAAAAATAGTTGTGTCATTTACTGGGCATGTTGTCAAACTGACAATTATTAAAGAGTCTTAGAGATCCAACATTGATGAGTGGTGTACTTAGGAATATAATCAAAGAACGACCATTAAAGGATGAATAAAGAAGTAATATCAAGATTTTAGCTTGGAAGAAAGCCAGTTCAGAACATTAGCATCCTTAGAAGGCAGAGTAAGAATGGTAGTGGCAATATGACAAACTTTCTGGTGTATGATCTGAATATTTTTGGTGTGTCACAGCCATCAGGGAGATTTTAGAAAACACACACACACAATTGTTGGTTCCAAGCACTACATGAGTTTCCCTTAGGACCAGAATCATCTCTGCTGCCAGATGATTTTATGAATTCCTATAGTTCTCTGGTAGTGAGGTTGTTGGTTTAGATAGGATTGTCCATAGTCTTGATTCATACTCAAAGTGGAGCTTGAAAAATATGGGAGTTTTGGAGAACATTTTCAGTTGCCCATTTGGTGGCAGTGCCAGGCATGAAAACTGACCGGACTGATCTGCTGTGTGGCATCCAACTCTTTTAGATTTACTCCCAATCTTCAAGACTTTGATTTAAAGGTTTCTTGAGATCCTGATGAGAAAAGAAGTCACAGTGTCTTACTGGGCTAAATTTTTGAACCTTAATTTGTAACAACAAATTATTTTTGTAGACATATTGGATCATCAAATCAAAAGTAATAGAGTAGTTATAAGAAAAGAAGGCAGCCTGATTAAATTTTGATAAACGTATTTTTCTGGCACTGTGGGTGGAATCTTATTTTCATGTACTGTCATCTGCTTGATCTATGGTTTCAGGAAAAGCTGGTTATCTCTTGGTATCATCTGTTCGTAAGGGCTTTCAGGAGAATCCTAGGTTAAGGTTGTCAATTGGAGTCCATGTCCTTGAAAAGTAGCTTCTGTTCCTTTTTGGTTGAGATGTGAATTTAAGGTCAAATCAACAAGGTTTTCCAGAGTATTGATGATATGGAGGATGAGATAAGAATCCTTTCAAAGGGATTTAAGATTAATTTTTTGGTAATATCACTTCCAGAGAATTAAGTCTCCAGTTTCTAGATTGTGGGGTGATGACAAGGAAAGACAGGAACACAGGCTGGACCTTCTTGATAAGTTTGTGGATAATTAAAAAGCCCCTTGTGGCATTTTATAATGTCTGAATTAACCAGATTAGAGACTTTGAAAGTCTGAGCAGAATAGGGAATTTTTATGGGTTGGTTAACTATTGTTTAATATAGGGACAATGTGACCCATCAGGAAAGGACCGGAAGTCAATCAGGGCTAAGGGCAAAACCTGAGGCCATAGGAAACTATGTTTTTTTTTTTTTTTCTGTCAGTTTGTCAAGTTTTAATTTTTATAGTTTAATTTGGATACACATTTTGATAGCTCTCACTATTTTTTTCAGATGACTAGGGATGATAAGGGCACTGTATTTAGGGGTGGGGATAAAGAATGTTTTCATTATTTGGATGACTTTGACAATTAAATGGATCCCATAGTCACTTGAAAATATTAGTGAAATTCCCCATATGGGAAATATTCATTTTATTAAGCTTAGCAGCAGTATTAGCAGTGAGATTCTTTTTAAAGAAAAATTCAAGTTAGTAGGAAAACATGCATATGAGGGTAAGGACATATTTATAATCATGAGATTTAGGGACCTGAATACAATCTTGTTATCAGTAAAGAAAATGTCTTAAACATTTGCATGCTAATGAAACTGTTCAGGTAATTTATGTGAGTCTTCAATTTAAAAGCACTCTTCAGAGTATACTGCATTTAAATTAAAGATGCAAAATTACAACCAAAGTGATATATTTTTTAAAAGTACTAAAATTAAGACTGATGTCATCATAATGTTGTCTTCTCTATTTAGAAATTATGTAGATATTTAGTGAATACTCAATTGATTAACTTAAATCAAGTATAAGGTATTAATAGAAGTTCTTCAAAAATATATTTAAGTTGAATTGTTGTAAAATATATTTAAATTGTGAAATAAAGTTTGTTAAAATAATCATTAAGTTTGGTTAAATATATAAAATATATTACAATCTTAAACATTTATTATAGATAATACTACTTTATTCAATTGATAAACCTGCATAGGTTTAGAAGGAACATATCCAAATAGAATAAAAATACATGCTTACATTATATTTAACACTGATAACTAAGAAGACATAGATGTTTTTATGAATTAACAATATTAGACTAGCCCCACTGGTTGAAGATTACATCATGTGAACAAAAATTTACAAGATGCTTGTGTCAAGTCTTTTTAAAGTATTAGAAATATATTATTGCTTTAATTTCTGGGAATTTTAGGACTATTTCATTTTTATAAGTGTTTATCTTCAACTCAATCAAAATATAGAGCCATGTTAAGGGATTTTTATCATCTAATTTGGTAATGTCATCCAGAGATAGAAAAATATTACATACACAAAGCATACATATATACATCTATGTTGGGAAGATTGAATGATTCAAGAGAATTCAAAGAAAGATTTAAGGTAGAAAAAGGAGTAAGAAGGAATAGGATGAATTAATTTGAAGAGATCTCACATTTCCATGAAGTTGCAAATTATTCTTTGTCAAATCTTCTTAATTTGGAGATAGTTGTCCAAATTAATATTATAGTGGTGGAACATACAGTCAGCGGAGAAGGAGAAAGGAAAGTGCAACTATGGAATAAGAATTTTTTTAAAAGATTGTATGTATTTATTCATAAGGGACACAGAGAGGCAGAGGTAGAGGCAGAGGGAGAAGCAGACTCCCCACGGGGAGTCTGATGCACCACTGGATTCCAGGATCCCAGGATCATGACATGAACCGAAGGCAGATGCTCACTCACTGAGCTATCCAGGTGCCTCTGTGGAATGAGAATTAAGAGGGATTCTGTTCTAAATTTGTCTTCTACGGGTGCCTGGATGGCTCAGTGGGTTAAGCTTCTTACTCTTGATTTCTGCTCAGGGTCCTGGGATCTACCCCCACCTCCGCTCCTTCCTTAGTTTGAGGATTCTCTCCTCTTTCCCTCCTTGCCTGCCCCAATTCACTCTCTCTCTCAAATACATAAATTTAAAAAAAATTTAAATGTGTTTTAAACATTTGTCTTCTAAAATGAGACTCAGATCTCTTTTATTCTATAATTACTGCTCATTTTAATACTTTTGTAATTGCACATTTTACACAAAAAATAAAATAAAATGAAATAAAAACAAATCCATTCAAAGGAAATGTGAAAAGTTTAAACTGTATTTAAAACATTTCATTATTTCAATGATTGAACTATGAGATAGCTCAACTACCTCTTCCTTGGTTTTGTCTATAGTGTCCTACAATGGCTTCAAATGCATTAATCACTCAGTGTGATTGTTAAGTCCTACAAATCTTTTAATCCAGTAATTATATAATTTAATCCAGTAATATATAATTATATAATACAAAAGGGCAATAAAATTTTAAATCAGTAACTTTAAGCCTTTTCTTTTCCTAAAGACTGTAAAGATATAAACTGAAAGCCTTTGGGAAACAAGAAAAATTTTTAAATTAAGATAATTGATAAAATCTATGATAAATATCTTCACTTTAACTAGATTAATTTTATTCCCATTTAAAATAAAGGATACTCATTTAACTACATATATATATATACCTAAATATTATATAAATTTTGAGAATATTTTATTTCCAACATTGTCTTTTTCAATAAGTGAATCAAAACTTCTACCATTTTTTCCCAAAATGAATAGACATTTTAAACAATTCTATATTCCTTCTAATTGTAGACTAAAATACTAGTTCTTCTTTTTATCTTGTTTTGCAGCCTTAGAAAAATATTATTTGACAAATCACCTTTAATATATTGTGGTATTGAAAAATACCATTTTATCTTTAAAATTTTTTTCTTTATGATTTTTCATGTCTAAATGTTGTTGCTAAATAACAATGAATTGTTAGAAACACTTGGCATATTTTTTATAATGGCCAACATCTATGCTGCTGACAACCACACCTGGTATTTCTTCTAACGCACAATTAGTGACTAGAAAAATAAATATATTTCCAATAAATAACACTAAAAGGTTTTGCTAATTGAGAAACTATTGATCACTCTCATAGATGGTAGTATTATCTTGTCCACAACTTTTCCTTTCTTACAAAGATTACAGATGCAAGTAGTCAATCTTTATTATCATGCAGTGTGATTTCATCTACTTATAATAAAAATTTGCTTCACCGCAGTTCATTACACAGTTGATTTCCAACATTTTCTCTATTCCATTGATTCTTCATGAAACCATAGCACTGTCCAATGGAATAGAATAAATTATTTCACTTAAATATCCTTCCATAACCATACTAATAAGTACTGTGTAGCAGGTATGATTAATTATTCTCTAATAGGTGGCTTATAGATTTTTTTCTTTTTTTTATATTTAATTCATTTATTTGTGAGAAACACGGAGAGAGAGAGAGGCAAAGACACAGGCAGAGGGAGAAGAAGCAGGCTCCACGCAGGGAGCCCGAGGTGGGACTGGATCCCAGGTCTCCAGGATCACGCCCTGGGCTAAAGGTGGCGCTGAACTGCTGAGCCACCTGGGCTGCCGGGCTTACAGATTTTCTTATCATTCATCTTATTTGACAAAAGTACAGTATAATGAGAGCAATATTATGATGGAAAGAGATCTTAATCATAGTGAAGAAAATGACATTGCTTGAATATTTTTCTTAATACATACATATACAAATAATAGTACACAGGTATGTTTATTTGTAAAATGCCCACTTAATCTTCATGGATTTAGTGTAATAGTAGCAAAGAATATAGTGTAATAGAATATATGTTAACAGAGCATCAGTTCCTTCAAGTTCATGTAGAGCATTAGTTCCTTCAAGTTCATACAGAATTTTTAGTTTTTTTTTTTTTAATTTTTTTTTTATTTATTTATGATAGTCAGAGAGAGAGAGAGAGGCAGAGACATAGGCAGAGGGAGAAGCAGGCTCCATGCACCGGGAGCCCGATGTGGGATTCGATCCCGGGTCTCCAGGATCACGCCCTGGTCCAAAGGCAGGCGCCAAACCACTGCGCCACCCAGGGATCCCAAGTTCATACAGAATTTTAAAACTAAATTTCAACCCCTTAAATGAAAATTTGTGCCACTTTGACTTAAGCTACTAAAACTCTTATTTTTGTGACAAGATATAGACATGAAATACATAGTAGTGTAAATGCTACAACTACAAATACATATGAAATACTTAATACTGCATTAAGTACTTAAATCCCACAAGAGACTTTGCCATAGATGATGTTATTTTTGCCAAATGAACGGTGACTTTGCAAATATTTTAAAGACATAACATAAATTCTTCCCTCAAGTTTATTGGTAGATATATTTACAAAAATTACAGGACATGTTAAAACAAAGTATTACAAAACTTTTGCCTTATACATAAAATTTACATCCTAGTCATGGATAATTTTTACATTCATAATTATCAAGTAGGTAATCTGAAGATCACATCAGAAGTCAGTTCTTTGTTGTACAGAACCATCCTTTACTTTTCAAAAATTTTAGCTTCCCTGAAATCTACTAATTATATGCCAGTAGTTCCACCTAATTGGTCTGTCTACCAAATTCCATAAGTAGGCGACATCATTTCTATTGAGAAACAATTTCTTACATTATAAATGTGGTACCTTGGATAGTCATTAATATAACCCACCTATGTCTGCAGCCCTCACAAATTTTTTCACTAATAGTCACACTCTATTAATAAAAGATTCCACATATTCATATTCACATATTCCACCCTGCTCATACTAAATAAAACTTAAACTTTATTCTCATTTGTACTTGAATGGTTTTCTCAGAAAATAATTCTATTTTTGCACCCATTTCTGTAGACATTTATTTCCTTACTACCTTCTTTGTATATTTCTTCAACACTCCATTTACTATTAATTATTTTAAAATCTAACATACATATACACACATATATACACAGAGAGAGAGCACACACACTATGAAAAAGTAGAAAGAAGCAAGCACACACATAGACACACACAAAATAAGGCTTTTTAATATTTTTCCCGATTAGCTCTGCTGAAATTTTAAACAGCATCATTAATATTTAACAAGTAATAAATTGCACATATTTAAAGTGTACAATTTGGTAATGTTTAATGTATCCATCCACAAAGTCATTACTACAATCAAGATAATAAATTTATCTATTAGCTGTGAAAATATGGTCATGTCCCTTTCTTGTTGTTGTTGCTTTTTTTTATTTTATTTATCTATTTGAGAGAGTGAGTGAGAGAGAGAGAGCGCGCAAGCAGAGGAAGAGGGAGAAGCAGACTCTCTGCTGAGCAGGGAGCCTGACGCAAGGCTTGATCCAGGGACTCCAGAATCATGATCTGAGCCAAAGACAGATACTTAACCAACTCAGCCACCCAGGCACCCCCCTCATGTCCCATTGTAATCTCTCCTTCAAGTCCCCATCACTGCATTTTCTTAAATTTTATATTAACAAAATAATGCAGTATATACATTTTTATGTCTAACTTCTTTCATTTTAAGCTAATAATAATAATAATAATAATAGTAATTATTATTATTATTTTATTTGAGAGAGAGAGACCGAACACAAGCAGGCTGAGCAGGAGAGGGAGAAGACTCCCTCACTGAGCAGGGAGCCCGATGCAGGGCTTGATCCCAGGGTCCTGAGATCATGACCTGAGCCAAAGGCAGGTGCTTAACCAACTGAGCTACCCAGGTGCCCCAAACTTGTTTCTTTTTGAAGCTCTGTGATTAGGTACTCAAATGTTTGGCTTATATCTTTGTAGGTTTATAATTTTCATAAAATTTAGAAATTTATTTTTAGCATTATTTCTTCAAGTATTTTTCCATCCTACCACTCTTAGCATTCTCCTTCGATGACTGTACATGAAAATTAGGCCATGTGAAATTGTTCCACAGCCCATTGATGCTCTTCATTTTTGATAATTTATTGTATTGCTATGTCTTTAAGTCCACCAATATTTTTCTTTGGCAATATCTAATCTGATATCAATCCCACTCATTATAATTTTCATCTAAGACCTAGCAGTTTTTATCTCTAATACTTCAACTTGGGTCTCTCAAAATATGATCCATAACTATATGTAGCATGTTTTTTGTTTCTTCTACCTTCTTGAACATATGGAACACAGCTAAATTATTTTTTAAAAATTCCTTTGTCTAATTATTTTACCACTGACTGTTATTTCTAAATTGCTATTGATTGATTTTTTTCCCTTTATTGTGGGTTTTATTTTCTTATTTCTTTGAATGCCTGCTAATACGTAATTGTATTCTAGTCATTTTGAATTTTAGTGCATGCTGGGTGTTTGTGTTCTTGCCAATATCTCTGAGATTTAATCTAATATTTTGCTACTTCACTTGAAAAGAGTTTGATCCTACTGGCTCCCTTAAATTTGTTAGTTGAGGCAAGATCAGTTATTTCCACTCAATTATTGTTTGAACTCTGGATATTGTTTAATCTCTTTAGATGGATTTTAAGTCTTAGCAAGTTTCCTCACACTAGTTGACCCTGACACGCCCTCATACTAGATTCCTAGCATGTGTTGCTGGAGCACTTTACAGATGTCCAGTGTTCTCTCCGTGTGCTGCTCTCTCTTCTTTTGTGCTCAACCCTGTGAGCTCTGACCACTGTGGCCTCTTCAAATGCCCACTTCCCTCTCCTGAACTCAGGGCTCAACCAACATTCCTGACCCAGGCTTGAAAACTCTCTCCAGTCAGTTAATTCAGGCAAATGCAAGGCTCACTTCCACGATTTCATTTCTCAGATGTCATTGTTCTTTTTACTTAAAAATTGATTAAAAAAATAATAACATGCCTTGAGGGTCTTTCCATATCAACAGAGACATACCACTATCATTCTCTTAAATAACTCCATTGCCGTGGAGTTGTTTTTTTCCTTATTTTTTTTATCATTTTTTCCAATACTTTTCCTTATTAAAAATACTGCATTGATATACTTAATATATGACTTGCTGAACTTGCTGAACTTTTGTAAGTATACACAATACATAAAATATTCCATTCGTTTTTTTTACTGTGGTTGATACTTCCAAATTACTGTGCATAAATTTCTACTGATGTACTATGTATATTAACTAACACTAAGGAATATTTATTTTCAATTAAGCATTTTTTAAAAATAAGCATCATCTGTTAACTTACATGATATTTTAACACTATCAAATAAACATGTATATTTTGAACACTGCTTCTGCCAATTATTAGCTAACTAGACAAATGGCTTAAATTACTGAATCTTAGCTTCTTTTTTCATTAATCCATGCAAAAAGAGTACTATCTTCATAGTTTGAAAGCTTTACCATATGAAGAACTTACTTAAAACAGTCATTGGAACATAGTAAACCCTGATTAAATTAGTTTGTATTATTAAATTACTATTATTACTGTTATTATTAAAATGGTATTAAGTCAATGTCAGCAAGTTTTGGCTTTTGTATTACAGGTATGTAATATTGGTATCTGTAGGCTATCACCTGCTGATGCTTTTTCCTAGAAATCTACTTTTCTCTCTTACTGGTAAGTTTAAGAACAGTTAAAATTGAATATGATATGCCTGAGAGTTTACAAAATTTCATCTTGGACCTAAGTTACGGAGAAAGGCTACATCACTGCCAACTGATGTGGAAAATTTGAACTGGTAAGTTCTATTCTTTTAGGTGAAGAGACTTTCTTACAATGAAATAGATTGCACATGAACTGTGAGTGATATCTAGAAACAGATACAGGTGACAAAATGTGTTGTGTGACTAAGTCTTTCCACCTGGACAGACATAAATTGGATAACAAGAAGGAATAAAATGAACTTTTCTGAGTCCTGAAAATTATATTAGAGTAGCTATAGTCTTGTTTTCTCCATGTGTTTGTATCCAAGTGTTTGAATTTAATATTGCATAGAAGCTCAAAGCTGATTATACTGCCTATGCATTCCACATACAAACACAAATCTTGATCAAAAAACTTTACTCATCCATATGCATGGAGGTCATAACATTTTTTTCCTACTGAGATGATATGGCAGGTACTAAGGAGCCTTTATTAGCCATGTCTTATTATCCTCAAGAAAAATACAAATAGCTCTATAGAGAATAGAGAAATCAAGTTAGAATTACCAGAGTGAACTACAGGGCTGAATTTAGGAGAGTAAATTCTACCAAATTACCAGTAATTCTAAAGAAACAGATTTATTAAGATTCAGATGTGCTAGTTCTGGATGTCTCCTAACAAATGATATGTTTTTATTTTGACTAATACTCAGAAAAGGTTCAGCTTGCTCCAGGGAAAGTGAGTATAAGGTTATTAATTTCAGTTAATAACATATGGGAGAGTAGTAAGATATAACAGGAGCAGATCAATTAGTTATTTTTAACTTAACATCTACTACAGCTTATTTCACTTTTGGTTTAGCTAAAAAGCCTGAAACAAATTAGCCTTGCTTGATTCAGTCTTCTCTTTTAAGACTGCTTTAAAAAATATAGCCAAGAAAATTTAAATGTCAGGAATTTGTAATTAACTCTATAAATTTAAAATGTCATAATACTCAACATTGCTCATTTCCTTGTTGACTAACCCTCTATTGAAAATCAGGTCAAAATTGGAGAGTGTTTATGATGTTGTTTGCATTATTAAACATATTTTAGAAATACATTGAGACACACAGCAGAATAAGTTGTTGAAAGCAGCTTCTTTATTATCTGAACTAGTATTTTTTAAAAATAAGCATTTAAAGAAGAAATTATGGGGCACCTGGGTGGCTCAGTCAGTTAAGCATCAGACTTTTGATTTTGGCTCAGGTCATGATCCTTGGGTACACTTCCGAGTTGGGCTCTGTGGTCAGCAGGGAGTCTGCTTGAGGATTCTCTCTCCCTCTCCCTCTACCCCTCTCCTCCCACTCTCTCTCTCAAATAAATAATCTTAAAAAGACAAAAAATAAAGAATAAAACAATAAAAAATAAAGAATAATTTATGACTAAATAGAAACTAAAAGATTCTAAACTGCAAATTATTTTGATTTCATTATAATTTTACTTGTGACTTCATAATCAAAAATACATATTTTTCAAATATCTCCAAATTATTTTCATTTTGAAGTAAACAAACAATATCTTTTTTTTTAAAGATTTTATTCATTTATGCATGAGAGACACACACAGAGAGAGAGGCGCAGAGACACAGGCAGAGGGAGAAGCAGGCTCCATGCAGGGAGCCCGATGTGGGACTCGATCCCAGGTCTCCAGGATCAGGCCCTGGGCTGATGTCGGCGCTAAACCACTGAGCCACTAGGGCTGCCCAACAAACAATATCTAAAGAGTATAAGAGAAGCTTAGCAACATTGACTTTTGTGTAAAGTCAGGGATTCCAGAAAGTAGTGAGAATCTATATTTATATGATATCAAAGTTCTTGGCCTTAATAAACTATTAAACACTATGAGAAAGTTGGATAATCACACACTAACATCTTCATGTGAAAAAATACAATTTAGTAAGTCTATTAATTTTTAAAAAATTTTTACACTCTATTTTCTTTCCAATTATATTGACTTTTAAAGAATGAATAGCACTTTTCATAAACTATAATCTCACTATCCTAAATGTTGTTTTTGAAATTATTTTATTTTAAAAATATTTTACACACATCAAACTTAGATATACGTATGAGGTAAAGAGAATTAAGTTGAACACTCATAGATACAACATACTGCTTGAGACTTATATTTATCTTATCAAAGCCTTTTACATACTTTTCTATTATCACCATCTTTTCCTACATGAAGGCAAACACTATTCTGAGTTACATGAATATCATACTCATGATTTTCAGGTTACTCTTACTGAACAGTAATTAATGTATTTGTAAGTTTCTCTGCTTTTGAAATCTACATTTTGGTGGGGCACCTGGCTGGCTCTGCTGGTAGAGTATGGGACTATTGGTCTTAGGGTTCTGAAAGAGCCCTATCTTGCGTGTAGAGCTTACTTACGAAATTATCTCTTGGAACCACAGATATGATATACTGTATTTTTTTTTTTTTTGCTCACTATTTTAAGTGCGAGAATTGTAGTGTGGATGTGAAAAGTTATGTGAAAAGTTATAGAAAAGTTATAGTTATATAGTGCCATTTATGCACTCATGTAAAATTCCATGAGTTAATGTAACAATTCAACTATCCAGTCATCTTTGATGGAGATTCAGGTTATTAGCAATTCTTATAGTATTTCTATGAACACTGAATTATATGTCTTGTGATGTACATGCATGAAAAATTTTACTATGGAATATGTCCATTACTGGAACTGATGGGGCATTGGAAAACTTGACATTTTCAAGTTTCATAAATACCATATTTTTCCAATATGTATCAAAAGCGCTTTTATGAGAAGCACATCTAATACTCCAAATCTTTACTGAAGTGGGTATTACCGGACTTCTATATTTTCTTAATATAATATTTATAAACTGGTGATCACTGAAGAAATGATTTTCAGTTCCTTAATTATTGCTAGTGTTCATTCGTGTTTCCTTTTGGTGAAATGACCATTTTTCAAAGACTTATTTTTTTTTTAATTTTTTAAGATAAAAAACTATGTACAATATATAAATCATTAGCCCCTTATATACATTAAATATATTATCTAAATTATTTTCCATCCTTTATAGTGTCTATTTTGAACCAAATTTTTAATTTTAATTTAATGAGGCCAATTATTTGTTTTTAGTTAAGAAAAAATTTTCCTACAATATCTCCATATTTTATGCTAAAAGCTTTTAAGGCTTGAATTTGAATTTAAATTTAACCCTTAAACCCATCTTGTATTGATGCTGTAAGGATTGAAATTCTATTTTTTCTCTATGAATTTGAATTGTGTATTAGTTTGCTTGGATTGCTATTACAAAGTAATATAAATTGTATGGTTTATAAACAACAGAAATTTATTTCTCATAGTTCTGGAGGCTGAAAGTCTGAGATCAGAATGCCATCATGATCAGGTTGAGAGAGGCCCTCTTCCTGGTTGGAGACTGTGATCCCCTCACTGTGTCCTTACATAATGAAGTGGGAGAGGGAACTCTCTGGGGTCTCTCTTATAAGGGCTCATGAAATCTCCACCCTCGTGATCTAATCGTGTCTCAGAGGCCCTTCCTCCAAATACCATTACATTGAGTATTCAGCTTTCAATGTAAGAATTTTGCTGGGGACAACATTCAGTCTATAGGAGATTGAGTGTGTGTATATAATTTTTTGAAACTGTCCACCATTATTCCACTACTTTTCTGCACATTCTTGACTTTTCTCCTCATACACCAAAGCTGATCTTAACTTTGTTGAACAGGTTTGACAAATAGAATAAAAAACTAGTGTGGCATAAACAGAGATTTGGAAACTGCTTGTTTTTTAAGGCTTTCTGTTTATTCTGCTGTAACTATGTAAGAAAGCCCAATGTAGCATCCTGGAAATTTGACGCATGTGGAACAAAACTAAGTTGTCTTAGTAGAGAAATTTTAGATCAACTACTCTAGCCAGATATCCTAGACCATCCATCCCAGCCAAGCTGTGAAATGAACATAAATATCAGCCTAACCAGCCAAGAACATAACCACACTAAGTAATACATAACATTGAGAGCTGAATAAATGCATTGTTTAACCCCTTTAGGTCTTGGAGAATTTTGATATGCAGGAAATAGATAATACGCAATAATTAATATTCCAGCCATTGAATTTTGAATGGCTTATCCTTTCTCTACTAATTTGCAGTGTCACATCGGCCATAAAAATCAAGTTCTATATACACATCAGCTCCCCATTAACATCTATTTTTATTTTTTACAAATGGCCTTTTGAAAATCTATCCCTAAACTATTCTATCTTAATTATCACATCTTTATAATAAATCTTGCATGTAGCATATGTAGCACTTAAACTCCTCAAGTTTGTTTCTCTGCCTTATGCTCCATCGATATCTTTAGCATTTTCCCTATTTATAGAAAAATTTAAAGATATTTCAGGTTTCCAATGGATTTTTTACTTAATTAACTTAGCTAGTGATCTGCCTAAAAAGAATTGGTACCAAAAAAAAAAAAAAAAAAGAATTGGTACCTTTCCAAAATCGAACAGTATGAGTCCATTAATTATTTTCTTCAAATCTTTTCTTTGTCAAAGTAAGTTGACAATGATTTCCATACTCTTGTACACATCCTGTATGTGTGTATAAATATATAATTACTGCTTTGCTTTTCATGTGTATGGTGGCTATTAGAATGTTCTTTCAGACTATGGATGAAGAGAACTTAGTTGACTAACAGTCCAGGTGATACACTCTGAATCCATCATTTCATTTGCAGGGAGTTGCATTTCCCATAATCTGCTCCTAGCTAGTGAATAATACATCCTGTATATTAGGCAGGACCATATCTGGGATACATAGGACTCATATAATGTATGACTTTAACTGAAGACACCTTAACAGCCCTCTTGAACTTTCATTAGAATCATAAACTCTCTAAGAAGCCTCCACTTAATCTTCCCTCCTTCTTTTCCTCTCTTGTGTCTCTGAGTCAAATTTGTATTTTGCTCTGCCAGCTTCTCCAGAATTCTCTCCCATATTTCTTACGTGTTTAATATGTCTTGATGTTTGCTTCTTGAAAACCCCAGATAACACACGTTTTTAATAAAGTAGAATGGAAACTGTTAGTTTTAATGAATTCTAGTTCATCATTATTTAGTGATTAGTTTTTTTTAATATCTTAAGGTAGGCTTTGCTTGAAATGTATTTTCCTTCCTTTCCCAAGAAATTGATTATTTTGGCATATAAATATAGATCTATAATCCATTAAATTTATGTTCGCATATGGGGTACGGTGAAGAATGAGTCATTTGATCTGCAATTTGCTCTAGCAGTATTTATTGAGAAGTTCATTAACTTCTCACTAAATTACTGTGATAACTTTGTTGTAAATAAAATTACTGTATAATGTGTGGAACTATTCTGGGCTCTATTTTGATAATTGATTTATTTTTATATTATTAAGATCATTCTTAAATATCGGTATTATAGAAGGCTTTAAACCATAAAATTCAAAAACTCAGAATTTATTATTCTTCTTGAAGATTGTCTTGACAGCCTTAGACATTTTGCATCATATACATTTAAAACCAGCTTGTCAAATTGCAACACACACACACACAGACACACACACATATACACATACAGAGTATTGTATTAAGTCTAATGATTCCTTTGACAAGGATTTGATATTTTAATAATCTTGAGTCTTCCAATATAGCTCAGTTTTTTCTGGGTCTCCTTTATATAAATCAGCAAATTGGTTGGTTTCAGTGTGGATATTCTTTGGTCATGTTTTTTGAGAATAGTATTTATTTTAGTTTTCCAAGGTCTTTCAAATAATATTTCTCTACCTTTAGTTGATAATTGTTTTTTTTTTAATATTTTATTTATTTACTCATGAGAGATACAGAGAGAGGCAGAGACATAGGCAGAGGGAGAAGCAGGCTCCTTGAGCGAAGCCCGATGTGGGACTCAATCCTGGCACTCCAGGAACATGCCCTGAGCTGAAGACTGACACTCAACCACTGGGCCACCCAGGTGCCTGATAGTTGGTTTTTGATTGTTGGAATGCAAATAAATTTTTGATATTTTATTCAATTGTTTTCAAAGATCACCTTTTACTAATAATTTGTGGATATTCTTACACTTACAAAGCACACAATAATTTAACATATTTCCAAAGATATATTTGCTTCTTTAGATATCACTTTTCAGTTTAGACAAGTTTGCTTATATTTGTAATTTGAGTAGTTGTTTTTTTTTTTTAAGATTTTATTTATTTATTCACGAGAGACACAGAGCGAGAGAGGCAGAGACACAGGCAGAGGGAGAAGCAGGCTCCATGCAGGAAGCCCAACGTGGGACTCGATCCCCGGTCTCCAAGATCACACCCTGGGCTGAAGGCGGCGCTAACCCACTGAGCAACCCAGGCTGCCCATTTGAGTAGTTTTTAAATCTTAAGTGTGTATAAAATCAATTTAGTTTCTTCCATTTTTTTGTCCATTGGTGATATATTTTATTGATAGAGTGAGTAATATAGAAAATAAACACCTTTTGTGTTTATTTTCTTCATTTATGTCATTTCAAACTAAAAAATATTCCAAGAATTAATCTGTGATTATATTTTGTCCCATTGTTCATTCTTTCTTGAAACATATAACCAAATGATTGGATAGATTAGCTATATAGAAAAATAGATATGGTTTTCTGAACTATTTGAAAATAAGTTGCATTTCCTATACCGCTTGACTCCAACATCTTATTGGGGTTTATGAATTTTATTAATTAAAAAAATTACTTTGGCCTCATTAATTTAAAAAAAATCTGATTTTTATTTCATTAATTCTTCTTACCTTTTTTATCTCCTCCCTTCTACATATTTTAGGAGACATTTGCTAGCTGTTCTTTTTTTTTTTTTTTTTTTTTTTGCTAGCTGTTTTTTTAAAGAATAAATTTGGATAAATTTAAATAGTTTGTTATAGACATTTCTTCATTTCTAGTGTGTGCATTAAAGCAAGAAATTACTGATTATAATCACTGGTAGCTTAAATCCACAATTTTGAATATCATATATATTTATCTTACCGTTCTTACAGTTTTCTGTTTCCTATTGTGATTTCTTATTTGACTTACATCTTCCTAAGAAATGACCTATTCAGTTTCCAAAATTAAGGATCATTTTAGTCACTATTCCATATTTTTTGTTAATTTTTCCTATCATCAGAATATTTACTTACACGAGTTCAACTACTTGAATTCTGAATTAATTGGTTTATTCCTCAGTATTGTGTCTATTTTAGTAAATTTTCATCTGCTCATAAAAAGTGTACTTATAGTAAGTTGTATTAATTAGATGAAATTGATTAATCAGGATATTTAAAAATCCTTTATATTCACCATGCTTATTCTGTTTGTCCTATGAATTACTGTGAGTTATATATTGACATTTCCCAACTATGATTGTAAGTTCATGTATTTCTTCTTTTCATCTGTCAAGATTTCTTTGTGTGTATTTTTACAGTAATACTATTCATTGCAAATGAATTTAGAATTAGTTTGCCTTTCAGTTGAAGTTCACTTTTATTACTATTAAAAATCCTTTTTTATCTCTGATAATATATTTTTGCTTTCTAGTCTGTTTTATTTGGGTATTAATATAGCCTCCCCAGTTTTCCTTTCTTTACTGATGGCATAATATATATATGTTATGCACATATATACACATATATATACACATATATATGCATATGTATTTCATTTTTAATTTTAAAATTTTATATTTTTATGTATAAAGGGTGTCTCTTTTTTAAAAAGATTTTATTTATTTATTCATGAGAGACACAGAGAGAGAGAGAGAGAGAGAGAGAGAGAGAAACAGGCCGAGGGAGAAGCAGGCTCCATGCAGGGAGCCTGATATGGGATCGATCCCAGGACCCCAGGACCATGCCTTGGGCTGAAGGCAGTCACTAAACCGTTGAGCCATCCAGGGATCCCCAAGGGTGTCTCTTTAACATGAAAAGATGTTCAGCATCACTCGTCATCAGGGAAATACAAATCAAAACTACAATGAGCTATTACCTGACTCCTATGAGAATGGCTAAAATTAACAACACAGGAAGCAACAGGTGTTGGAGAGAATGGGGAGAAAGGGGAACCCTCTTACACTGTTGGTGGGAATGCAAGCTGGTGTAGCCACTTGGAAAACAGTGTGGAGGTTCCTCAAAAAGCTAAAAATAGAGCTGCCCTATGACCCAGCAGTTGCATTACCAGGTATTTACCCAAAGGATACAAAAATACTGATTCAAAGGGATACATGTACCCTGATGTTTATAGCAACAACAATAGACAAATTATGGAAAGAACCCAGATGTATGTCAATTGATGAATGGGTAAAGAGGAGGTCACACACACACACACACACACACACACTTTCATCTATCAAAAATGAAATCTTGCCATTGCAACAATGTGGATGGAGCTAGAGAGTATTATAGCACAATGTAATATAATAATATAATATAATATAATATAATATAATATAATATAATATAATATTAGTGAAATAAGTCAGAGAAAGACAAATTCCATATGATTTCACCCATATGTAGAATTTAAGAAACAAATCAAAGGAATCAAAGGAACATGGGAGAGAAAAAAAGAGGCAAACTAAAAAACAGATTTTGAACTTTAGAGAACAAACTGATGGATACCAGAGGGTAGGTGGTGGGGAGTACTGGCGAGATAGGTGAGGGGAATTAAGGAGAGCACATGCAGTAATGAGCCCCGGGTGTTGTATGGAAGTGATGAATCACTAAATTTCATTTCTGAAACTCATATACACTGTATATTAACTAACTGGAATTTAAATTAAAACTTGAAAAAAAAGTGTCTCTTTAAACAGGGTGTGGTTAAGCACACATTTGTTTTGTCTGTTTTGTAGTAGGACAATCTTATTGTAGTTCTTAGACAATTAACACTTAGTGGAATCATTGATATATTTTCATATGTTTGAGGTTAAATTTATCATTTCATATCTTGTTCTATTTAACCCAGTTTTATTTCCAGTTTTTCTTTATTCATTTGTTCCTCATTTCCTACATTCTTTTATATTGTTTGACTATTTCACATTTTCATAATTTTCTATTATTAGCATTTACTTTAAAATTTAATTAATTGTATTTTTTATGGATGTCTTAGGTATTTCCTATGCAACATTAGTTGCCGTATATTTAAATAACTACTTTTATTTTTTGCCCACTGTGAAATAATTTTAAAATAATTTAGTTCCATGTACCCCTGCAAAATTAATGCTCTGGCTGTTATATATTTCATATATGTGTATATGTATGTATATGAAAATATATGTAATATTATATATATTAAATATAAGAACAAGAGTGAATGTATGTTTGGGTGTGTGCATATATGTGTGTATGTGTGGCATTGTCAAAATTTTTTGTTGTTTTAAACAACTATCTTTATATTAACCCAAATATGTGCCCCATTTTGGTCTTGTCTGCTTTTTCCAGCTGGGGTTATTATTCCTTCATTCGGAATAACTCACTTCAATAATATTTGTAGTAATTGAGTACTTGTGGCACATTTTTACAACATCTGGTCTATAAAACATCTTAATTTCTTAGTCATTTTTCCTTAGAAAAAAAAGGTATTGCTTTTCCTTAGTACAGAATATTATGTGGCAGGACCTTTCCTAAGAACACACACATCCCAGTTTATATATATATATATCCTATTGTCCTTTGGCTCTTAAAATTTTTATTAAGTGCCAGCTGTAAGTCTTACTGTTGTGCTTTAAAGATATTTTCTCTTTTTATTCTATTCTGTTTCTAAGATTTCTTCTTAAATTTTTATCTTTATTTAAATGTGATTTCTAAGTTTCATGATTTTTAAACTACTTGGTACTCATTGAGCTTCTGGGATATGTGCATTACAATGTTCTATCTGTTACAGAAAAATTTTAGTCATTATCTTTTAATATTCCTTTTTATCACATCCTCCCCTCGTTAAAAAAAATTAAATGTCAGTTATTACTATGTCAGAGTCCTTAACTATATCCAACTTGTGTCTTTCTTTGCTTTTCTTCCTCCCTCCCTCCCTCTTCCTCTTCCTTTCTCCCTCCTTCTTATTCCTATTATTTTTCAACATTTTTCATTTGCATTATTTTTCCAAGTTACTAATTCTGACTTACAGTATAACTAATCTATTATTAAGCCTATCTGAAGAATAATCAATTGCAGGCATTCTATTTTTTTGTGTGTTTTATATTGTCCAAATTATTTTGTACCAATCAAAACTTATGCTGAAATCCCATTTTATTTTTTAGACTTCCCCTATTGGTCTATTTTCTCAAAACTCTAATAATGGAATCATAGGCCACTCTGAATATATTTTTCTATTTTTCTCTTTTCCCTTGATTTTTTGTTAATGCCTTATAAGATAAAATGTTCTACTTGTAACTGAAAAAATTATTGAAGCTGTGAGATGTTATCTTCTTTCAAAGTAGTTGAGATTTTTTATGACATGTAATTTATCATTGAATCACCCTGATGATATTTGGGCTTGGTTTTATACTTTATAAGTTTTCCTCTTACAACTAGAGATGGAAATTAGTTATATCTCAAAGAAAATTCAAGGGATGTGTATCATGTCTCTTTCTTGCCATGACTTGATCCTCAAACTGTTTTTCTACCACATAAATGATAACATTTCTAGTTAGGTTTATAAAAACTCAGTGATGTTTTCCCATGACTTTTTAGATGCTCACTCTATACACACTTTACACTGGTCCCCTCTTTTATTTAAGTAAAAAATTTTGCTGTCTGCTGGGTTTGATTCATTCCCACTGCAATAACAATAAGTTTGGGGCAGCCCCGGTGGCGCAGCGGTTTAGCGCCACCTGCAGCCCAGGGCGTGATCCTGGAGACCCTGGATCGAGTCCCATGTCAGGCTCTCTGCATGGAGCCTGCTTCTCCCCCTGCCTGTGTCTCTGCCTCTCTTTCTCTCTGCATCTCTAGGAATAAATAAATAAATAAATCTTTAAAAAAAAAAAAAAAAAAACAATAAGTTTGGATTGATATGCACAAAATTCAGCTCATATGTTTCCCTTCTCTTTAAAAAAAAAAAAATAGGTATTGTTAATTCTTTCGATGATTTCAAAAGATGTTTTTCCAAGTTTTATAGTTATTTTTAGTTAGAAATTTAGTCAGACACAATCTAGAACAAGAAATCCTGTGAAATTTAATTTTTACTCAAATGCTTGAGAGGTTCCAATTGTGTATAGAATAATAAAGAAGTGCACACTAATTTGTATTTTGGGAGAAAGCTTTAGATTACATAGAATATTTGGATTTATTATAAATTTCACAAAAAAGTATTATAATTGAAAGTAGTCTTTTTCTCTGACAGTGTTAGATTTTCTTAAATATATTAGGGAATATAAAATTAATATGAAAATAATTGGAAAATATAATAGCAAATATGGAAAGGCACTATTTATATGTTGTCACCTTTGCTCTTCTTTATTATTATTTTCAATGTTCCGTCTTTATTGCTAATTATTATAGTAATGTTTTGCTTTTATACCTTTTGTTCTTTTGCTAGTCATTCTGTTTGTTAAACATATGATGATAGGTATTTGTTTCTATGTTAGAAAAGTAAACAAATTTGTTTATTTGATAAACATATGGAGATAGAATTTATGCCTGGATGCATAATGTTTCTGAAATGAAATTTAACATTTTAAAATTAAATCAATATATATTTATTATACATTATATGTTATATTTAATATTTAAATTAATATATGTATTTCATATATAATCATTAAAAACAAATACTGAGTTGTATGATAGGGCATACATAGTGAGATTTAAGTCTCACAAATATGGACAGGAATTTTTATGAACTCCATAAAACCAGAAATTAAGAACAAATCTATAACTTTCTAAGTGTATCTGTGAAGATTAGTATTAGCAAATGAATACATTCTCAAGTTGGTTAATAGCTTTCTTAGGGAATAAAATCTGTTTGTTCAGTGACTAGCAAGACCTCATAATTCCCTTGGGCAACTGATAAAAGTCTTCCTCATTAAAAAGAACAGAAAGTACATTTCACATAAAACTGTTAATTACAGTTTTCCAATTTTAACTCTAAAATAAGAGACTATTTTCCATGTATTATATGATTACTGAACCCCAAGGCAAATCAGGGGAGTTTCTTATATCCATTATCAGAAAAATGATATTTATATTGAATCTATTAAAATTAAAATATAATTTCAAAGTGCTAATACATCAACTTTCAAATTGAAAAGCACACATCTTTTCCCCTTCTCAAAGGGTTGTATTTGATTTAAAATAGAAGAGAAATTCTTCCTATCACTTTTTATTATGTATTTATTTTTTTCTAATTTAGAGTTTATATAAAATATTTTATTTTTCTCAAACTCTCAATGAGTCTGGGGAATATATACTCTTTAACAGTATGGAAAACCTTTGCAGTTTGGATTTCCCTTTCTCCTAGTTTGACTGATTTTAATTAATGTATCTCCCAAAACTGAACTGCATCATATATAGAATATATGTCATATATTTACAAAATAAATATATATAATAAATAAACAAAATAATTTCTGCTAGTATTACCAGACAAAAGGAGAATTTTAAATGTTTAAAATATTAAACTAAAAAGAACAGCACCTCAAAATTTGAGCAGGAAATCAATTGGGTAAAATGGATTGCCTGAAGATAATTATTCCTATCGGTACCAAGATCCTGATATCAAGGCTTAGATTGGTAAATTAAGGCACACTAACAATCAACATTCTTTATTAAGGCAACTTTCTTAAAAGGGGTCAAAGTTCAACAAAAAGTGATATAACTGTTGCTTGCCACACTCAACTCTAGCAAGAGCAGACATAATTATATTGAAGACAACATTCCTATTTTACTTAGTAAATACTCAAGATTTTAATTTAATGAAATATTGAGTGAATATGAATAAATAAAAATAATGAACCCACAAGAAATTAACTCCAAGAAAGAGTCATCATTTTTTTGCTCTTGTCATTAACTGGAGACATACACTATATACACAAACACAAAATTGCATCACATATTAACAATATCAGGCTTCTGGAACTTCATATCAACAAATCCCTTGAGTAATCTATTTTTTGCTCTGAGCAAAATATGTTGGTATTGTCTTGAACTCTATATAAGAAGCTGTATTAGAAGAAAAAAAGAAATTTTAAGAGTTGAGGGAGATTTTTATGAGAGAATAAAATTAAGACATATGAGATTCATACCAACCTCCCTTGATATGGAGAATCAAATCAGCTTCTGCTTATTTTTCTCCAGTTGTTTAAATAATTACTTAAAGAACCATTTTTGTTCCTCATTATTTGTATACTTTATTATTCATTATATTTATTATTATAATTATTTGTATACATTATTTGTATGTTTTAGAAACATATAATTAACAACTTACCAAACTATATGGCAATATAAAATTACTGAATATGAAATATACTACGAAAATTATTGTAAAATGTCTGGCCTCCTCTTTCTGGGAGTATCCATTTGTTCCATTAACTACTTATTATTGGCCATCTATCTTGTTATTAGTTTCCTGATACTTCAATACTTGAACAAATATTCTTGCACCTAAATCTTAAATACCTGGTACCTTCTTTATAATCCATCATTGTGGAGTGTCTGATCTAAGTATAACCAACGAGTAAGGATTTGCTGTGCTTATTGAAAAATTGTTTTTGTAAAGCTTATATAGAAGAGGAAAAATTTTCCCTGATTCTCTTAGGGTCCATATCTGGGCCTGAAAATTAAACTGATAAAGACAGTTTAACAATAGAAAAGCAGACAAATTTATCTGAGTTTTACATAGCATGAAAACCTTCATAAGGAAATAAAGACTTAAAGAAAAGCTTAAACTTGATTATTTTTATGCTAGGTTTGATGAAAAGTAAATGATTTTGAAAAAAAATAGGATAACATGAAGGATATGAGGTAAGTTTAGTAAATGGGAGAGGGGAGCAGAATTTAGCAAGTTTATTTATTCTGTTCTTGGTGTCTTCCTCTTGTAGATGAGGATAGTTCTCTATTCGGGATATAGGAAGAGCCCCTCTCACATGAAGGTCTTATGGCATATATCATATGAATGCCCATAAAAATATTTATGTGGACATATACGTTAGATTTATGAACATACACTTAAGTAGATCTTTAGATTGATTATTTGATATTTTGCTAATAGCATGATGTCTAGCAGTTACATGTGATAGGAAAGTACTTGCTGTGTTTTCATAAGGATATGACTGGTTTTACATGCAGAAATGGATTTGACAGATTAGGGAAATGGAGAGGCAAACAGAAAAGGAATTAAGTATTTTGTTCATAGAATTACAGAAATAATGGAGTAAATTCTGTAGTATCTGAAGGTTAAAAAATTAAAATGTTCATGACAGTGATGAGATAAAGTCTAGGGTTCAAGGGAGCATGGTGGGTGTTGAATCATGGTTTTAGAATGTACTCACTTTGTAAAGTACCTTGAATCCACAACTGGCCTGTTTTGAACTGGATTCTAAAATGAGATCCAAGAAAGATATTTAAGGAAAGGAGTACATCAGTCATTTCTACACTTTTGAATTATACTATGGAAAGGTGGAACGTTAGTATAAATGCGAGAAATGTGAGGCTAGCAAACCTTAGGGAGGCTATTTTTACAGGTAAGAGATGAGACTCTGACCTGTGGGACATTGTCTTTGAAATGGACATGAGAGCATAATATCACAAGTCCAAGACAGATAGTAGACGCTAAATATGAGATGCGTTCTTGTAAAGAATTTGGTTAGCCTTTCTTTCTTCCTTCCTTTCTTTCTTTCTTTCTTTCTTTCTTTCTTTCTTTCTTTCTTTCTTTCTTTCTTTCTCTTTCTTTCTTTCTTTCTTTCTTCTTTCTTTCTTTCTTCTTTCTTTCTTTCTTCTTTCTTTCTTTCTTTCTTTCTTTCTTTCTTTCTTTCTTTCTGAGTTTATTTTTTGAGAGAATGGGCAAGCAAGATAAAACATGAGCAGAGGGAGGGGCAGAGAGAGAGAGAGAGAGAGAGAGAGAAGCAAATTCCTTGCGGAGCAGGGACCCCAATGCAGGGCTCAATTTCCAGACTCTAGGATCGTGACCTGAGCTGAAGGCAGATGCTTAACCGACTGAGGGTGCTCCTAGCACATTTGCTTCTACACAACATATAACAAGATTTATATACATCTCTCGCTAAGAAGTAACAATATAGAAAGTTTAATTTTCTTCATATATACTTTAAATGATTTTTCAACAACTTCATAAAGAATACTTACTTTTTGTTATAATAAAAAGATGATAAAGAAGTAATTAGATTATTTTGTTTTGTCCTTTAGATACAAAAGGGCTACCAAAACCACATATTATAAAATTTATCAAAAAAAAAAAATTTATCTCGAAAATTTAATTCCCAAAATTACTAATCCCTTTCATATACTGCAATGAAGAGAACCCAGATTTCTGTGCATAAAGTGTTTGTGTACTTACTAGTAATTATATTCCCACGTTAAGATAGAAATAACACAAAAGTCTTCAAAAGTCTTCTGCAATCTGCCAATATATGGTCTATATAAAACCTAATGCATGTTGTAGTATGTTCAGTGTATAGGAACACTGTATCATGACACAACAATGGTTTTGTTGGTAAAAGTTTATTCTCTAGAATAGGTGGCTGCACAGTCCTCAAGGGACCTGTCAATTGTACCTGATGGCTACCTCTGAAACCAAACAATGTTGCTAAAAGTAGTCCTGGACCTTTTTACTAATGCAAGTTTGGAGAGATATGTTCATATAGTTGACATTTTTAAATAAGTTTTCATACTTCATGTGGGTCAAGTGAAATAATGAAACAGAAAATAAAAGAAAATCAAGTTTTTAACAATTTTCAGATGTGACTGATATTAGCTGAAGCATCTGATCTTGTTTGTTAGAAACTCTAAGAGCATTAGCTCTAATAAGGGACTATTTTTGAGCATTTTATTCACTGCAGTATTCACAAATCAGAACATTCCCTGATCCATAATGGTAACTAACCAAATATTTCTAACTAAATTAATATATCTATCAAATATTTCTTGCAAATTTTAATAAAATGTATTGGGGAAGCTGCCCTAGAATACTTGTGAAATATCTATATAAGCAGAGTCAGACTCCAGTATTTATATTCTACCTCACACCTTGCAATTCGAAAGAGAAAAAATAGTAAAGATGTTTCTCTGCGCAACTGTGAACAGTGACATAAAAATTGTGCTCTGTTGGCTAATCATATGATGCTATCTTCCTATTTAGGCTAATTTTCAGTCAACTATACCACAAACCTTTGTTTAAAAATGGATAATTGTGGCTTATGTCGGTCAGGAGCTTTAATTCCTTAAAAGAAATCAGCTAAATTGTTTCTCATTTATGTATTATTATGCCTATTTTACAAGTAATAAGAGGCAATTGAATTGAAAATTGAAGGTAAAAAATTAAGTAATAATGGAATTAAGGGAAAAAAGAGAAGCTTTCCACTATCCCCATTGATTTGTACTATATCTTTTTTCAGTCTTGGTTTATAAAGATCTAGCATTGTGCTAAACGAAAAATGGAGAAACACTATCAAACACTACAATGCTAAAACTTATTTTTTTCAGAGCTTGGCAAACTGGCTCAGTCAGTGTTTTACTGCCTTGATGCCTCTGATCACGTGTCCCTAGTTTCTATACATGCATTCTCTTCTCTCATACTCACCTCCTCTCTTGAAAGTTTAATGATTTATGGATTTTTATAAAAATCAGGATTATAAAACTACTTTCTTCACACTTTACATCCTTCAAATATATTCAGAGACCAGTTACTCACTCTGATTAATTAGTACCACAGTCCTAAACTTATCAGTGCTTGATTGACCAGAATTTTACCTAACCATTTTTCTATTACTAAAAATCTTTTGAACTTAGACAGCCTTAATCTTTTAACATTTTTTTTCTAGGGAGTCATTATTTTTCTAATTTGTGATTCCCATAATGCTATGTTCTATTAACATGTTTTATTTCTGTGTACATTCCATATAAAACTGTGAAAATATCACATATTATACAATTCTGTGTCAATGTTTATACTAGAACTGGTGTACTGTATTTAGGAATATGCCAACTTAAAAATCCTTTTAGGATTCTAATACAATTTTATTTTCATCATCTATAATATAGGAATGACAACAATAGCTATTTATTAGAGTTATTTTTAAGAACCAAGTAATATATCCATGAAACTGTATAATAAATATTTTGATATTTATTGCAATTAATTATTATCTTTAGGGAAATGCAATACTATCTTCACAAGAGAAAGATATTTTTTCAGTTTGAATTCTATAACCTAGGACAGACTGGTACATGATAGGTATCAAATGAATGGTGATAAATTAAATAAAATTTTAGTTTTTAGATCCTCAACACTAAAATTTTTAAAAGGGTAAGTCTGGATATAGCTATTATAAGTGGGTTATAATAGCAACCCTGTACCTTATTACTGTGTCTAAGATTTGACAGCTTAAAAACGAATTTAGCACTGAAATGTTTTATCTGGAACATGAGATAATATTAGCATAGAGTTCATATGGTTGTTTTGAGGATTAACTTACATGAGTGGTTAATAATACTTGATAAACATCATATGTTATTGTGAAGAAATGATTTTGTTCTCAAGTAAGGTGATTGATAAAAGTATAAAATAGACTATAATTTGAAACAAGTTAATATAATTGTCTTGAGCATATTTTTCTAGAAAAATTCATAAGTAAAATATGAAAAATTGAACAGTGGGTTAGAATGAGAAGAGACTTTTTGAAATTGAAAGCATTTCGGATAATTTTCAAGTTAACTAGGAAGTTGGGAAGCAATGATGAGTATTTCAAAACGGGAACAAAAAGCATAGCGATAATACTGTGTTCAACAACACAATCTTGTTTGCATAAAGTGAAGACTGAACACATGGAATAGAGGTTCTATGCTAGAGCAACTGACACTTTTTCCAAGGAAAAATGTGTATGTGTGCACTCAGGAGAAGGTGAGCATATTTCGGCTACGAAGGGAAAGGTCAAGTGGCTTATAAGCCTGTTGGAATGCATCTTAGCAACATTTCTAAAGTCAATGGTCAGATTAAGAATGTAGGGTATGCTGCCAAAAGTGTAGATGACATTTTAAATACTATTTTATAATAATCTCATAACGGTGACAGGAATGACAAAGGAAGGCATGGGTGAAATTTTCATGGACATTTCTTATAAACAACATAAAAAGCCTTTTGAAAGAAACAGAAAAATAATTCTGATGGCTATTATGTTATGATTTAGGTTTTATGTTTAGATATTATTTTGTGCTGGTAAATGTAACTTGATACAATAATGTAGTCATTTATTAATATAGTTTTCCTAAGTAGGTTGTGGTCATAGAATGAATAATATTTAGACCCTCCCTTGAATTTGATCAGGAATAGGCAAAATGAAAAATATGACCTAATTTGTCTCAAGAAAAAGAAATTGTTGAAGAGGTAATCATTTTATAATGGAAAGTACCTGTGTAGGAATTAAGAATAGGAAAATTTTGAACACTAGTCTTGTTTGGGATTATATAATAAGTATTTATATTTTGCACCTCTAAATAGAAGCATGTTAGAGGTCAACAAAAGGAATCAAGTGTGGTTTAGAAGAAGAAAGTATCAGCATACGGGCATTCTACAACATCATGGAAGAACAAGAAAAACACCTGATATCAGACATTATTCCAACATGTTCCAAATTCCAGAAACAAAATCAGCACCAAATTTCTGAATAACCGTATACTACACATTCTAATAGGGATCTATGAAAAAAAAGTGTCAGAAAGAATGTAAGATGAAAGTTGATGTGAGAAGCTGCTGTCCTTTTGAAAATGTTCTCCAAACAGGTCACACACAGTTTAAGTTGTATTTAAACATTTCCCAAATCCTTTGTTGATTACTAAACTACACAGACACAGGGGAAACTTTCCAGGGAGATAAAAACAGTACAAGCAAGTAAGAGACAAATAAAATAGGAAAATCAACAACTGTTAGAATGTAGATTCTAAAATAAATAAATAATAAATAAATAAATAAATAAATAAATAAATAAATAAATAAAAAAAATTCTGTAGGTTATGACCAGGTAAGTTAATTACCTAAAAAAATAAACCAACTAGCCAACCATAGAACAACAAAATTCCAGAAACATTTATCAAATTATGTACAATGTCCAATTTTCAACTAAAATTGACTAGATGTTGAAAGAAACAAAATAAAATCTTTAACCCATAACAGGGAAATAATTCATTCAAAAGGGACCAAGTGTTTGATTGAATAGAAAAAATTTCAAATATATACTAATACCATATGAAGAAATATAGAATATAAACAGAAAAATAAAAACTATTATAGAACAGAATGCAAGTTCTAGAGCTAATTATTAAAATAGATGAAAACGTTCATAGGCTCAACAACAGATGAAAATGTTCAATAGATAAGCTCAACAGAAGAATTGGGATGATAGAAGTGTACTTTCAGACAGATCACTATGTTTTACATGGTTTGAAAAACAGAGAAAACGGTAAAAATACAAATAAAATATCACAGGCCTGTGAGACAGTATCAACACCTAAAAATGTATGTTTGAGTCCCATCAAGACAGAAAATGTGAGAAAGTCCCATAAAGACAGAGAAAAATGGGGAGAAATAATGATGTCAGAATGGTAGATAAAAAATTCCTCCATTGTGTGAAAATAGAAACTTACAGATTCAAAGTCAAAAAGGCCCAATTAGCATAAATAGTTGTCTTAGTCTAACTGCTTCAAAAGAAAAAAAACGAAAAATATTGAGAGCAGCAATAGAAAAATAACACATTTTACCTGTTATAACAATGGTACATTTAAAGCCTGATTTCTCATCAGAAACCATGGAAGACAAAGAAATGAGGAAGACATGTTAAAAGTGCTGAGAGAAAAATACCAGAATTTTATATTCAGAAAAATGCTTCCACAAATGGAGATATATTAAATATATTTCTTTTTTTAAAAATATTTTATTTATTCTTTAATGAGAGACAGAAAGAGAGAGAGGCAGAGACACAGGCAGAGGGAGAAGCAGGCTCCGTGCAGGGAGCCCCATGTGGGACTTGATCCCGGGTCTCCAGGATCACACCTGGGCTGAAGGCGGGGCTAAACTGCTGAGCCACCCAGGCTGCCCATATTAAATACATTTCTAGATAGACAAATCTCTGAATATTGCTGGCAACACTTATGCACTGTGAGCATAGATGAGATACTAAAAATTGTCCTTCAGGCTGAAGGGAAATTGTACAAGAAAATAAGCTGGATATATCAAAAGGAGTAAAGCATACTCTAGCTGGCATATGTGTGTATTTGTATACATGTAGGTATAGGTATATGGCACAAATTTTCTTTTCTAGATTTCTGTATAATGCATAAGACTGTTTAAAGCAGAAGCTGAAAAAGAATCTGTAATAAGGCAGACCATAAGTATTTCAGCATTAGGATGTAAACCTCTGTCACCATTCTACTTTTCTGTTGTAGCATGAAAATAGCCACAGACAATACCTAAATCAATAGGTGTGGCAGTGTTCTGATACAATTTCATTTATGAAACCAGGTGTTGAGTGGCACCTGGGTGGCTCAGTTAGTTAAGTGTCAGACTCTTGATTTTGACTCAGGTCATGATCTCAGGGTCATGAGATCAAGACCCATTGTGCTCCATGTTCAGCATGGAGTCTGCATGTCTCTCTCCGCTCCTCCCCCTATTCACATACTCTCTCTCTCTCTCCAATAACTAAATAAGTAAACAAAATCATAAAAAAAAATAAAACAGGTGATGATTCAGATTTGGACCACAGGACATAACTTAGTGATGTCTGTTTAAATGTAAAGTTATAATACTCTATTGTTGAGACATACATGAAATACATGATTTAAACCAAGTATAATATGAAGATAAGCATAGAAATATAATAGTAAAAACAAAATGGCATTTTACCAATAGAATTCAGAATTAACTTTAAGAAGATTTTAAAGGTGAACATTATAGCCCATTCAAGAATTGCTAAAATGTAATTCAAAGAAGTTTAACCAAAAATTCAACAGGAAAATTGAAATGACAATACAAAATAAATAAGTAAGAAATCAGCAAAGATGGAGAAAGGAGGTGGGAAAAAAAAAGATGAGACAAATAGCAATGAAATCTTAAAATATCAAGTAACCTAACCGTATCAATAATACTTTTAGGGATACCTGAGTGGTGCAGCGGTTTAGTGCCTGCCTTTGGCCCAGCGCGCAATCCTGGAGACCCAGGATCGAATCCCACATGGGCTCCCGGTGCATGGAGCCTGCTTCTCCCTCTGCCTGTGTCTCTGCCTCTCTCTCTCTCTCTGTGTGACTATCATAAATAAATAAAAATTAAAAAATAATAATACTTTTAAATAAATCATCTGAAAACTAATAAAGAGGGAGATATTATCAGATAGGGTAAAAAAAGCAATATTGAAATACACACGGTCTGGAAAATGCTATTTAATATCATATACACAAATAGGTTACCATGCAAAGGATGCAACAGTGTTGTGCGTCCTGTTTCTAGTCCAGCATGTAAGAAGCTGGAAGACACCACTGCATCCTTTTTTTTTTTTTAATTTTTATTTATTTATGATAGTTACACAGAGAGAGAGAGAGAGAGAGGCAGAGACACAGGCAGAGGGAGAAGCAGGCTCCATGCACCGGGAGCCTGACGTGGGACTCGATCCCGGGTCTCCAGGATTGCGCTCTGGGCCAAAGGCAGGCGCTAAACCGCTGCGCCACCCAGGGATCCTGCATTCTAATAATAGAGCTGAACAAACTAAAAAATCCACAGCTTTTCTTATATTTATTAGAAGTGTGAGTCACAGAGAAAACTCTTGTCCCCAAAATGAGGAACCCATAGAAGAATACAGAGAATCGTACTTACCAGAACAGAAACCCAGAAGCCCAAACCTTGGGGTGAATTGGTGCTCTGGAGAGAAACCTGAGCTATAACTGGTAACTTGCTAAAGGCTCAGTGTGAACAGGTCTGAGGGATACAAACTTCAGGAGAACCCAGTGATGGGAGGTGGGGGGGCTCAATAATTTTGTGAATTTCACCTCCAGAAGCTCAACCAGACTTTCACAATGAGTGCTGGGGACTAAAACATTCCCTCCTGCTTCAGGAAGGAAGAGGGAAAAGAACAATTTTGAAGTATACAAGAGCATTCTGCTCTGTTCTTCGTAATGAGGTTGTGCCTTCAGGAGAAAGTATCTAAACAGCCTAAACTTATGGGGTTTTACCAGAGCCTAACTGAACTGGGGGAATTAAAATAGCCCAATTCTAGGCTTCCACATGGAAGGAAGAAGATAACCAATTCAAGCCCACTGTAGCCAACCCCTTCTATCCAGAGTGGAGTAGGGTTGGGAGGGGAGACTGAGAAGTACTTATGAAGTTCACAGTTGAGAAGCTCACTAAAAGACAAACCTAGCTGTAGAACCATAGGATGCTTCCCCTCCCCTCAATCTTACCACTAGATTACTAAAGGCCTATTTACGGAAGTCCCTTTAACATGTCTATCAAGTGAGGCTATCAAGAAAAATTATGAGAACCACCTAAAAGAAAAAAAAACACAATTTGAAGAGACGAAGCAAGCATCAGAACCAGACTCAGATATGGCAGGAATGTTGGAATGATGGGACCCAGAATTTAAAACAACTATGATTAAAATGCTAAAGGCCATAATACGTAAAGTAATAGCACACAAGAATAATCGGGCAATGTGAGAAAAGACCAAAAAGAAAAAGAGAAAGAGGAAGAGGAAGAAGAAGAAAAGGAAGGAAGAGGAAGAGGAGAAGAAGAAGAAGACATTTAAAAGACGGGTGCCTGAGTGGCACAGTCATTTGAGCAGCGAACTCTTGGTTTTGGTTCAGGTCAAGATCTCAGGGTCGTGGGATCAAGTCCCGCACTGGGCTCCACATGCAGCATGGGGTTTCCCTGAGATCCTTTCTCCCTCTCACTCTGCTTCTCTCTCCTGCTCTCTCTCGGTTTCTCCAAAATAAATAAATAAAATCTTGAAAAAAAACGCACAGTAAGAGAAATGAAGAATGCCTTTGGCTAGCTTATGAGTAGATGGGAAACAATTGAAAAAAATCTCTCAGCTGGAGGGTCAATAAAAGCCATAAAAACTGAAAGGAAAGAGAAAAGTCTGATAAAATAAACAAATGATGCAGAATATCCAAGAACTGTGCAACAGCAATGGTACGGCATATACATAGTGGGAATTTATTCTCTCTTAGAGCATCCAGAAAGGAACACAAGTCTGCCAATATCTTGATTTAAGTTCAATAAAAGACCCATTTTGAATAGATAGTTCCTTTAAGATGTACAAATGGCCAACAGAGTCATGAAAAATTGCTTAGCATCACTAATTTTTAAGGAATGCTAATGAGATACCACTTCACACCCATGAGGATGGCTACTTCAAAACAAACAGAAAATTGCAAGTATTGGTGAAGGTGTAGAGAAATGAGAAGACTTGAATGTTGCTGGTGCGAATGCAAAATGATGCAATTGCTGAGGAAAACTGTATTAGAGTTCCTTAAAAAACCAAACATAGGGAATCCCTGGTGGCTCAGTGGTTTACGGCCTGCCTTTGGCCCAGGGCGTGATTCTGGGGTTCTGGGATCGAGTCCCACGTCGGGCTCCCTATGTGGAGCCTGCTTCTCCCTCTGCCTTTGTCTCTGCCTCTCTGTGTGTGTGTCTTTCATGAATAAATAAATAAAGGGATCCCTGGGTGGCGCAGCGGTTTGGTGCCTGCCTTTGGCCCAGGGTGCAATCCTGGAGACCCGGAATCGAATCCCACGTCGGGCTCCCGGTGCATGGAGCCTGCTTCTCCCTCTGCCTGTGTCTCTGCCTCTCTCTCTCTCTGTGACTATCATAAAAAAATAAATAAATAAATAAATAAATAAATAAATAAATAAATAAATAAATAAATAAAATCTTAAAAAAAACACATAGAATTACCATCTAAGTAATTCTACCTCTAAGTGTATACCTATAGGGACTCAAACAGTTATTTGCATACCGATGTTTATAGTAGCGTTATTCACAATAGTCAAAAGCTAGAAAAAAAAAAAAAACAATGTCAACGAATTGATAAAGTTATAAAGAAAATACGGTACATACACTGAGGGGCGTAATATTCAGTCTTTTTTTTTTTCTTTTTTTCTTTTTTTTGTAGTATTCAGTCTTAATGAGGAATGCAATTGAATACATGCTGCAACATGGATGACACTTGAAACGTTTTACCAAAGGAAGTAAATCAGAGACACACATACACAATATTATATGATTCTACTTACATGAAGTATCTAGAATACTCCAATTCATAAAGACAGAAAGTAGAGTAGTGGTTGTTTGGACTGAAAGAAAAGAAGGAATGAGGAGTTAATGTACGGAGAATTTCAGGGATAATGAAAATGTTCTAGTGACGGATGGTGGTGATGGCAGCACAGCTTTGTGAATGTACATAATTCTACTTAATTGTACTTACATAGTTGAAGTGGTAAATAGTATATTGTATATTTTATTTATTCTTATTTTTTATTAATTTTTATTTTTTAAGATTTTTATTTATTTATTCATGAGAGACACACAGAGAGAGTATCTTTTATTTTTTTAAAATAGGCTCCACACCCAATGTGGGGCTTGAACGTACCACCCTGAAATCAAGAGTCTCATGCTCTACCGACTCTCATGCTCTCCCAACGTGTGGGAGCCAGGTGTCCCATAGGTTGTATCTTTTATCAGACTAAAAAACTAATCTAGAGGAATAGAGAGTAGGTCAGTGATTTTCAAGAACCAGGGTTCTTCAGAGAGGAATGAGAGAGAGTGTTTTTATAAAGGAGAATTATAAACGTTTCTTGGTGAAAATAATCCCTTAATCTGATGTTGGTGATGGTTTCACTGTTGTGTAGCATATCAAAAATTTTCTAAATAGACATTTTTTAAACTTCTTATTTTATGTCAATTATACTTTATTAAAGCTACTAAATAAACACATATCTTTTTGCCAATTCTAAGAAGATGGCCTAATAATATGAGTTTGATATTCTTTGCAAAGTTTAGCAGACAATCTGTAAATGGCAGGTAAAACTGCAAGAATTTTGGCTCAATTCAATAGCAAATGAGTGCCAGATACCTAACTTGAATAAAGTCTCAGGATATGCTAACAAGGGCTTCTTCTGGGAAACCACCCCACACTGAGGAGAATCTGCTGGTGAAAATAAGGATTGAATAAGAGAAAGACCAAAAAGACAAACTAATGAGTAGGTCCAGATAAATTTGCAAAATTAAGATATCCAGAATACCTGGGAGAGCAAATCAGCACCTATATTATTTAATAAAATACACACAAAAAAGAGATTAGAGACAACAATGATTTTAGAAAAGATATGTGAACTATGCATTGTTCTAAGAGTTCTAAAAGAAAAGTTTACATACCACTTAATGACAAAATTTTGAAGACAAGAATCATAAATATTTAATTTTTTTTTAAACTTCAACATGTTGAGGCACATGGGTGGCTCAGTGATTGTCTGCCTTTGGCTCAGGTCATGATCCTGGGATCCTAGGCTCGAATTAAGCATGAGGCTCCTTGCAGGGAGCCTGCTTCTCCCTCTGCCTATGTCTCTGCCTCTCTCTCTCTATCATGAATAAATAAATGAAATCTTAAAAAAAAAATAAAAGTTCTAATTGCAGACAATACTTGTGATTTCAATTTTTAAAAATATGCTAACATTTGTTTGATACCCCAGGATACATTTTATTTTAGAGATTGTTTCTGGTGCATTTAAAAGTGTTTCCTGCTGCTGTTGGATGGAACGTTCTACAGATGTTAATTAGGTCAAACTGGTAACACTGCTCAGAATGTCTGTATTCTTATTGATTTCCTGATTCTTCTATCAACTACTGAGAAAGAAGTGTGGACGTCTCCAACTATACTTGTGTATCTATCTGGTTTTCGTTTCACTTTCCTATGTGTTTTGCATCATAAATATTATTATATCATTAGATGTATACACACTTAGATTTATTATATATTACTGGTGAATTTATTCCTTATGTGAAGTCTCTTTTTATATGGAGAGTTCTGAAACCTACATCTTCTGATCTTAATACAGATCTTATTTGTCTTTAATAATCACATGGTCTTTTTCCACTCTTGTTTTAATCTACATATGTTTTTGTAGGTGCTTTATTGGGGACAACATATAGCTGGGTCTTGATTTTTACACCAAATCTCACAGTACTGTCTTTAAATTTTGTAATCTATACCATTTAATTTAATGTAATTATTAATATAATTGTTTTAAATCCAACATTTTGTCAGTTCTCTACTATTATGTGTTCCATCCCTTGTGTGTTCCTTTTTTCTCTTTTTCCATCTGCTTTTAGATGATTTTTTTATCATTACCATTATTATTTCATTTTATATCAATATTAGATGTGTAGTTTACCTTTATTTTTAATACTATATATATTTATGTTACTTTTTGTTATTCCATTTTATGTTATTATCGGCTGAGTAGATAGACAACATATATCTCTCTTTGGTTTATCGCTATTTATCTTCAAATAATGTTATACCACCCCATGTACTATAAGAACCTTAAAACAGTATACTTTTGATTCTTCCATTCTTCATGCTATTGTCATGCATTTTACTTTTTCATATATTACAAATCCCATAATATGTCACTTACTCTGCTTAAGACTCTCAATTGTCTTTTTTTTTAAAGATTGTATTTATTTATTCATGAGAGACACAGAGAGGGAGAGGCAGAGACACAGGCAGAGGGAGAAGCAGGCTCCATGCAGGGAGCCTGATGTGGGACTGGATCCTGGGGCCTCAGGATCACGCCCTGAGCTAAAGGCAGGTGCTAAACCACTGAGCCACCCAGGGATCCCTCAATTGTCTTTTGGAATAAACAAAATAAGAACAAAATTTTTGTTTATCTACATCTGACTTCTTCACTTTTTCTTTAGATATAAGCTTCTGTTTTGTATCATAAAGGTTTCTATATGAACTTCCTTTAACCTATCTCATGGAATAATGTGGTAGTAATGAATACTTTCAGTTTCTTCCTCCAAAATATGTATTTTGTCTTAAGTTTTGAAAGATAAGTTTTCTATGTAGTAGATTGCATTTTTTCTTTATAACTTTTAAGGTATCATTCCATTCTCTTTGGGCTTGCATCATTTCTGATGAAAGATTGCTAATTCTTATTTTTCTGTCTTTTTTTTTTCATCTGCAAAGAGCGCATCCTATTTCTCAAGCAAGAGCTACAGTTTATATGTTTTGTTTATTTGTCTTTTAAATTTTTATACAGGCTCTTCTCCTTGGTAGAGTTTTGCCTCTTAAGCACCAGATGACTACAGAAGATTTCTCTCCGGCTTTATAACTCTATGGTCTCCTCACTCTAGGTCCTCTTGAAATTTTGATCTAGAGCCTAGTGATATTCCTTGCCCTGAAAATTCTGCCTATGGATTTCTTTTTAATAGTTTAGTTTTCAAATTTCTTTCTCTTGGGTGTTTATTACCTAAAGAATATCTTTGGAAGGGGATCTACAGTATACTTATTCTCAGTGATTCCAACTTGCTTAACCTTCATGTGTGGAAGTACTTTTGAATTCCATTCCCTCACATCAGTTTCTATAGCTTTCAAGAGATCTGCTGATATTTCTTCCCAGTAGCATAATTCCTTCTGCTTCTGATAATCCTCAGTCTCAGGCCCAGGAAATAAAGTAGCTTTTAACAGCTATTCAATTTATAAGGAGACTTATTTTTCTGGAATCTTATTCATACTGCCTTCATTTTACAACTGTGTTTTCCTTATAATTGACAAAATTTGATGAAATCAAAAGAATGGCACATATGTAAATCTAAGCAGATATATTAAGGTTAAAAGTCAAGAAAAATAGACATATTTATCAGACTCGAATTCAGAGCCAGAAATACAAAGCCAAAAAAAAAAAAATGATAATTACAAGACTGCTAAGAACCTGATGTAAATCTCACAACAGAGCTGCCTAACTTTGAAAGATTGCATATAGCTTTTCCAGATAAAGGTTATTAGAAAAGCTTTCTATTTGAATTTATCTTCAGACTCTAAGCGGAAATACAATTGCAGAAAAAAAGAGTCCTCAATTTAAAAGACTGCCACCAGGAATTTTCTTAGGTTGAAGACAGGTTAATTGGGCTTCACAGAAGCTGTAGTTTTAGTAATTCCACTATCACCTTTTAGTTTATGTGGGAATGTAGTAACTTTTCCATGAAATTTAAGATATTATCCTCTTGAAAAAATGACATATTTTTACAGTCTTAAACTAGGTTCAATGGTTGTTTAAAAAAAACCATGAGCAGGGCCAAAGTACCGCCTTCAGTGGAGAGTGAGATGACAAAGGCTCTTAATTTAAGATAACTGACTCTACATGTGAATTCTGGAGTCTGAAACCAGCAGTTTCCACTTAGCATATATTGTCCAGGGTTCGGGTCCAGACTGCTCAGAGAATGCCTAACTGAAAGTAGATCAAGGTGGTATTTTTGAGATATTCTTTTCAGTCTGTTACATAATAATGTTCTTTTAAATTCTATGGGTACCTTTAAAAATAAAGTGTATCCATCAGAATACAGAGTTTGTTATTACATTTATTTATTTAACCACATCATTTAATCCTTATGTATGGTTATCTACAGTGTTCTTATTTAGATAACTTATTGTAACTATCACATACCCATAAAATAATAATTGCAATTTATATTACATTCATTATTTATACTAAGTAGAACCCTGTATTACAGAAACTCAGCACAGCTATACCATCACATCGATGTATATTGTCAGAGCTGTTGTTACGATAAGGTTACTCCAGGCTAAACCATGGTATTTTTGGCTTATGATTATTGCTTGATCCAATTCTACCTGACAAATACAGATAGCCACTCCACCATTGAAGCCAATTTCTTTCTGCAAAGGCCTCTCTACTCAGTCTTTCCTCAATTCATTTTCTTTCTAAAAGTCAACCTTCTACTTTTTTTTCTATCCAAAAACTTATTGCCAGCACAAAAAATAAAAAGCAACAAAAGATAGACTATTATCTTCTAAATATGTGAGAACATTAGTATTATCAGTTTTTAACTTAAAAGGCAAACTTAAGAACAGAATTTCCAGTTACTGATAAAAACATGTATGACATTAATAAATAAAGATAAAAATAAATATGTCCTTTAATCCAACCCCCTAAAGCATAAGAATATTTTGTTGTTGTTGTTTTCATTCTGGTGCCTTTTCTTCCATTTCAAGTTTATTAAAAAAATGTCTTTAGACTTCTTTTTTGGGACACAGTTTTGCTTACTGTTGCTTTTCTAAATATTTTTACAGGTATTTAGCTTAAGACATTGCAATATCAACCTACCACCTTCCTATACAATGATCTAAACTTGTGACATTTACTGAGATTTTTACAATCAGTCACTCTAATACTTTAAAAATTCCTGGGCAGCTCAGGTGGCTCAGTGGTTTAGTGCTGCCTTCAGCCCAGGGAGTGATCCTGGAGACCCAGGATCAAGTCCCCAGTTGGGCTCCCTGCATGGAGCCTGCTTCTCCCTCTGCCTGTGTCCCTGCCCCTCTCTCTTTCTCTCTCTCTGTGTCTCTCATGAATAAATAAATATAAAATTTAAAATTCCTTAAAAATTCAATTAGTTGCAAATACAATCAAAATACATTTCCTAGAAATATTTATTCCACCAGTGAATAATGTGTCTATTCTAGTTTTCTAAACAAAGTCCTTTTAAATACTTCTACCATTAAGAAATAATTACAAAGTGCTGCATTTTCATTTTTTTTTTGTTACTGTTGTTTTTTGTTTGTTCGTTTGTTTGTCATCTTAAATATCTTTTCATAATCTTCTTTCAGGAGAAGAATGGCAAATGATCAAATTTAAGTTGTCTTTGATGTTTTAAATTATTTCAAATATTAAAAAATTAGACAAATAATCAGCTGAGATGACAATGTGCATTAAAATGAAACCTCTTCGATGTCTGATTCCCTTCTTATTAAAATATTCATAGAGATTAGCTATATTATCAGGTTTAATGCTAGCTGCAAGTGATTTAAAAATGTTACTTTAAATGTTATCAAGATCCTCTTGAGGAATGCAAACACTTTGCTTTGGAATATGACTTGACAAGCTCATCTTGGAGTTGGAAAGCTCTGCAAGCATGTGGTCAGCAGGTTCCAGATATTTGAGGGAGAGAAAGAACTCTTACGCAGGCAAGGCTCCTCCCTCTACCATGGTGAAATGATAAGAAGAGTTCAAAGCTATTTTTCATTTCCAGTTGTGTGTTAGTCTGGATTCTGCGAAGCAGATGCCCTGTGAGTATAGAACTTCTCAGAAGAGATGAATTGCACAGTAATTTTAATATAGGAAATTTAATATAAAGAATTTTTAACTATTACAAGAAATTGGAATAAAAGAGATTGGCTAGTAAGTAGTATAGAGAAATTTAAAGCATGTAAAAATAGTAATAAATATTAAAAAATAGCCACTATGCCTGGGCTGAGAGAAGTAATCCAAGAAAGACAATCCCTTTTCTAAGGCCTGAGATCTTGACCTTGTCAGAAAAAAAAAAAAAAAAAAAAGTTATCGTTTTCTTAGTAACAGAGAAGTTTCTATGGTTTAGTACAAGAAAACTTGCTGTAAATTTGCCTTCTGGAGTTTGGTAGAAATCCCTCCTTTAGGATACTAGGGAAAGATCTTAATAACAGAAGAGATGGCTCACTACAGGCATTCTACTTATAAAACTGCCCAACAGGGAGATGTAGGGATCCCTGCTGGGTGCTGGGTGCTTCTGGCCACGGTGCACCTTAGCAGCCAGAAGTCTGAGATGCTGCGAGTGCTGCATGAAACTCATCCTGGAGAAATCTGAACAGAGAGGCCAGGCAAATGAATACATGGGAATCAGGAGGCAAACACCCTTTCGTCCTGCTATAGTGTGTGTGTGTGTGTGTGTGTGTGTGTGTGCGCGCGCGTGTGTGTGTGTCCTCCACTGCAAAGCTTAACATTATTTGCCAGTTGCAAAGCTATCTAAAGGATCGAGATTCATTTTCACAGATGAAGATTAAGGGTGATTAACTGATAAGAAATTAAGCTAATAAGAAATAAATTGATAATTGTCAAAATGGGATTAATTGGCAAGGGTGTTATTAGTGGAAAATGCTGTGTGATAGATTATAGGGAGGGAGGCAAGTGAATCTGGGAGAGTTATCGGACCAAAATAAATGACTGAACCTCTATGAAGAAGAGAGGGAAAGTTTGGTAAAGCACGCTAGAGTTCCATACAAGACAATTCAATAAAGCCTCTAGCCAAAATTGACCATCAGAGGAGTCCCATATCTGCCAAAACACAAGCCTGACTTAGCAAACCTACTTAATCTATTGATGCTCAGACATATAGTGGGAGCTGTCACTGGGAATGTGGGAGCAAACATGGCAATGGAGTTCAGAAGAAAGAAGTTTGAGACTTTAGTCAAACATTTCCTAAATTTTGAGATTTGTAAGGTATATTCTCATGGATAACACAAATTACACTATACTTATAATCTTCTGAACAAACATTGGTAAAAATCCACTGTACTCACGAATCCTATTTGAGACAGAAAAGTAGAAGTAGGATTATATATAGAAATAGAAGAAGAAGAAGAAAGATGGAAACTAAATATAGGATAGAAATAGAAGTAGAATTAGAAAGGGTATGAGAGAGAGACAAAGTTTGAGAGAAAGACAGGAAGGGACAGAGAGAAGAAAGAGAAGAGAAAGAGAGAGAGTTATTCAAATCTATATCTGGAATCATGTGAAGAATGGAGACCTAAGTTATTAGAAGAAACCAAGAGATAAATGAGTATATAAGAATATTTGCAAAGTCAGGATGACTAGGTGGCTTAGTGTTTGAGTGTTTGCCTTTGGTTCATGTCCTGATCCTGGGTTTCTGGTATCAAGTCCTGCATGCTTCTCCATCTGCCTATGTCTCTGCCTCTCTCTATATGTCTCTTATGAATAAATAAATAAAATCTTTAAAAAAAGAATATTTGCAAAGTCATGCCCGAACTTGTGAAATATGAAGAGATTTGCGGGAATGCACTGGGCTTCCATTTATAGAATGAAGAGGGTGTAATCAGACTATATGGAGATATTCTCTATAAAAAGTGAAACTATATTTGAATTTCTGTAGTCTTGTTTTATAAAAGATGCATTTTTGTCTTTCAATCATTTCATATTTTCCACACTATGATATCTTTGCCATGCTATACTCATACTACTGGAGAATAGATATTTCTACTGCAGACTATACCCACTCATGGCTTAGATGAAGCTGGTTATTTCCTATTGATATTTTGTGAAAACACAAATAACTTCAAAATGTTGGCATACGGAGATGCAACATAATGTCTTCCTAGCTATCTTAATATAATGTATTTAAAGATTTAAATAGAATAAACATGATTATATTTAAATAAGAATAAATATAATAAATGCATTTACTTTCGTGATCTTTACCACCCACCACCAGGTGTTACTGTAAACTTGCATTGTTCAAACATAGTGTTTACAAGTAAAGGAAAAAAATAATATAAATAATCATGTTAATAACATTTCTCCTTCAACTCCTGAATATTACTTTATCTGTTTCCTTTTCTGAAATTTTTCTGAAATGTGTGATTATGTCTGTTATGCTAGTAATATAATACCATATTGTATGTAAATGAAATTCAAAATAAGACTGCCTAAAGGAACACTTCCATTTCCTTTGTGTACTCTGACTTTTTTTTTTTTTTTTTTGGCTAAGGCGTTCTTTCCAAATGATAAATGATCATAAAAGTAATTGGTAACAGGAAAATAAATAACATTTGGGAACATAACTGAATATTTGAAGATGAAATAAATATATAACTGTTCAAAAATGCCAACCAGGTAAAGACAAAGTAGGTCCCAAGTAAAATAAACTTGAATGCTGTCAGAAACTTTGACCTAAACCAGATTTGCCAAATGAATGTTTAATATTTTACTATTCTATTTCCTGTGTCACCTTTACGGTTCACTGTTTTAAGCAGCATATGCATGTGAACTGACATCCAAGACTGTGATAAGATATTAAGACAGAGAGTAATTTTATATTTTTATATTCTATTATTTTGTGCCATTGTGAATATAGGATACCATAGTAAAATCACAATTCTCTCCCAGATGAAATAGAAATTTATAGCTACATATTTTTAAACCTGGGTTTCTAGAAAAGAAGAGTGAGATGAGACTATTTCTTTATCAGTTCGTCATTAGACGTCCTCTGTAAAAGAAATTACATTTCTGGTTGAAGCCCTCCCAAGTCTGATTAGATTTAAAACAATTTCACAGAAACATTATCAGAATCTAAAATATGCCAAAAAAAACACTTATAGTAAAATACTATGACCTCTACCTGTTACCTTGTAAACTCTCCAATTACATGAGCATATTCATTTATCTCTCTACACACTTCAGGGATCTTACAAATAAAAATCAAATGTGTTCCCAGCTGTGTACCCCTCTAAGTCAATTGGATATGCACATCTATTAAGTTATTTTTGGTACCTATTGATAACCACCTATTCTCAGTCAAATTTTGCCATGCTTAGAGATATTTATTAGCAAGTAGGGTACTAAGTAATCATACATTCCAGCTTTGTATATTAGAGTACTCTAAAACTTTCTGTGTGAGAAAGATTCATCTAGGGAAAATATGATAAAATTTCAGAGGCAGGTTTAAGCAAATCTCATTTAAATCCAGCCCAAGAAGAATCTTTTGAAACATCAGAGGGAATATAAAAGAATCAAGAGCACCATTCTGAAGGATTCAAGATACATAGGTTCTTAGATTCTTACAACTTACTTCTTAAGAGGTAACAAAGTATTTTAAAATAGCTGAACCAAATCACATATCTTGATTCCTTCATCAATAAAAGCTATTATACAACAACTGATTTGCGAATTTACAAGCTGATAACTTTAACTATATATATATATATATATATATATATATATATATATATATATATGTTTTATTTATTTTTACTTTAGAGAGAGAGAGAGAACACAGGATGGGAAGACAGAGGGAAACGGAGAGAGAGAATTTCAAGCAGACTCCCCACTAAGTGAGGAGCTTGATGTGAAGCTTAATCTCACGACCCTGAGATCATAACCTGAGCAGAAATCAAAAGTGGGATGCTTAACCCACTGAGCCACCTAGTGTCCCCATGAGATTCACATATTAATAGACTTTTCTTTGCTTTTCCCTTGTTAATTGGCCTTTTGTTACAGGGATCTCAGCCAAGTGCTCAGAAGGTTAGAGATAAAATTATTTTTCCTCCCCTATATTGATAATCAGACAAACAAAATGAACTGTTCTCAAGATAACAGCCAGCCTAACATTGTTTATGAACAAAGGGTCATGATGACAGGATAGGATTTAAAGCCTGAGTTTAGCCACATGTACTTTACTCACCAAGGAAATTAGACTATGGCCATTGCTGAATGCCAAACTATCAGCATCAGATAGCAATGCTGAACAGGTGTTTCAGCACCATTTACCTAAGGGACCAGTCATTCAGCCATCATGGAAGGAGAAACAAGTTGTTAGCACTGGAATAAACCATGTGGATATGATTCGTCTTCCTAGACCATAACCACCATCAATGGGCCTCTAGAACATCCAACTCACAGCATGTTTCCACACAGAAGTCTTCTGAGAGGGGACTGACTTAATCAAATTCACACAATCTGAAGTATATGGCCTGATTTTGTAATTGTTTTATTTGGAAATTAAATGTGATGAAAACATTTATGGGGACACCTGGGTAACTCAGCTGTTGAGCATCTGCCTTCAGCTAAGGGCATGATCCCGAATCCAGGATCAAGTCCTGCATCGGGCTCCTTTCAGGAAGCCTGCTTCTCCCTCTGCCTGTGTCTCTGCCTCTCTCTCTCTCTCTGTTTGTGTGTGTATGTCTGTGTGTGTCTCCCATGAATAAATAAATAAAATCCTTAAAAAAATATATGTAAAGAAGTCAAGTTGATGAGAAGTAAGCTGTGGTGACTTAGTTAAACCTGGTCTTAGTTAAACCAGAACTCACAGTATCCAAAGACTCCATCCTTGTACTCCACCTTCCTAGGCTTGGCCACAATATGAATTCTTAAGGTATTTGAAAGGTGGAAGTAAAGCAGTAATTATTACTTCCTCAAGGTTGTCATGGTTAGAAATGACAGTCAGTTGCAAAAATGCTATTGAGTGACAGCTTGTTCTCCCTCTCTTCCATTTCATTTTTAATTACTCTTTTTGTTGAATGAACCTCGCAGAGTGACAGATCTCACAGCCCATAATTACATATTAGACTACAGATCCAAAGAGTCAACAGCTCCTAATAAATGTCACCAGTCCAGTCTCCCTTGTCACACTTTGGCAGCTGACCATTCTTCGGTTTTCCAATTCATTAGGTTGGTGACTCCTCTTACAGTGTCTCTTTTTGATCTTTACTCCACCAGCTGTACTTTATTCCATAACTCATAGAGGTTCTGCTACTGAACCCTGACTAGAACCCCTGTGGTCATGATTGATTCAGGTAAGAATTATACATGGATGCTAAACTATCACTGATCAGATATTTCATCCTCATCTCTTCCCAATGGTCTCCCTCAAATTACAGATTTCTTTTTGGCCATTGCCAGCCACCAGGGGAACATCTGTTTTGCCTCGTGAAATTGATCCAGCTTGGTGTTATTAGTATTAAAAAAACAACAGGCTCTGCCATGAGATATGATTTTCTATATATATGTATATTACAATTTGGAAGTACAATAAATATATTATGAAGAAAAAGATTTGTCAAATCTATGATTACTCCTAGTTGAGAATCAAGCTCCTTCCTCAATTAATGTGTGTGTATATATGTGACATACACTTGTGCTGATGAGTGTATATTTTTGTATCTTTGTTTTTACTCAGGATGTATTGATCCCAGCAAAGTGCCTTGTACTCTGGTGAACTTCTGAAGTGCAGATGGAGCACAAGGCCTCTGAGAAGGAGCTGGCTTGGTGGCTTCTACATGGGACTCTTCCCAGATGGCCTCTTGTGGCCTCTGCTCAAGTCTCATCAGCTCATATTGTGAACTTTTCCGAGAATTCAGAGTCAAGAAATTTCCATGTCTATGTTAGAAAGAAATAACTGGAATATCAAGACAATTTCCTTTCTTTTGAGAAAGAAAATGTTCTGATTATATCAGTTAGATAAATGTAAAAATGGTTCTAAGTAAAATAGAAAATAATAGCAGAACATATGCACAAGAGTAACAGTACCTCACTAACAATCAGGCTTTTATCAAAAAGATGATCCCAATCACCTTACAGACATACATGGGGAATGGTAATAAGATAAAATACTGTTTTCACAAAGTCATGATCATTGTAATCCATATGTGTTTGCCTAATTTCAAAGAATCCATAAATTATACACATAGTGTCTCATCATTTTGTGCACCATCATCTCACTTTACACGGTGGTTTTATCTCCCCATGAGGAAGATATTTCTAGAAACATAGAAATGCCTTGTCCTCTCTATTTTGTGTATTTTAATACCTGGGACTTATAGTAAGTCCCAGAAAAATTATGTTAAGGCTTTATGAAAATGGTTTGTTTGATCCATAGGAAATCATCAATCAGAGGAGCCATCTTGTTAAGGTTTTACTAAAAGCAATGCTTCATATGCTCTAAAAATATAAATTTTGTCCCTAACAGAATGATGCTGCCATAGAGAAACAAACGTGAATGTCAAAGCATGTGTTTTTGCCATCAAAAAAGATATAGCTGGGATCCCTGGGTGGCGCAGCAGTTTAGCGCCTGCGTTTGGCCCAGGGCGCGATCCTGGAGACTCGGGATCGAATCCCACGTCGGGCTCCCGGTGCATGGAGCCTGCTTCTCCCTCTGCCTATGTCTCTGCCTCTCTCTCTCTCTCTCTGTGTGACTATCATAAATAAATAAAAATTTAAAAAAAAATAAAAAATGATTATAAATTAAAAAAAAAAAGATATAGCTGATCCTAAGATTGTATATACAATGTTATTGTACATGGATTTTTGTTCTGTCTCTATTTTAGTGTAAGTGTCTTTCAAAGGATGGTAACTGAAGATAGATATATTTTTTTCTTCAGCATTTCTCTTTTTCCCATTTTTTTCAGCCAGCTAGTTGAATGAGATAGTTGCCAAAGTTAATTTTTTTTGATGACGAATTAGGGATATGAAGGGTGGTGTTATAAAGAAACAAAAATTGGGGATCCCTGGGTGGCGCAGCGGTTTGGCGCCTGCCTTTGGCCCAGGGCGCGATCCTGGAGACCTGGGATCGAATCCCACATCGGGCTTCCGGTGCATGGAGCCTGCTTCTCCCTCTGCCTATGTCTCTGCCTCTCTCTCTTTCTCTCTCTGTGACTATCATAAATAAATAAAAATTAAAAAAAAAATTTAAAAAAAAATAAAGAAACAAAAATTAAACAAAGACCTCCAAAGAGAACATAAGTTGGCCAACAGAAAGATCTGGAAGAGAGAGATAATAGAGAAGGAAAGGAAAAAAAATTTACAACAACACTAAAGAGAGAATTGTTAAGAAAGTTTGGTTGCTTAAAGAAGGAGAAACTCCGGAGCAGCAATAAGACCAAGAGAATTGTGAATATTGAGATTGAAAAAGGATTACTAGCTATTAAGAATCAGATTGCTCTGAGTACTTATAAGAAAGGAAGTAAAGCTTTGAAATGACTTAAAATTATCATTTTTACTTTTTGTTATTAGACTTTGTTTCATTATGTGCAAATTTACGCAGAGACTGAGACATGGGAATCTCCACACTTCATTAGAGATATGTGAGCCAAAACACTCAATAAGGGTAAAACCTGTGATTTACAGAATTTATACAATTGGACTTTAATTATGAACTAGAGAATATTAAAAGCAATATAACTGACACAATCACTTGTTTTCTATTTAAACATAAAAATCTTATTTTGGTTTAATTTCATGTCTGTAAAGTTATCATAAACAGGTACTGTCATAATGATATCAAAAAATGATGGTGACATATTTGTGTTTTGAATATTATAATGACCTTTGAAAGTTTGAAAGAACATGCTCCTAGGCAATATTCATGCATATCTATTTTCTCCCTTGAGAAATCCACATCCACTTATAGAAAGCCTTTAAAATGTTTATTTAAGTTCTGCCTAGAAATCAGAATTTCCTGCAAGCAAAAACCAAAGATTACAACTATATTTTCATATAGTTTTTCTGAAGTAACTTTAATATATCTGAGACTATTTGCCAGGAATTACATCAGCTAAAATATATACTTATCAAAATATTTTTGAGGTGGAATTGCTATTAGAATTTTTTCTCATCTCAGAAACATGGTAAGATATCCATTTTTATGATGAAATATTACCTATTTGGTAAATAAATGCATTTTCTTCATTTTGTTTTTATTTGATGATACTAAAATACACTTATTGAAGTAGAAACATTTGAAGGTAGGGGATAATGAGACATTTCTTTGTGTGAATGTGTCCATTGGCTTTTAAGATGGCTTGGTTTTCACTTTCTTCAGACATACAATTCCAAAGTCACTTTATCATAGATTTCCTCCCAACTACTCATGTAAGATAGCACTCACCCTCACTCTCTCTTTTACTACACTCCTTTTTCTCCACGGTTTTATCACTAACACATTTAATATGTATTTATGTTTTGAATAACCTTAGAATATAAGTTCCATGAGATCAAATAGTTCTCCTGTTTTGCTCATTTATTTATCACCAGCATCCAGTAAAATGTCTTCAGCTCAACAAATAACTTTTGAGTGAACAGAAAAATGAGGCTGTATCTAGCTTAAAATCAGCAGAGAAATTGGATTTATATTTGGAGCCATATGAGAAAACTGAAATAGAATAAAAATGTTAAGTATGGAGAGATGATATTCTGACAACTTAACTAAGCAAACCTATGCACACTCTCTTTCCCCCTCTTTCTCTAAAACATAATATATACATTCAATTAAATACAATTCTTAATTTTTTATTTGGTAAATTCATTTTAAATAATAAAATAAAAATTATAAACAGCATAATTTATTTATTAAATATATATTATGTATATTATGTGTTTTTTTTTATAATCAAAGTCTATATAATTATTATATTATATTATTCTCTATAAGATTCATTAAAGATACTATAAAATATTTTTTTACTCCTATGAGATGTATTTAATAGGCATGTAATATGGGCTGAGAAATAGATGGACTAAAACTTTGGACTGAAAAGAATGGAGTGAACCAAAGACTTGTGCTTTTCATGTAGAGACAAAAGGGTATAAAAGCACATGGAAATCAGACTATGGCTGTGGCTGCAGAAAATTCTTGAGTGTAATGTAACTTTAAATGTGGGGACAAAAGTATCATGATTATGACCATCTATACAGTAAAATTAGTGTGTTTCTTCCATTGAAATATAATTTATGTGTGATTGTTTCTGGCAAAAAAAACAGCACAGTCAGGAAGTGCCCTATATAAATTAAAATGAAACACATGACCAAACAACAACAATAAAAGAGTATAATTGGCTCTATGAGAAACATTTGAAGTAAAAAAGTAACATGTGACTTTAGCAGAAAAATTTAAAAAACAAAGAAATCATATAACAGTTAAAGATAGACAAAAAACAATGAGAAAGTAACAAAACGGCATAGAAAGTAGTTCAACAGAGACTGCTGTGGCTGGAATAACATAGAAGAAAGAATAGGAAGTATTATTTCCAAAGAAATCTATGAGAAAATGATAAAACAGCAAATGAACTATTAGTGAAATGTAAATCTCAATAAGAAAAGTGATATGGTTTGGAGGAACAATATAAAAAACAGACAAATAAGAAGTGATAGGGCATGGTGATATAAAAAGGGGGGGTGGAAATTAAAATAAATCATTGAAAACCTCCTTATTGGGATTGTCCCCTGCATATTTTCGACCACAATGCTTTGAAACTAGAACTCAATCTCAAGAAGAAATTTGGAAGAAACTCAAACACGTGGAGGTTAAAGAACATCTTGCTAAAAGATGAATTGGTCAACCAGGAAATTAGAGAAGAATTAAAAAGATTCATGGAAACTAATGAAAATGAAGATACAACCATTCAAATCTTTGGAATACAACAAAAGCAGTCCTAAGAGGGAAATACATGACAATACAAGGCTTCCTCAAAAAACTGGAAAAAATTCAAATACACAAGCCAACCTTATACCTAAAGAAACTGGAGAAAGGACAGCAAGTAAAACCTACACCAAGCGGAATGAAAGTTAATAAATATTCAAGAAGAACTCAATAAAATAGAGACCAGAACTGTAGAACAGATCAACAAAACCAGGAGTTGGTTCTTTGAAAGAATTAATAAGATGGATAAACCATTAGCCAGCCTTATTAAAAAGAAAAAAGACTCAAATTAATAAAATCATGAATGAAAAAGGAGAGATTACAACCAATACCAAAGAAATGCAAAGGATTTTAAAAATGTATTATGAGCAACTATATGCCAATAAATTGGGCAATCTAGAGGAAATGGGCGAATTTCTGGAAAACCACAAATTACCAAAACTGGAACAGGAATAAATAGAAAACCTGAACAGGCCAAAAACCAGGGAGGAAACTGAAGCAGTCATCAAAAACCTCCCAAGACACAAAAGTCCAGGGCCAGATGGCTTCCCAGGGGAATTCTATCAAATGTTTAAAGAGGAAATAATACCTATTGTACTAAAGCTGTTCCAAAAGATAGGAAGGGATGGAGTACTTCCAAACTCGTTTTATGAGGCCAGCATCACCCTAATTCCAAAACCAGACAAAGATCCCACCAAAAAGAGAACTATAGACCAATATCTATATAGACCAATATGATGAACACAGATGCAAAAATTCTCACCAAGATACTAGCCAATAGGATCCAACATTACATTAAGAAGATTATTCACCATGAGCAAGTGGGATTTCTCCCTGGGAAGCAATATTGGTTCAACACTGGTAAAACAATCAATGTGATAGATCTTATCAATAAGAGAAAAACCAAGAACCACATGATCCTCTCAATAGATGCAGAGAAAGAATTTGACAAAATACAGCATCCATTCCTTATCAAAACTCTTCAGAGTTTAGGGATAGAGGGATCATTCCTCAGCATCTTAAAAGCCATCTACGAAAAGCCCACAGCAAATATAATTCTCAGTGGGGAAACACTGGGGGCATTTCCCCTAAGATCAGGAACACAACAGGGATGTCCACTCTCATCACTGCTATTCAACATAGTACTAGAAGTCCTAGCCTCAGCAATCAGGCAACAAAAAGAATTAAAGGGCATTCAAATCGGCAAAGAAGTCAAACTTTCCCTCTTCATAGATGACATGATACTGTACATAGAAAACCCCAAAGACTCCACCCCAAGATTGCTAGAACTCAAACAGCAATTCGGCAGTGTGGCAGGATACTAAATCAATGCCCAGAAGTCAGTGGCATTTCTATACACTAACAATGAGACTGAAGAAAGAGAAATTAAGGAGTCAATCCCATTTACAATTGCACCCAAAGGATAAGATACCTAGGAATAAACCTAACCAAAGAAGTAAAGGATCTATACCCTAAAAACTACAGAGCACTTTTGAAAGAAATTGAGGAAGACACAAAGAGATAGAAAAATATTCCATGCTCATGGATTGGAAGAATTAATATTGTGAAAATGTCAATTTTACCCAGGGCAATTTACACATTCAATGCAATCTCTATCAAAATACCATGGACTTTCTTCAGAGAGTTGGAATAAATCATCTTAAGATTTGTGTGGAATCAGAAAAGACCCCGAATAGCCAGGGGAATATTGAAAAAGAAAACCAGAGCTGGGGGCATCACAATGCCGGATTTCAAGCTGTACTACAAAGCTGTGATCATCAAGACAGTGTGGTACTGGCACAAAAACAGACACATAGATCAATGGAACAGAATAGAGAACCCAGAAATGGGCTTTGACTCTATGGTCAACTAACATTCGACAAAGCAGGAAAGAGTATCCGCTGGAAAAAAGGACAGTCTCTTCAATAAATGGTGCTGAGAAAATTGGATAGCCATGTGCAGAAGAATGAAACTAGACCATTCTCTTACACCAGACACAAAGATAAACTCAAAATGGATGAAAAATCTAAATATGAGACAAGAATCCATCAAAATCCTGGAGAAGAACACAGGCAACACCTTTTTTGAGCCTGGCCACGGCAACTTCTTGCAAGATACATGTATGAAGGCAAGGGAAACAAAAGCAAAAATGAACTATTTGGACTTCATCAAGATAAGAAGCTTTTGCACAGTAAAGGATGCGGCCAACAAAACTAAAAGACAACCTACAGAATAGAAGATATTTGCAAACGACCTATCAGATAAGGGGCTAGTATCCAAGATCTAAAGAACTTATTAAACTCAACAGCAAAGAAACAAACAATCCAATCATGAAATGGGCAAAAGACATGAACAGAAATCTCACAGAGGAAGACATAGACATGGCCAACATGCACATGAGAAAATGCTCCGCATCACTTGCCATCAGGGAAATACAAATCAAAACCACAATGAGATCCCACCTCACACTAGTGAGAATGGGGAAAATTAACAAGACAGGAAACCACAAATGATGGAGAGGATGTGGCGAGAGGGGAACCCTCCTGCACTGTTGGTGAGAATGTGAACTGGTGCAGCCACTCTGGAAAACTGTGTGGAGGTTCCTCAAAGAGTTAAAAATAGAGCTACCCTAGGACCCTGCAATTGTACTGCTGGGGATTTACCCCAAAGGTACAGATGCAGTGAAACGCTGGGACACCTGCACCCTGATGTTTATAGCAGTAATGGCCACAATAGTCAAGCTGTGGAAGGAGCCTCGGTGTCCTTAGACAGATGATGGATAAAGAAGATGTGGTCTATGTCTACAATGGAATATTCCTCAATTAGAAGCAATGAATACCCACCATTTGCTTCGACGTGGATGGAAGTGGAGGGTATTATGCTGAGCGAAGTAAGTCAATAAGAGAAGGACAAACATTATATGTTTCATTCATACGGGGAATATAAGAAATAGTGAAAGGGATTATATTATAGGGAAAAGGGGAGAAAATGAGGGTGAAATATCAGAGGGGGTGACAAACCATGAGAGACTCCTAACTCTGGGAAATGAGCAAGGGGTAGTAGAAGGGGAGGTGGGCAGGGGCATGGGGTGACTGAGTGACAGGCACTTAGGAGGGCACTTGATGGGATGAGCACTGGGTGTTATACTATATGTTGGCAAATCGACCTCCAATAAAAAATACACAAAAATTTAAAAAAATTTAAAAATAAAGAAAATCAATGTCTCTCTCTTTCTATATATCCCTGAGCATCTAATTTAAGAAGAAATTCCCTATAATATTTTTAATTTCATATATTTTATTATTTAATCATTATTGCTTGCAATGTTAAACATGCTTTTTAATAAAAAAGATTTTTTTCATCTCAGAAGGATAGGAATGTTTATATATAGTATGATACCCAGAAACAATAAATAAAGATTAATAATGAGAAATTTTCTACATGAAAAAGGTATTAAAAAGTCAAAGAAAAAATTACCATTTATATGAGTGAAAGGCTAATTTACATTCATTTATATATAAAAAAATGTATAGAATCTTCGCTCATAAATGATGTGTGCCAAGGACTTTAAAAATTGTTCACAGAAGAGTGCATACCTAAGAAAACCTTCAACAGTAGTGATCGTTATAGAAAGAAAATTAATACTATTTTCAAATTAATCAGACTGCGAATAATCACAGAGATATAAGTCTACTTGTGGCAGTTAAGCTTAGAGAAAGAAGTCCAGCTCTGTGTTACTGTACTGTAAATTGATAAAATTCTCAATGAGAATTAATTGAAATAGCTATCAAAATTGTCTATCACTTTATTTTTATATATTTGCAAAATTATATTTAAAACTTGGGACACCCGGGTGGCACAGTGGTTGAGCATCTGCCTTCAGCCCAGGGCATGATCCTGGAGTCCCAGGATCGAGTCCCACATCGGGCTCCCTGCGTGGAGCCTGCTTCTCCTTCTGCCTGTGTCTGCATCTCTCTGTGTGTCTCTCATGAATAAATGAATAAAATCTTAAAAAAAAAAATCTGCAACCCCAATCCCGCCTGCTAGTCTCTTTTGCCATTTAATAAGACATACTGAGATATTCCAGGGATTAGGATGTGAAACACTGGGGCATCATCACTGTGTCTGCTGCAATAACATGTTTCCATTTGTTTGGAAAAAAGCAAAAACCTGCATCATATCTGGTTGTATAAAAGAATACTATTTGAAAACTAGAAAGTTACTTTAAGAATCTGGAAAACTATGAAGAAAGAATATGAGTGTCTAAGAGGAATAAATGGGTAGATACTTTTCAATATTTATTCTTCACACATTTTGAATGTACGTATGTGTGTATATGCATATATATGCACATACTTTGTTTGAATATATATGTACACACTCAAAATATAGACAGAAGTACCAAAAAAACATGAAGTCACCTTTTCAGAAATTACAAAAATAACTAAATCAACAGAATTTTTACTGTGGTAAAGATTAAACTAATTGTCACATGTCTGGAAGTATGGGTGCGGGAAATGCATCATGAGTAAGATTTAGTGTAAATAGAAAAAAAAACCCTTATATTTGCAGTGAAAAAATGAAGAAAATATTTTAAAATCTTTTTTATGATTTTATTTATTTACTCATGAGCGACAGAGGGAGAGGCAGAGACATAGGCAGGGGGAGAAGCAGGCTCCCCACGGGGACTCTCATGTGGGACCCAATCCCAGGACTCAGAGATCACGGCCTGAGCCAAAGGCAGATGCTCAAACACTGAGCCACCCAGGTGGCCCAAAAGCTTTTAAAACCTTTTCAGCCATTCAGGAATGTCATTCAATGTTAATAATTGTTACAAAAAAGGTTCTTTAGCCAAAGGCTTTATAGAGGAAATAGCCCATTCTCCAGTGTAATATAACAATGAGCATAGACTACATTAAAAATAGCAACAATTGAAAAAGGAGTTAAAAGGAAAAAAGCTTTAACAGATCAGTAGAATGAGAAGAAAAGGAGCATGATGCTTTTACAGTAGAAACGGATACCAATGATAGCAGTAATCACCAGTGACAGAGAATATGTGTATATACATTTATGTTTTCCTCCAGAATATAAGGAAAGATACAAAAGATATAAAAAATGGTGTTAGAAGAAATCTCATATAATAGAGGAGTGCTCTTGGGTGGCACTGTTTAAAGAGAGAGAAAGTTTGCTTTGGGAGACCCTATCTTATATAGGACATAACGAATGATTTTACATCAGTTGAATAACTGAAAAGAGAGTGAAATACTTATAAATGTGTGACAGATACTTGATTTTATTAGACTTTTTAGATTTACCTGAATAAGTCTCTGTAAGACCTTTTCCTTCTGGGAAGGAAATGACCAACATAACCAATGAAAAGTAGTGATTTTTTTTTTCTTTCTTTTAAAGAAAAAATGAATGGGACGCCTGGGTGGCTCAGCAGTTGAGCATCTGCCTTTGGCTCAGGTCCCAGGATCTAGCCCCATATCAAGCGCCCTGCATGGAGCCTGCTTCTCCCTCTGCCTGTGTCTCTGCCTCTCTCTCTCTCTCTCTCTCTCTGTGTGTTTCTCATGAATAAATAAATAAATAATCTTTAAAAATAAAAAAAATTTAAAAAGAGTATATGAGAGAAGAGCCACTAGTACACCATAGTAGTGCAAAGAATAGAAGTGAACCATAAAGAAAACACAGAATATTTCAAAGATGACAGAGTGGAAGGACTTTTTAAAATCAAGAATACATTAAACTAGGAAAAAGACTCTGCTTTGATAATTTGTAAGAAAATACTATGCCAGCATAAACTGCCTGATTCTATAACAGAGATGATCAATAAAGTACTCATTATCCATGAAGAAATATAGGGATCAATTAAAATTAATAAGAAAATGAAGATTTATTATCCTTCCTATGTACATGCAGTTTGTAAAACTGTAAAGATAAAACATTTATAAAATTTAAGCTGTCCAAAATAAGGGATACAAAGTACTACAAGTGTAGTTATTAGGCAGATTAAACAACTCAATAATTGGAAACAGTAGAGTTTAAAGAAATATATTTGAATATATAATAAGATATAACAAATCAGTAAAGGAAATGGAATGCACAGAGAACTTATATGCTTTTGAATTAGTATGTATAGCAATATATATATATATTAGTACTTATGCTTTTGAATTAATATATATAGTATATATAGTGTGAAAAATATTGCACACATTTTGAATGGGATTACTGTTCCCTTAAAAATGAACATGTGGTTATCACAGAAGGATTGGTTGTGATGGACAGAAAAATGTGAAAACATATAAATAAAGAAGATAAAATATATCGGCCAAGCCACGTAAACAGGTAAGAATGGTTACCAAGATAGGAAATGACAGAGTTGGCTCCTAAATAGAAGTGTGGTCTCCTTTGTCTCCAAGAATCCCATATGTTATTTAGGAGAGAAAGATTCAACAATCTGAGTTTGTTACTTTTGTCAGGGTTTTATATTTTTCTCCAAGCACTTTTAAAAGCTCTTCTGAGAATTCTGTATGGTTAAGGCTGCACAGCATGCTTGCATCTGGGAACAAGGCCATGATATTCCTGAAAGTTTACTGTTATTCAAGCGAAGCCAAGGTCAATTTTCCTGTAATGTCTTTCAACCAAGCCTGATTTTAAGACCTTCTGAAGGCAGATCCCAGAAAGAAGGAGGGACCTGTGTTGATAATTGGGAAGTTATCCTTAGAATACAGGAGCCTACTTAAGCAGGTTATGAGGTCAATTTTCTATGTGTTAGTTTTATGTGACTGTTACCAAATTATGTAGTCTTATCAATGAGACCATTATTTATGGAAATAGAGGAACTAAGCCTGGAATGAGAAAAGCAGTGCTATACTAATATTACTGCTGATATGGCCACATTTTTAAAAGCAGAAAATGGAGAGAGTAGCTAAGATAGCAGAGTAGTAGGAGGTCACTGGGCTTGCCTCAATAGTCAGATAAATATCAAATCATCCTGAATACCCAAGAAATTGATCTGAGAAATGACAGAAGAAACAGCACAACTAGAGGGAGAGAAGAGGCCACATAATGGAAGATATGAAGTGCAGAGACATGGTTTTGGGGAGAAATGGATCATGGATCTTGAGGAGAAGAGGGAGCCATAGTCTCAGAGAGAGGTGAGAATGAGGAGCACACAAGGGATCACGAAAGAAAAACATTTCCCCAATGATGTTGACTGGGAAAGGAAAGGGACTGATTTTCATGAGTTTTTACAACCAACAGGATTCAAAGACTGGAGTTTTAGAGGTGTGGAGACTAGTGTGGAGCCCAAGGGCACTGTAGTTCTCCTGTAGAGAAAGAAGGCAGGTAGCCCTGTGGCCAACGGCTAATGTAAGGATCCCCTGGGAGACACTGGGAGAGATGATTCCCCCTTCTAGAAGTACATCTGGGAGAGATGGCATTGCCTCTCTGGGGAAAAAAAAAAGCCAGTAGGCACCATTTCCCTACACCACCCCTTAGCAGAAAGTAACTTCAATAAACAGCACAGCACCAACAATGGTGGTCTAAACTGCTTAGATTAATCTCACCCCCCTGTGTTCTGCTGGTACTGCATTTCTCCAGCAGGTGTGCCTGATAACCAAGCAGTGGGCCCCCTCCTCAGAAGACCAGAAGAAACCCCCTGCATGTACCACATCTACTGACAATAGAGTTCTGCAAAGCTTCAGTTCTAATGATAAAAAAATAAAATTAAAATAAAATTAAAAACAATCAGGTCTTTTTAAACAAGCAAACAAGAGCGTATCTAGTTAAAAGTCACTACACTCTAGACAAGGTCCAAACTTTCCCGCTGTAGGCAAAGAAAACTCTTCAGAGGACCAGGCTGACCTGAGGAAAAGAGAAGACAAAACTCAGCAGCACAGTACATACAGGATAGACCAAAGACACTTCCTGAAGTGCCAGGTCCTGAAAAGTAAATGGCTTCTTTTCCATAAAGACATTATTTTTAGGAGCAGGAAACATAATAGCCTTTCCTAACACACAGGGAAACAAACAAACAAGCAAAACAAAAAACACAGAAAAAAGCAGAGACCCAGACAAAATGCCAAAATGGAGGAATTAACTCCAAAGAAAGAACAAGTAAAAGTCATAGCCAGGGATCCAATCAAAACAGATATGAGTAGCATGCCTAATCCAGAACTTAAAGCAACAATCATAAAGATACTGGCTAGGCTTGAGAAAAGCATAGATGACACCAGGGAGTCTCTTACCACAGAGATAAAAGATCTAAAAACTATTCAGGCCAAATGGAAAATGCAATAACTAAGGTTTGAAACTATCTGGATGTAATGAACACAAGGATGGGAGAAGCAGAGGATATAATGATAAAATTATGGGAAATAGGCTGAAAAAAGAGGGAAAGAAAAATATAATATCACAAAGGAAAAATTTGGGAACTCAGTCCTCCATAAAACATAATAATGTTCATATCATAAGAGTCCTAGAATAAGAAAAGAGGGAAAAGGGGTCAGAAATTATAGCTGAAAACTTTCCTAATCTGTGGAATAAAACAGACATCCAAATCCAGAAGACACAGAAAACTCCCTTCAATATCAACAAAAGCAGGCCAACACCAAGACGTATCAGTAAAATTTGAAAAAAAAAATGAAAAAAACACGGAGATAGAGAAAAAGCCCTAAAAGTAACAAGACAAATGTAGTCCTTAATTTACAAGGGAAGACAAATAAGGTTAGTAGCAGGTTTCTCCACAGAAACTTGACGGGCAAGAAAAAAGTAGAATTATGTATTCAACATGCTGAATGGGAAAAAATATGCAGCCAAGAAAACTGTATCTAGCAAAGTTATCATTCAGAATAGAATGAGAGATAAAGACGTTTCCAGACAAACAAAAATTAAAGAAGTCCATGCCCACTGAACCATTCCTGCAAGAAATATTAAAGGGCACTCTCAGGGTGAGAAAGACCAAAAGTGACAATGACTAGAAAGGAACAGAGAAAATACCCAGAAATAATGATAAAACAAGTAACAAAATGGCACTAAATTCATATTTATCAATAATGACTCTGAATGTAAATGGACTAAGAGCTCCAATCAAAAGACTAGGGTGTCAGAATGGATTAAAAAAAACAAACAAGAGACAAGACCCTTCTATATGCTGCCTACAGGAGGCTCATTTTAGACCTAAAGACACATACAGATTGAAAATGAGGGGTTGGAGAACTTTTGATCACACAAATGGATGTCACAAAAGAAGGGTAGTGTAGCCATAGTTATATTAGACATACTAGATTTTAAACTAACAATCATAGCAAGAAATGAAGAAGGTCACTATATCATAATAAGGAGGTCTATCCAACAACGAGACCTAACAATTGTAAATATTTAGGCCCCCAACAAGGGAGCATCCAAATGTATAAAATAATTAATAACAAACATGGGGATCCCTGAGTGGCTCAGTGGTTTAGCACCTGCCTTGGGCCCAGGGTGTGATCCTGGAGTCTCAAGATCGAGTTCCACATCGGGCTCCCTGCATGGAGCCTGCTTCTCCCTCTGCCTATGTCTCTGCCCCTCTCTCTCTCTCTCTCTCTGTGTCTCTCATGAATAAATAAATAAAAATCTTAAAAAAAAGTAATAGCAAACATAAAGGAACTCATTGATATAAATATAATAATTCGGGATTTTAACACCCCATTTACATCCATGGACAGATTATTGAAGCAGAAAATGAATTAGGAAACAATTGCTTTGAATGATACACTAGACCAGATGGACTTAACAGATATATTCAGAGCATTGCATACTAAAACAACATAATACACATTCTTGTTGAGTGGACATGCGATATTCTCCAGAACAGATCACATACTAGGTCATAAATTAGGCTTCAGTAAGTACAAAAGATTGAGATCATACTATGCATATTTGATGACCACAAAAACCGTGAAATTGAATTCAATCTCAAGAAAAAATTTGGAAAGACCACAAATACATGGAGGCTAAAGAACATCTAACTAAAGAATGAATGAGCAAACCAAGAAATTAAAGAATAAATTTAAAAATATCAGAAACAAATAAAAATAAAAACATGATAGCCCAAAACCTTAGGGGTGCAGCACAAGAAGACTAAGAGGGAAGTATGTAGCAATATAGGCCTATCGTAAGAAGCAAGAAAAATCTCAAATTTGCAAGCTAACCCTATCCCTATAGGAGCTAGTAAAAGAACAAGAAATGCAGCTTAAAGCCAGTAGAAGAAGGGAATAACAAATATTAAAGCAGAAGTAAATGAAACAACAACAAAATACACAGTAGAACAGATGAGTGAAACTGGGAGCTGGTTCTTTAGATAATTAATAAAACTGATAAATTTGATAAGCCTAGCCAGGCTTATCAAAAAGAAAAGACAAAAGACCCCAAATCACCAATGCAAGAGGAGAAATAAGAACCAAAATCATAGAAATATAAACAGTTATAAGAGAAATATTATGAAAAATTGAATGCCAACAAATTGAGCAATCTGGAACTGATGGCTAAATTCCTAGAAACATAAACTACCAAAATTGAAAAACAAAGAAATAGAAGACTTGAAGAGACCCCTAACCACCAAAGGAATTGAATCAGTAATCAAAAACCTCCCAACAAACAAAAGTCCAGGGCCGGATGACTCCCCAGAGGAATGCTACCAAGCATTTAAAGAAGACTTAAGGGATCCCTGGGTGGCGCAGCGGTTTGGCGCCTGCCTTTGGCCCAGGGCGCGATCCTGGAGACCCAGGATCGAATCCCACGTCAGGCTCCTGGTGCATGGAGCCTGCTTCTCCCTCTGCCTGTGTCTCTGCCTCTCTCTCTCTCTGTGACTATCCTAAATAAATAAATAAAATAAAATAAAATAAAAAAAAAAAAGAAGACTTAAAACCTATTCTTCTGAAACTGTTCCAAACAATTTACAACCTTCTTCTACAAGGCTAGCATTGTCCTGATTCCAAAACCAAACAAATACCCCACTAAAAAGGAGAATTACAAGCCAATATCCCTGATGAATATGGATACAAAAATTCTCAATAAAATACTAGCAAATTGAATCCAACAGTACATCAAAATAGTTATTCACCACAGTAAAGTGGGATTTATTTCTGGGCTCCAGGGATGATTCAATATCCTCAAATCAATAAATGTGAAACGTCACATGAATAAAGAAAGGATAGAACCACATCATCCTTTCAATAGATGCAGAAAAAGCATTTGGCCTAATACAGCATCTACTCTTGATAAAAATTGCCCTCAAAGTAGGGATAGAGGGAATATACCTCAATATTTTAAAGGCCATATGTGAAAGAGTCACAGTTAATATTATCCTCAATGTGGAAAAACTGAGAGCTTTTTCTCTATAATCAGGAATAAGTCAAGAATCTTCACTCTTGCTATTGTTTTTAATATAGTACTGGAAGTCCAAGCTCCAGAAATTAGATGACACAAAGAAAATGAAAGGCACTCAAATTGGCAAGGAAGAAGTCAAACTTTTACTATTTGCAGACTGCATGATACTTTTTCTAGAAAACCCCAAAAATTGTACCAAAATATTGTGGAACTGATACACCAATTCAGTAAGGTGGCAGGATTCAGGACTCATGTATAGAAATCTGTTGTATTTCTATATAACAATAATGAAGCAGCAGAAAGAGAGATAAAGGAATTGACCACATTTAGAATTGTACCAAAAACCATAATATACCTAGGAATAAAACTAACCAAAGAGGTAAAAGATCAGAGTACATTCTGAAAACTGTATAACACTGATGAAAGAAATTGAAGAACATATAAAGAAATGGGAAAAGATTTCATGCTCATGGGTTAGAACAAATAATGTTAAAATGTCTACATTATCCACACAGTCTACAAATTTAATGCAGTCCCTAGCAAAATACCATCACATTTTCCATAGAACTAGAAAAAACAATCCTCTTATTTGTATGGAACCACAAAAGACACTGAATAGCCAAAGCAATATTGAAAAGCAAAGCAAAGCTGGAGACATCACAATTCTGACCTTCAAGTTGCATTACAAAGCTGTGATCAAAATAAGATGGTACTGACACAAAAACAGACACATAGGTCAATAGAACAGAATAGAAATGGACTCACAACCATATGGTCAACTAATCTTTGACAAAGCAAGAAAGCATATCTCATGGAAAAGACAATCTCCTCAACATGGTGTTGGGAAACCTGACAGCAACATACAAAAGAATGAAACTACTTTATTACACTATACACAAAAACACATTCAAAATGGCTGAAAGATCCAAATGTGAGAGAGAAAACTTTCAAAATCTTAGAGGAAAACCTAGGCAGCAACCTCTCTGACATTAGTCGTAGCAACTTCTTACTAGATATGTCTCCTGAGGCAAGGGCAACAAAAGCAAAAATAAACTATTGGGGCTTTATCAATGTAAAAAATTTGCAAAGCAAAGGCAACAATAAAAAACTAAAAGGCAACCTTTAGAATGGGAGCAGATATTTATAAATGACATATCTGATAAAGAATCGGTATACAAATATCTATAAAGAGCCTATCAAACTCCATACCCCAAAACCAAATAATCCAGTTAAGAAATGAACAGAAGACATGAAGAGCCATTTTTCCAAAGAAGACATACAGATGGCTAACAGATACATGAAAAGATGCTCAATATCCCTCATCATCAGGGAAATACAAATCAAAACTGTAATGAGTTATCACCTCATACCTGTCAGAATGGCTAAAGTTAATAACACAAAACAACAGATGTTGCTGAGGGTGCAGAGAAAGGGAACACTTTTACACTGTCCATGGGAAGGCAAATTGGTACAGCCACTCTGGAAAGCAGTATGGTGGGTTCTCAAAGAGTTAAAATAGAACCATCCTATGATCCAGCAATTGCCTGCAAGGTATTTACCCAGAGAATACAAAAATACTGATCTGAAGGGATAAATACACATCTGAAGGGAAACTGATGTTTATAGTATCATTATCCTCAGTAACTAAATTATGGGAAGAGCCCAAATGTCCAGTGAATGGATAAAGAATAAGTGGTGTGTGTGTGTGTGTGTGTGTGTGTGTAATGGACTACTACTAAGAAATAGAAAGAATAAGGTCTTGCCTTTGCAATAATGTGGATAGAACCAGAGTGTATTATGCTGAGGGAAATAAGTCAATCAGAAAGAGAAATACCATATGATTTCACTCATATGTGGGAACTTAAGTAATGAACCAGAGGAACATATGGGAAATAGAGAGAGGTAAACCACAAAATAGTCGCTTAACTGTAAAGAACAAACTGAGAAAAAGAAAAAAAAAAAAAAAAAGAACAAACTGAGGGTTGCTGGGTGTATAGGTAGGTAAGGGGTTATCTTAAATGGATGATAGGTATTAAGCAAGGCAGTTGGGATGAGCACTGGGTGTTATACATAAGTGATGAATCACTAAATTCTACTTCTGAAACAAAATTATGCTATGTGTTTGCTAACTGGAATTTAAATAACAACCCGAAACTAGATAAATAAATAAATAAATAAATAAATAAATAAATAAATAAATAGCAGAAAATAACCATGAATTTGTGTGTGTGTGTTGGGGGGGTTCCTCTCCCACTTTACTTTTTTGAGTGCTTAGTGTGAAAGAACGGCTCAGTTAAAAAGAAGCACAACATTTTTTAAAAGGAGAAAAAATAAATTGTAATGCATGAAGGTAATGCCTAAGAAGAGAGTAAAAAATGTTTTTTAAACCCCCAAAATTTACTATATTAAAATCATGTAAATAAAGATGATGATATTAAAATTGTTTTTCTAGCAAAAAAAAAAAAAAAAAAGAAGGAGAAAAGGAAGGAAGGGAAAAAAAGCCAGGTATATAGACAGCCTTAAAGATTTTTCTCATTTTGAAATTTCTGCCTGTCTTGAATGTTTTCCTCACTCTTTCTCTTTTGTGTTCTCTGTACGAGGAAGCTGACTCCAGCGAATTCTCTTCCAGACACCCTTGTCTACGAGCTTCTTGCTGTATCTGGTCAACAGAGATGCTTGAGGAAGAATTGTGATGGGAGAAGTAGAAGCTTCCTGATGCTAAGGTCTGATTCCCACTGTTCACTTCCAACTCCCTACATTCACTGCCTGTTCTGACTGATGCAACACTATGGATTCCAGATATCGAGCCATATCTCTGGGCATCTTTTCTTTCAGAGAATAAAAAAAAAAAATGATTTAGTATTTTCATTTTGATGACCATTTAAAGTATATTTGAAATTTTAGGTTGATGATAAAAATCTTTCTGGAGTCAAACAGTGTAGAACTAGGACTTGAATGTGATTTCAACTCAAATATTTGTACTTATAGTCATGATCTTTTCAGTGACAAATATGCTCTGTTATTCCTGGACAGCAAAGAAAGAACAAAAGCAGAAAATACATAGAATTTTTTTCATACCAAGTGATATATGCCAAATGATATAATGGCATATTAAATTGTCCAATAAAAAGAAAATAACAGGGATCCCTGGGTGGCGCAGCGGTTTGGTGCCTGCCTTTGGCCCAGGGCGCGATCCTGGAGACCCGGGATCGAATCCCACGTCGGGCTCCCGGTGCATGGAGCCTGCTTCTCCCTCTGCCTGTGTCTCTGCCTCTCTCTCTCTCTCTCTGTGACTATCATGAATAAATAAATAAAATCTTAAAAAAAAAAAAAAGAAAAGAAAATAACAGAAGAAAAACAACATTAAAAACAGTTGAGTTCTCTAAGGATAAGGGCAGAAATCACAAATTTAATTCTCAAAACTGTGGTTTTCTTTAAGTATTTTAAGAACTTTGAATATTTTATAGTAATTTTAAAAAAGACTACAGGAGCAGACTATTAAAAATAAATGAGCCTGTTTTATGCTAAGTACTTCAGTGTACTTTTTTCTTTAACATTTTGTCTTTTTACAAAAAACAAAACAAAAAAGAAACAAAAAAACGTACGCTACCTGCAATGATCTCATTGCTAAATATCCTTTAACTTACCTAATATTTTCACCATCAAATAAGCAAATTGGAGATAGAGCTGCTACTAGTAGAAAATAGCAGTAATGTTGAGTGACATATGGCTTTTGAAATTTAACTCTGTGAACCTATCCCATATAAAATGTTTTAGGAATTGCATTGTATATCTCTAGTTAATTATATTTTTAGTTATGCTAAATAGTAAACATTATAAAATAAAAAATATATAAAATTAAGAAAATGTATGTGACATACATAAATGTATAAACAATTATTATAAATTTAAAAAAATAATTATTTTTATTGAAAATTATAGAATTCATGTGACTAAGTATTTGAAAAGGAATAACCACATTGCAAAAAATAATTATTAAATGTTAAACCACCTGTCCACTATTCAGACCAAAAATTGGAAAACTATCATGACCCACCAGCCGCATATATGTATGATCCTCTTGATTTCACCCATCTTCAGTTTCTTTCTAAATAAGTAGGTAGATAGGGACATAAGAGTGCATGAAGCACATAGTACAATAGGTTTTTTTGAGTCAAAACATATTCTGTTAATCAGAAGTATAAAAGAATACAAAGAAATGACCTATGAACATTAGGATTATAGTCTAGTCTCAGCTAGGAGAAAAAGGGACAATATTTGATGAAACCTCAAATAGTCTTTGTCATTATTTTTTTGGCTTCTGCTTTCACTATGCTGAACTGGGTGCTAATCATCTCCTTGCATTTCTTTATAGTTCTTACCACCCACACATACATCCTTAAAAATAAAAAGAAGTTAAACTTTGTTTCTTAATGCTAGATTATTTCTCTCCATGTTTTGAGATTAATTTATGATGCTATATGGTACATTTGTTTCACTGTGGTGTAGTATCCCACTGTATGAATATCATTGTATGAAAATCCCATTGTATGAATTTCTATGCACTTTGGTATTAATAGATACTTTGTTTGATTCTATATGTTTATTATTATCAGCAATACTTAGGTAAATATTCCCACATATCTCCTGTTGTAATGTGTAAGAGTTTCTCAAGGTATATAGTTGGTGGTAAAATTAGTTATCAGGCCTGCACAAGTTGATTTTGCTGGTTAGTATCAAAATGCTTTCAAAGTCGGTGTGTGCTTCTAACAGTGGCTGAGCACTCCTGTTGCTCCATATTCTCGCCAGTGTTTTATCTTGCTGGACTTTATCTTTTCAAACTAGTGGGTCTAAAATTACTTTAATTATATTTGCTTATTAAGCAAATATTTGATGAGTTCCTCCTATAAACCAAGCATTGTTGACCTTGGAATGTATCAGTGAACAAAATACTCCAAGAACCAACTTCCATGGAGCTTACATTCTTAGGGAAGGGACAGAAAATAAACATAGATGAAATAAGGAATAATTTAGAAAAAAACACATAATATGTGTAAAGTGGAGAAAAGAAAAGAAGAGCCAGAGTACTAGAGAGCTTGAGTTTTTATTTTAAATAGTTTAGTCAGTGTAGGACTATTGAGACTGAATTTAAGGAGGCATGCAATTTAGCCATAAGGACATCGGGAACAATAGCATCTTTTCTTATGTGTATTACTAAGTATTTTGGGTTTGCTTTTAATAAAGAGCATGTTTTTAAAGATCTATTCTTAAAATTTTAGTACATTGTAATACAATTTATTTTTGTATATTGACCTTGTTTTCATTGTACTTACATAAATCCATTTATGAATCCTAATAGTAAGTACACAATCATGTCATCCACAAAAAAAAAATATATTCTCCATCATTTCTGATCTTTATACTCTCAAACAACAATGATTAAACTTGACAAAAGTGAAAATTCTTATTTCCAAACTCAGGAAGAGAGCATTTAATATTAAGTGTAAAAGTAAGGAATTCTTATTTTTCCTTCCTTCCTTCCTTCCTTCCTTCCTTCCTTCCTTCCTTCCTTCCTTCCTTCCTTCCTTTTTAATAAATGTGTTTTATCATATTAAGCAAGTCTCTTTTTATTCCTAGTTTGATGAAAGATTTTGTTTTTTCATGAATCAATATTGGTTTTATAAAATATTTATCAGCACTTATTAGGTGATGCTGTAATGCATTTATTTTGTAAGTGTATTAAAAACGGTGATAGGGCAGCCCGGGTGGCTCAGTGGTTTAGTGTCGCCTTCAGCCCAGGGTGTGATCCTAGGTCCTGGGATCGAGTCCCACATCGGGCTCCCTGCACGGAGCCTGCTTCTCCCTCTGCCTGTGTCTCTGCCTCACTCTCTCTTTCTCTCTCTCTGTTTCATAAATAAATGAAATCCTAAAAAAAAAAAAAAGTGATAGATCTTTAAATATTAAACAACTTTGTATTCCTTGACCAGAACCATCTGAGTCATAAAGGATTTTTTTATACAATATTGTCTTTGGTTTGTTTATATTTTCATGAGAATTATTGTCCAGTAATATTCTGTGCAATGTCCTTGTCAAGTTGTGCCATCAGGCTTCACTTGGCCTTACTAAAAATATTGAAAAAGTATTTTTCTTTTCCCTTCATTGGAAAAGTTTGTTTAAAATTGATATTCGTTTTTCTTTACATTTTTGGAAGAATTGGTAAAGGAAAGACTTCTATGGCTAAGCCTTTTTTTTTTTCATGGAAAACTTTAAAATAGCATATTGGTTTTTTTTTTAAGATGAATATAGAATGTTTCAGATTTTTCTTTTGTCAGTCTTGGGAAGTTGTGTTTTTCAAAAGATTTTCTAATTTTTATTAATGAGTTTTCAAATATAGAATAATGTAGTAATAATGTATGTAGTCTTATCTTCTAAATATCCACAAATTCTGCTTAAAATCCTATTTTTCTTCCTTTTTGGTGATTTTTCTTTACTTTTTCTGTTTTGTCTTATTCTTTGATTTTCTAAAAAAAAGTCTATTTTATTTATAAATGTTATTAATGTTAAAATTTTAATTTTGTTGATTTTTCCATTAAACATGTGTTTTACATTTCATTGATTTCTGTTTTTACACATATCTTCTTTCATCTGTTTTTGCTTGTTCTTGACTGTCTTTTTCTAGCTTCTTGAGATTTAAGTTTTCATCATTGGTTTTTAGCATTTCTTTTTTAATGCATGTAGAGCTAGAAGTACTGTTGTAGCTTTATTATAAGATTTAAGGTTTGGTATATTTTTATTATTGTTCAACACAAAATATTGTTGAGTTTCCACTGTATTACTTTTTCAGCCCTTCAGTATTGTTAAGCGTGCTGTTTAATTTGCAAATATTGGGGTGCCTGGGTGGCTCAGTTGTTGAGCATCTACCTTTGGCTCAGGTCATGATCCTGGAGTCCTGGGATTGAGTCTCATACCAGGCTCCCCACAGGTAGTCTGCTTCTTTCTCTGCCTATGTGTATGTCACTCTGTGTCTCTCATGAATGCATAAATAAAATATTTAAAAAAATAAAATAATTTGTAAATATTTAAAAATTTGCCACTTATCTGTCTGGTACTTGTTCCTGTGTTAATTCCACTATAGTAAGAGGACATAATTCTTTATATTTGTTGTTTTCAAATGTGCCATGACTTGTTTTATGCCCCAACATCTGTTTTCTTTGGTTAAACACCCCCTGTGTACTTAAAAATAATGTCTTTTGCAGCTGTTTGGTGTCATGTTCTCTATATGTCAATTAGGTCAAATTGATTAAATGTTGCTTGAATTACTTATATTGTTAATAATCTTTTTTATCTTCTTTTACCACATACTTAGAAAGGTGTTAATATGCCCAATCATGATTGGGAATTTTTTTCTTTTAGTTCTATTAATTTTTGTTAATATATTTGTACATATATTTTAAAAATCATATGTACAAATTCAAACTGAACTTTTTATAAGTGAAGGAGAACAACAACACAGTACAAAATATAAGTGGGATGGAGTTGGCATATTATGGAAGAACTTGTGGGTAAATAGAAGAATTGTCACTCTACTAGGGGTGAAATGGGTGCTATTGCAGGGTTTTGATCAGAAGAGACATAAAGTGACTGATCACTCTAAACTTCATGTGGGAAACAAACTGTAATTGAACAAAAGAATCAGGGAGATCATTTAAAAATGCAAAAATCTTAATGAGAGATGAAGATGGCTCATGAAAGTGACAGAAATAATTGAGGTATGTATATATTTTTAGAGTAGAAACAGGAGGATACCCCATTGGATTTTGGATGGCAAGGGTGGGGAGGAGGGAGTGAGATAAAGACAGGAGTCAAAACAACTTCCAATTTTTGACCTCAGAAACTTGAAGAATGGCTTCATCATTAGCTCTGATGCAAAAGGATTCCCTTGTTGTGGTAATGATGAATTATGGAATTAAATATCGCCACAAAAATGTATTGCCGAGCTATTTATTTAAAGAAGATATAGAATTTGTGTAACTTTAAAAGCTATTCTCTCACAGAAAGACATACCAGGGACACCTGGGTGGCTCAGTTGGTGATGCACTGAATTCTTGATTTCTGCTAACGTCATGATCTCAGGGTCCTGAGATCAAGCCCCATGAGAGGCCCCAAGCACACACAGTGTGCTTGTCCCTCTCCCTCCGTTCCCCTCTTTCCATTCTCTGTCTCTCTCTGAAGAGATAAAATCTTAAAAGAAAAAGAGATTCCACATCCTTGTGTTTTAAGTTACAAACACACAAAGAAAAGAAATGAGCTCATACTACGTTTTATTTTTTTTTTAATTTTTATTTATTTATGATAGTCACAGAGAGAGAGAGAGAGAGAGAGAGAGAGAGGCAGAGACACAGGCAGAAGGAGAAGCAGGCTCCATGCACCGGGAGCCCGACGTGGGATTCGATCCCGGGACTCCAGGATCACACCCTGGGCCAAAGGCAGGCGCTAAACCGCTGCGCCACCCAGGGATCCCCCATACTACATTTTAATACAGTACATATTTAAACAAAATTTTTGGTAAGTGAAGGTATATTTGTTTCAAGAATTAGAAAGGAAAAGAAATTAATTTCAGAGATTCTGGGTTTTCACAGACTTTCGCCAGCAATTCATTTAAGTGTAAATGACAGAACACAAAATATGTTTATACTTAGTTCTATTTGCATCTTTTATAAACTTTATTATGTAGTCTATCAATTAAGATAATCATGGATTTTATTTCTGTCAAGCCATCACACTTAGTTTAAATTTAACTTCATATATTTAGCATAATGCCAAATGACTACGAATGACACCTTCCTCTAATTTGAAGAAGACACATTTTAATTCCTGCTGTGGTTTAACTGTATCTACTCTGATTTTTTTTTTTTTTAATTCCTAGGATGTTATATAATGGATTGTAATTTTGATACACTTCCTTGGGCTAAATCGCTCCATTTCCATTAAGACAAAAGCCTCCTCTGGGTCACCAACTAATTATCCACTCCTTTGTGTCCAGTCCCAAATGAGGCTTGAGATCCTCTAAAATTATTAATATAATTTTCAAAGACATACACATAATGAAAGGCGTTTTAACACTGATAATAGTTAGAGAACTTCTCTAATGAAAAAATCCTTCTATGTAATGATACTATCACAATTTTACTCCCTGCTGTTTTTTCATTGTCTGCTAAAAGTGCCCTTTCAAGAATAGAGGGAAAAAAAAGGTAAATTGGAAAAGATAAATAGAAGTAAAAAATCGTTACAAGTGAATGAAGTGTGCTATCATTTAAACTCACTGTTTTTACTCTACTATTTAACTCTAATAAAATTGTCCTTATTGGAAAATGAAAAATTCCTATCACCTAAACACATGCATTAGAATGAATTATATTTTGCTTGTGCTTTCACAGGCTGGCCTAAAGCCTTCATTGATGAAGAGCAAGTTAGAATTCATAAATGTTTCTATTATATTTATAAAGTGCCATGTGTCTATATATTAGTAAAATCGGAAACAAATATGTTTCTTAACTTGAAACCCTTGTTTAACCATAGTCTAATTATTCCCTTTTATAACAAAATGGTATATGTAGAGAGCAAAATGGAGTCTCTCCTGTCGAGCCAGAGCCTGTGTCAAGCAGTGAAGGTACTGTGGTGAGGACATAGCACCAGGACCAGCATCAGCTGACATCCCAGAGGGGATAATGAGCAGGACCAGAGGAGGTCTGTGGGAACCCAAAATTGATTAAATCCCTTTAAAAAGAGGAAGATTTTGGCAGCAAACCATCAGACTCTTCAGACCTGACCTCTCTACACCTGACCACTGAAGAAAGGCAACTGCTGCTGAAGGTCTGCCCAACTGATCTCTGAACAGAACCGAGAACCTTCACTGCAGGGACATAAGAAGCAGTTAAGTGCTGAGACCCAGGCCAGATGGAGGCCTTATCTCGACTGCGACCATAGACTGACTTCGACTCTGGTTCGTTAACCTCCTACATCCTCTGCTATCTTGTGTGTGGTGTGGCTTGTTTTCTGTCCTGCTTTGTGTGCTGTGCAAGAAGCCAAGTTTAATCACATGGTGAAACATCATTGAGTCTGGAATTCTGAACCTGTTTTAAAATTGTGAATTAATTTTGCTTTATGATTGAATAAAAATGACCTTGTGGAAGACACAACTCATGTGTGTGCCTTCATAGGTTGCTCATTACTCATGACAGAGTAGTAGAGGCAGGGTAAAAAAAAAAAAAAAAAAAAAAACAGATTGTGACTTAAAGCTTAAACTTCCACTCAGAAGACAAAGTTAGGCTATCAAAATAAATCTGTTGTATCAACTTTTATTTTAAAGGGGAATGTCAGAAAAGAATTAGGTAACATGAATACAAATTGTTACATATTTTTAAAAATATATATTTATTTATTAGAGAGAGAGAGAGAAATACAGAGAGTGGAGGAAGGGGCAGAGGGAGAGAATCTTCAGGTAGACTCCTCATGGAGTGCGGGGCCCAAAGTTGGGCTCCATCTCATGACTTATGAGATCACCATCTGAGCCAAAACCAAGAATCAAGTGCCCAATCACTGAGCTACTTAGGTGTCCCTGTTATATAATTTTCTTCTTAGAGTAGGAGAAATCCTGAACTCTACAATACAACTGCATATGTTTTTAAATGAGAGTTTTTGCTAATATTTTAAGAACATTTATGGGGATCCGTGGGTGGCTCATTGGTTTAGCGCCTGCCTTCAGCCCAGGGTGTGATCCTGGGGACCCAGGATCCAGTCTCACATCAGGCTCCCAGCATGGAGCCTGCTTCTCCCTCTGCCTCTCTCTCTCTCTCTCTTTCTCTGTGTGTCTCTCATGAATGAGTGAATAAAATCTTAAAAAAATAAAAATAAAAAACACGATATTTTATACTTTATTTAGAATTTAATATTCATAAAAATCAATTTTCTGTTAAATTAAAAAAAGAATGAGATGATATCCCAGTCTACACTACTCTTAATAAAAAATAGAGTGAGTAGACTTAAATGCTAATTGTAGTCTGAGCTAGCAGAAGGTTTCCCTCAAATTCATATACATATGACCAAGATAAAAATAATGTATAATAACAAATGATAAATAAAGTATGGATATGTTTTTTAATATTTTTAAAAATTTGAATTTTTTAAAGTATGGTAAAGTATAATGAGCCAAAATTTTAGCATGCTATTTCTTATTGCAGTGTTTTTTTTTTTAACCAAATATCTTACTGCATCAACCCCTTACCTCATAAATAGACTTGGATATATTAATATCTCTTCTCATACTATAATATCGCTTTTGCATGGATTATCCTTGAGGTATAGTTTGAACACTGTCTTATCCTTGAAGTTTGTTTTTACTTGCCCCTCATTCCAGATATGAATAATCATTCCTTCTAGAACACTGTTGATTTATTCGTGAGGCCTTACTTATCCTTAGCCTGAGATTTGCACATATTTCTGGTTGATGGTGGACCATTGCTTGTGTTCCAAAAGACGTAACCCAAGTGTAGCTGAACTGAGAGAGCTAGGTTCTTGTCTTGCAGAGTCCAAGAGTGAATCTCACAAACAAAGAAGAGTGTGCAAAGTGATAGAAGTTTATTAAGCAAGGATACAAAGAGAGCTCTCAGGAGTGAGAGGTGTCCTGACAGGGTTGACAGCGTGGGCCTTCTGTGACAGTCTTTTATTTAGAACTGACCAGGGAGCTTGTGGCCTTATTATTCTTGTGATGTTGTGGTTTGAGCAAGGACTAGTGATAACACCTCTAATGGCTTCCTTTTGGGTCTGGTTATTCTTTGTGCGTCACAGGCGACTATCATAAAAAATATATCTTTCCCACCCACATTTAGGACAGAGTGGTCTGGTTTGTTCCCTTATCTCTGGTTTCCTTACATCTTAGCATTTTGGGGATGTCGTTTTGTGAGTCTGATTCTACGGGCCCCTACCTATCTCTCCCTATCCACCCTTGCCTGTCCCTTACTCGTAGCCACAGAATGAGAGACTCAGTGCTATTATGAGTTTATGTCACAATGTGACCAATGTTGATGATATATCAAATGCCACAAGAGGAAGAAGTAACACTTAGTGAACAATGTGCTCCAAAGAAATTTGATTCGGAATTCTTATTTCTAAATGGTGAGAGAGTGTTTTCAGGCATAGCAAAGAATAGGGACTGTCTTTATTCACATTGAAACCTAAAAGAAATAACAGTGAATCATTTTTCTCACATTGTCATGTTGGAAGTGACTATATGGGTACCTACACACTGAGAAGCACAGACCTCCTCTAATCTAGTTGGGAGTGTATACCACTAGCTCTATTGTCATGTGTCCTCTTGAATTCTTTACTGCAGATTTTGAATATCTCTTTTTCTAAGACTGGAAACTGAGCCAGAGAAAAACCAAGATTATAGAAAATGGCTATTGCCTTTCCATAATTTCCTTGCTTTATGAGTCAATAAGGGCCTAGTTTTGTTTTTTTGTTTTTGTTTTTGTTTTTGTTTTTTTATTAAATGATACAACCTACTTCTCTAGGAAGAAAAATGAATGCCCTAGCCATCATAAATTGAGAAGATATACTCCACACATGATGAAGAAATCTTATAATCCTCTAACTTGTTTTCTGTATGAGAGATATTTTATAAGAAATCACCCCCTTGTAAAATTGACTTGAAATCCTATTATATTGGGAGGCAATCCTACTTGGAACATCAGAAACTTAATATCAAATACTTCTGTCTCTATTACTTTTTATATAAAAATCTTAATCACATCCTCCACAAAACTTTGTAGCAGCTGGATTTCTCAGGTTGGCTGGAATTGTGTAATGCAAAATAAAGGCAAAAGAAAAGAACCCATATATTTTTTTGAAAGTGTTACCTATGGTGTCCTTATTTACTAACATTTCCTTGATCACATATACTTACCCTTTAGTGTTAATATATTTTGGGGAGGCATATACAAAGAAAATGTATTAACAGAAAACAGTAATTTGAGTAGTCTGGCTCATGGTTGGTAACCATACTAACCCCCTCCCACAGACACCATCAAGAAAGTCAGCAATGTCTTCAATTGACCTAATCTTTGTTCTACACCAGCAAAAGCTTTGCGGGCTGACTGGGCCCAGAGTGAAGGCTCTTAGTCCTGTCTCTTCCTGTAACCTGGAGTTGATATGTAGAGCAGTGATACCCAGTACCTTGCATCTCTGGGCCTATCTAGGTGGCCAACATGGTGGTATATGGTGAAGGCTCAGTCAGCCTTCACCTTCATCCCACCAGGTACATGGCAGATGGTCTCCTTCCAAAAAGATAGCGACATGGACAAAAGTATCATTGAAGGATGCAATAATGTGGTAGACACCACATATGGTCTCTTCTCTGGCCAACTAAGGTCCAAGGCTGATTGTTTTTCCTTTTTCTTTTGCAGGTGCCATGTTTGTGGTTGTCCCCAGACTGCCACTGGAAAGAATATAAACAAACAAACAAACAAACAAATCTGGGCATTAAAACAAAATTAGAGCCATGATAATTTTGTTTTCAAATTCTGTTTTGGAGAAACAGTATTATGGCTATAGAAGATTAATTGTTCCATGAAAGGGATTTATATTCGAAATGACCTTCCAAGACTGCAAGAGCCTAAAACCAAGCAAAAAAGGTCAATAAACCCAGCTTGACTAGAAAATGCTTTTTAAGAGATTTACAGACTATTGTCTTGTGCAGCAGCAAACTGAGTAGGTCTTTGTAATCCCATCGTCCCTAAAACCTGGTTCTATAGCCCTTGGGGCTGGAGAGCAGGCTGGGAGATCACCTGGAGGGCCAGTTCCAGCATCACAGCCATCAAGGACAAGTATACCCACCCCCACCAGGATGTAGTTAAATAAAAAGAAAGAATGAGGGTGGTGGGGGTTGTGCTCAAAAAGTGCTCATAGAGTGGACATCAAGGCAGTTTTTTCCAAGATGGCATTTGTCTGGTTCACACACTAATGTTTGTAGATACTTTTCCTATGTCAGGTTATGTCAAGAATTTGAAATTCATATAATTTTCTTTCACATACTTGAAAAAAAAAAAAACTACAAGCATCACAAAGAGTTTAGGCAGTATAGGAATGCATTATAGTTAAAGTATATAAAAATAAGTCTATCTATCATCTATCTCTCTATCTATCATCTATTTATCTATCTATCGTCTATCTATCAATCTATCGTCTATCTCTGCAGACAAGCTTTGTACAGACGTCTCATATGGACTCTCTCACAGTGAACATATACTACCATTAGAAATGTTAAACATGATGTGACATATTTTGGTAGAATTAATCTTTTTTTTTTTCATGTTGATGCTTATAGTGGCAAATAAATAATGCAGAATAAAGGAAACATATTTGAAAATTCAACACTATAATTTTTAAAAAGTTTATTTTCATGTTATTTTATTAATGCTATCACCACAGTCGTGTGTGTCTTAAGCAGATTTTTTTTTTTTTTTGTGGATTTTATTCATTATAATAGCATTGAATACATACATGGCTGATGAGAGTGCATTTGAGTCCTTAGGCTTTTGAAACTATTGAATAGTTTGTTGGCTGATCTATTAATATAAATCCTTCAAAATATCCTTTTCATTCAAAATATTTTTTAAAGAAATATGTTATTATAAACTGTGTCCAAAAGGAACTCATTAGCTTGTCTTTTCTTTCTCCATGTTTTATAAAAATAAATAGATTTTGCTCTTCTCCCCTAATGTGTGCCATGAAATGTTCTCTTTTCAAACATATTTTTTATAATTGAGATAGCAGATTGATGTCAGATTTAATAGAAGTTATAGACTGTATTTCTTAGTGTTTTCATCTGTAATTTTAAAAAAAATATGTGATTCAAACTGATTCAAAATCTGTACAAAAATTTTCAATAGATTAAAAAAGATGAAGAAAATTATGAGATAAAAAGAATTTCTATAGACATTTTAATTTATTTCTCATTTTCTTTCAACTTTTTATTGTCAAAATTCCTTTTCAGGCATTTTGTGTATTAAAGTAATAATTTTAGTAGCTCCAATTTGTTTTGGTCTTTAATTTCTTTGTTATTTAATCATGCAACACCCAACTGTCATATTTATAATCTTAACAAAATAACCCAGAATGTAAAAATGTAATTAAAAAATACTTTCCCCCCAAATAAAGTAGAAACAAAAAGGAAACAAAGCTGTAATAAAATCATCAATGTGTTTTTTTGCTTCATAATTAAATAAAAATCATTAAGCTGGCACCCAAAACTCTTTCTTGTGTGTTTTCAGATTTACTTTCTAAATGTATTTCTTTTTATGGAATTTTTTTTCTACCAATGACACAAAGAGATCACTTTTCTAGGTAGTTTCCCCTTGCTACCTTTTACATGAAATGACTTGTACATGGGGCACCTGGTGGTTCAGTCAGTTAAGTATCTGCCTTAGAATCAGGTCATGATCCCAGAATCCTGGGATCCAGCCCTGTATTAGGTTTCCTGCCTGGCAGGGAGTCTGCTTCTCCCTCTGCCCCCCACCCACTGTCCCCCACTCTCCTCTCTTTCTCTTTCTCTTACTCTCTCAAATAAGTTGAAATCTTAAAAAAATAATAAAGCTAGAAAAAAAAAAGAAATGACAAGTACATGGAAAATGAATGTCCTAAAATATATATTAATTTTTCAAGCACTATTTCATTTATTAAAGAGTTCTTAATTTCCAGTATCATTCTAGTCTCAGGGCAGAAGTGATATCTCCTGCTTGAAACGAAACTCACATTTTATTTATTTGGATATTTATTAATGGAACTTTTACATATATCTATATATACCTCATCTCCTTATTCATGTAATATAAATTTAGACTCTCAAGTTTTTGGCATATCTTTATGCACCTCACCCCCTACAGTGCTGTGTGTGTGTGCATAATTTTTTTCTAGACTTTATTTTTTTCTATTGGAGAAAACATAATTTAAATATTAAGAAAATAACTAAGTAGATGTTACATAAGCACTCTCATATGTAAATATGAGTACATGAGTATCATATATAAATGAGTATGAGTTTACCACACATTTACTATTGATGTCCATTTTTTCACTTAAGCACATGCTCTGAAAACACACATCCAACTTCCCAATATGTTGGTGAATACTTCTGCCAAGAATTTTAAGTACTTTAAAATATCTCTTTGTTTGTCCTAGTTCTCTTCTGGACAAAAATATCATTAGGTCTCCCTTTCCTCCCATACAGTACTAAATAATGTGCAAGGTTCTGTATCTTATTCTGAAATGGAAAAATAGTTTCATAATTATCATCTATGCCAACTCCTGAAAAACTCAAACTATTAACATACTGACAACCAATCCTAGGGATCTAAAATCTTGATCAAAAATACTCTGATCAAGAGGGGCACCTAGGTGGCTCAGTTAGTTAAGTATCTCCCTTCGGCTTAGGACTGAGTCCTGCATCAGGCTTCCTGCTTGGTGGGGAGTCTGCTTCACCTCTCACTCTGCCTCCCTGTTCCCCCTGCTTGTGATCTCTCTCTTTCTCTCTGGCAAATAAATAAAATCTTAAAAAAAAAACAAAAACAAAAAAACACATATCCTAATCAACAAATAATCTGAAGAAATATTAGACAATTGATGCAATAACTAATGTTATAGTGGTGATCATTCTCAAAATCTACATATATCAAATTGTCATGTTGTACACCTGAAACTTACACATTGTTATATATAAAATATATCTCAATAAAGTTGGATAAAGAAAGAAATCTTATACCTATTGTTAAAGATTTAGGGCAAGATTGCTACAATTGTACATATATAAAAATCATGATTTGACCTCATGATTTGAGTCAATTCATTCCCAAACATCCTTCCCTTTGATAGTTTTCCTTGCTGTCTGTTTTGAAGTGATGTTACAAAGCAAATTCCCAAAGAGACGCTAATATTTAAAATCTGAAGTTTTCTAAATCAAATGTTTTGTCCTCACGCTGGGTTTTGTTTTCCATGTGTTGTGACATATCTCTTTTTTTTTTTTCCCAATGGAAGGGATATATAATGCAGAAACAACAAAAATCAGAAGCAGAAGAGAGCTTGCATTCCCTCCATGCCCCTGACTCAGGAGAAAGAAAACAGGAGCCTGAAATGCATATCACAGTTGGGGCATCTGGGTGACTCAGTCAGTTACACATTTGATGCTGGGTTTCAGCTTAGATCATGATCTCAGGGTCCTGAGATCCAGCCCCCTGACAGCTGTCATGGGGCTCTGTGCTCTGCTGGGAGTCTGTTTGAGATTTTTTTTTCCTTTCCCTTTCTCCAAAAATAAATAAAATCTTTTTTTATATATAATAAATTAATTTTTTATTGGTGTTCAATTTACCAACATACAGAATAACACCCAGTGCTCATCCCGTCAAGTGCCCCCCTCAGTGCCCGTCACCCATTCACCCCACCCCCCAGCCTCCTCCCCTTCCACCACCCCCAGTTCGTTTCCCAGAGTTAGGAGTCTTTATGTTCTGTCTCCCTTTCTGATATTTCCCACACATTTCTTCTCCCTTCCCTTCTATTCCTTTTCACTATTATTTATATTCCCCACATGAATGAGAACATATAATGTTTGTCCTTCTCCAATTGACTTACTTCACTCAGCATAATACCCTCCAGTTCCATCCACGTCGAAGCAAATGGTGGGTATTTGTCATTTCTAATGGCTGAGTAATATTCCATTGTATACATAGACCACATCTTCTTTATCCATTCATCTTTCGATGGACACTGAGGACAGTGAGGACACTGAGGACATCTTTTCGATGGACACTCCTTCCACAGTTTGGCTATTGTGGACATTGCTGCTATGAACATCAGGGTGCAGGTGTCCCGGCATTTCATTGCATCTGTATCTTTGGAGTAAATCCCCAACAGTGCAATTGCTGGGTGGTAGGGCAGGTTCCATCAAAATCCTAGAGGCGAACACAGGCAACACCCTTTTTGAACTCAGCCACAGTAACTTCTTGCAAGATTCATCCACGAAGGCAGAAGAAACAAAAGCAAAAATGAACTATTGGGACTTCAAGATAAGAAGCTTTTGCACAGCAAAGGATACAGTCAACAAAACTAAAAGACAACCTACAGAATGGGAGAAGATATTTGCAAATGACGTATCAGATAAAGGGCTAGTTTCCAAGATCTATAAAGAACTTATTAAACTCAACACCAAAGAAACAAACAATCCAATCATGAAATGGGCAAAAGACATGAAGAGAAATCTCACAGAGGAAGATATAGACATGGCCAACACGCACATGAGAAAATGCTCCACATCACTTACCATCAGGGAAATACACATCAAAACCACAATTAGATCCCACCTCACACCAGTGAGAATGGGGAAACTTAGCAAGGCAGGAAACCACAAATGTTGGAGAGGATGCGGAGAAAGGGGGACCCTCCTGCACTGTTGGTGGGAATATGAACTGGTGCAGCCACTCTGGAAAACTGTGTGGAGGCTCCTCAAAGAGTCAAAAATAAATAAAATATTTTTAAAAAGTACATACCATGGTTTTGCTTTCAAACTGGTGCATTAGATTGGTTGCTTCATTTTCCCAGAGGAAATGAAACAGCAAAGACACTCCGGAAGGGTGCTCATGTCATTTCACAAGGAAAAACAAAATAGAGAGTGGGAGAATGTTTACCTCTTAGTATTCTCTTATTTCTATTCTCTTAACTTTACTAGTATTAACTTTTAAGACTGCAATCAACTAAAGGTGTGGCTATCTATTTCAAGGCACTAGATCAGCCACTTATACAGTTTTCTTTGTATCCTCACAAGACTAATTCCTTAGTTACTCCTGTTTCTTTTGGGCCCACAAGACAATGAATTATGATAGACAGTGAATTAATTAAATCTATCTCAAGGTACACTGTGTCAAGTCCTTATATTTACTCTATATTCTATTTCCACTTTCAAACCAGGGCCAGCTTTGAAGTCCATCATCACCTATAAATAAGATGTATTGTACTGCAAGTAAATGGCATAATAATACTCCAATTACAAGACATAAAGATTTTCCAATAGTAATGGTAAAAATATCAAAATGTCCCTAATTAAGAGGAATCCTTCCCATTATATAATGTCTAGGGATACATGAAAACACAAATATTAAAGCTTCTTGAAAATTAAAGTACAAAATGTCAAAATGTAAACATTAAAATTGATTTCCTAGTGTTTAAAAGTTTAAAAAGGTGATTTATATGATTATTATTATTATTTTTTTTTTTTACTTTTTTCTACTCAATCTCAGTCAGATGCTGACTGGGCTAGAACTTCTTTCAGCTTGGGTATAGCCTCATTAGTTAGATTAATATAACTCCCATCATGGCCTCATGTATTACATATAGTTCCAAAGTGCTTTGAACCTCACTTTTATAGAGTGCACAAAGTTAATAGGACACAGAATATTATCATATGTACAGATTTGTACCCAATTTAGAATCATTCCATCTCCAATTGCCAGAGCTCTGACCTGAGACAAAATTATGATCCTAGAACAATTTCTATGTTGCCATAGCATCATATTAAAAATATCAATATCTGCAGGATGGAGAATAGGCAAGAAAAATCTTGGTTTTTGCTTCACCAGAACCACAAAATATACTAGCTGAGAACCATCTAAAACTTATAAACTCATTTGTGAAACATCTTCCTGCAAAAGATGAATTGTGGTATGATCTATTTACCATATGTGGGATAGTATCCAACTACCCATATGTCCTTTCTCTTGGAGAAAGATGTAAAACAGTGTTGCCTGCATGCAAAATTTAGACCTCTTTGATTGTGCTTGTTCCATTCAACATATCTTATTTTCCTTTTCTTTCCAACATATTCAAAACATATTAATATTCATTACCCTGAAACTGTGTGTTTCTGGCACCCATGGATTAGTAAACTAAACATGTATTATTTGATTTGATTAAATGGAGTCTAAACTATTTTGGGAAATGTGTTTGAACTGAATCACAGGGTCGGTATCTGTTGCCACTTGGTGTAGAAATCTTTAGACCCAACAAATCTGTCTCATAAAAAGCAAAATGACTCCTCCTTCGTGTATTTAGGTCAAGATAAAGCCAATTTAAAAGTCCGATAGGTAGTGACTCATGTACCTACATAATAGATTACATGACTTCACACTTCTCTCTCTTTTCCACCATACTACTGCCTTGACCCTGAATGGAAAATGGAAATTGGAACAACTAATCCAGAGTGGTCTATGTAGACCAGAATCTAAAATTTAAAGCTGGAACCTCACCACACTGCAGAGCACAAACTAAATTCAGTTTAAAGTAACCTATTTTTCTGACTCCTTATCTCTAACAAAACAATATTTGAACTGCCTGATTTGTTATATTTGAATCTTTGCTTCACTGGTGCCTGCTTAGGTAATATCCTAATATAGAAAGGCCTACTCATTTTGGGAAAACTGCACCATAAGCTACAGTCACCCACTAAGGGCATAACACAGCATGACCTTTAGCATAACTCTTCATGTTCAAGCTGTAGAACAACTATAAATTACAGCTTCATAATTCAATATAAGCTTCTGCAAACTGCTAAATTCACAGTGTCAGGCCCACTCACAAAACTCCAAAGCTGAACCATCTGACCTGAATGTATAAAATTGGTCCTCAATTAGTCCTTATGTATCTTTTCCCTGAAATTTTACTCTTTGCTTATTTCTCAAAGTCAAAGGCCCGTCTCCTATGAATTAAATTTGCCTCCCAATCCTTTCCTCCCATGCTCTTGCACACACACATATACACCAAGCAAACCCAACCCCCTAGGTTCATGTCTTGTTAGAAAAAGTGAGAATGTGTGCTTTCTGCAAGTAGCCTCTTCCCAAGAAATAATAAGGAGAGTGGACCATTGAATTCAAGCCAAGTTTCTTACCAATCAGATACATAGATCAACCTTTAAAGTGGATGAGTGAGCAAAGAGGTAAAAAGAGGACAAGGGCGTTATGCCAATTGATACTTTCCACATAGAAAAAAAATCAGAAGAGTTTTTATGGCTGAAATGAAATCACATTGTTACTTTAATGTAATTTTATTTTATTTTTTATTTTTTATTTTTTTTCTTTAATTTTAATTTAGATTACTAGCTAAATTGATGATTTTTTTAGTTGAAAACTACAATCTTACTTCTTCATTGTAAATTATTATTCTGTGTTCCTTAAACATATTTTTTCTTTATT